>NC_060054.1:6390827-6719398 GCF_905333055.1 Maniola jurtina | reverse complement strand
CTATCGCGGACTTTTTTGTAGGCATTATTGAGTTCTACAACTTTTCTATAGAAGTCAACCATACATCTCTAACCATTTAGGCAGCGTTCGCGAGAATCGTTAACGTACGGCAGTTTTTTCGACGCCTTACTCCACAATTTTCACTACCACGAAAAATCCTATCTATTTTCCGGGATAAAATTTAGCCTATACGGATTCGGAAGAGTCCCTCTAAGTAATGGTAAAAGAAATTTTGAAATCGGTCCAGTAGTTTTTGAGCCTATTCATTACAAACATACAAAAATACAAAGGTTTCCTCTTTATAATATTAGTATAGATGTATATGACGTCACTTCTGTGAATTTCATACAAGCTCGCTTAGTAAGGGTACTAAGCGAGCGTTTTGACTTTTGATAAAAAGTCACTGATTTGACTAGTAATCATCTTCCCAACATGTTCCCAATACCCATATTAAAATTGGAGGGGAAAGCTGATGCCGGCGGGGTTCTTGGATATTTTTCTTCTGTAAACTTTAATAAATTTAACTAATTTGGACTTGTTTTTCGATTGTTCCTTCACTTCTTTCTGGTTTTTTAGGCCTTTCGTCTGTATTACACTACGCATATTGACTGCTTTCTTATCTGTGATGGACCGCTTCCTAATGGGAAGTACCTTGAAGGAATTATTCACGTCGAACTGATTATAGTTACTTGATGTATCGTCTATCGGATTGGAGTTGTTCCAAACTTTGTATTTCACGTAATATTTCATTACATCGCCGAGGTCACGCTTCTGAACTGACTTGACCTCTGTCAGTGTTGGCGGGAAAGACGTGAGCGGTCGGCCATTTTCTACTTGTTCTAGAATTTCCAAGTTTTGTTGTTCGTCTTCCTTTGCAACGTTTGCGGGTGCTTCAGTTGTTAATTTCGGAGAGTTATCTGTAACGAAAAAATAATTTTAAAATCCTTGACATACTATTAATAACTGCTATTTCATTAGGGTTTCGTACCTCAAAAGGAAAAACGGAACCCTAATCATCACTTTGTTGTCTGTCTGTCTCTCCGTCCGTCCATCGTGTCTGTCAAGAAAACCTATAGGGTACTTCCCGTTTGCCTAGAATCATGTTTGGCAGGTATGTAGGTATGTACCGGCAGGCCTGCGGCATTGTCAGGCTATTTGGATGGTTAGTTTTTTTTATATTTATTTATTCACAATAATTTTACCTGTCTTTAACATTTTGTATCTCGCCAAACTGGTGGGCCAGTTTGTTGGCGAGGTGGCGCTCTTAACTTTATGCTACTTACTATCCATACACTAAATCTATAACTACTTCTAATAAACTATATTAAATATTTACTTAAACCTAACTGCTTAGCTAAACAAACACAAAACACATTATTACAAAAATTCAAAAACACAAATTACTAATTAGTAAGTCTTATTTTGTAGTTGCAACTGTAAGTTTTAATTTCTTCCTTGACTGTGTATTATTTAAGTGCTCATGGATTTCCGATATCTGCAGGAACCATGGCGCGATGGACAGTTGTTTCAAAACGGGAAGTGCCTTATAGGTTTTCTTGACATACACGACAGACAACAAAGTATAAGGGTTTCATTTTTCCTTTGGTTGTACGGAACCCTAAGAAAGTGCCGTTTGCTTGAATAAGCAAAACAAAACTAAGTGCTGGGACTTCGTCAGTGTTGGTGTTTGCTGGCGCGCGTGCTCTGCCTTTTTGGAGTGTTTTTTTCCGGGTTTTGTGTTTTACTGGTGTTTTTGGTGATGGAACTGACTGGGAAGCGCTCTGAGCGGGTGCCGCGCGTGTTCGGCAACCACCAGCACAGACGAAGTCCATACTTTAACTTGTAAATAACTACAAACTTACATTAGTTAATCTTTGTAAAGCCAGACGAGAGAGAAAAAAAACAACGTGCTTGACTTCAAGCTGTTTGTCGACCGTCTCGGAAACCCTAAAGGATGTGAACGTCAGGATGGCCGCTCAGTCCTAGTGCACCTTAAGAGTCATGATGTAGTATATGTTCTGTGGAGTGACCTGGGCTGTGGGTGGCGGCGTGGAGGTCGCGGGCAGGCTCGGAGGCGGTGAGGGTCGCCAGCCGGTCCAGGCTCCACGCCAGTTGGATCAGATCCTTCTCCTCGTCGCCTTCGCCCTGAATCACACAGTCAAACTCAAATGTATAAACTTTAAAGTCTGTTCACGTAGTGTACGCTACCTAATTGTGTTTATCCATCCATACTATAGTACTTCACACTAATATTATAAAGGCGAAAGTTTGTGTGTGTGTGTGTGTGTGTGTTTGTTACTCCTTCACGCAAAAACTACTGGACGGATTTGGCTGAAATTTGGAATGGAGATAGATAATATCCTGGATTAGCACATAGGCTACTTTTATCCCGGAAAATCAAAGAGTTCCCACGGGATTTCAAAAACCTAAATCCACGCGGGCGAAGTCGCGGGCATCGGCTAGTCAACTATATGTACCTGATTATTGTTCTCAAAAGCCTTGTCCCTTAGTTTGTCTGTGGCGGTTAGAGCCATTTGGGACAACGTTTGGACGACGAGCTTCTTCTGCTCGGCTGACTTGCATGTCCTCAGTTCTTCAGGCTTATGTTCCTCAGTCTGTTAAGAGGGCTCTCTCCGTCACTCGTTTCTACTCGTTTCATACAATCGTAGTTCCAATTTCATTTGAATATTAAGCAACCAAAGTCCATGAAATTTTGCAGACATATTCTAGAAACTAATATCTATGTCTGTGGTTTTCCAGATTTCTGTTATAATATTCGGTTTCAAAGTTACGCGGTCTTAAAATTTTCATACAAATCTTTGAGCCCCTGTAATTTTAAAACTACATATTTTTAGAAAAATCTAAAACACCACAGACACAGATATTAGTTTCTAGAATATGTCTGCAAAATTTCATGGACTTTGGTGGCTTAACATTCAAATGAAATTGGAACTACGATTGTATGAAACGAGTGGAAACGAGTGACGGAAAGAGCCCTGTTAAATATTAACACAAAATGTTACGGTAAATTCACACAGCCACATCCGATTCTTTGTGGGAACTGGTTTTGGTAGGATCCGATTTAGTGGCAGCAGTATTTCACACAAGCGTACGATTGCGATCGCAAAAGCCGTGATAGCCTAGTGGTTAGAACGTCCGGCTCCTAATTGGAAGTCGGGGGTTCGATCCCGGGCACGCACTTCTAACTCTTCAGTTATGTGCGTTTTGAGCAATTAAATATCACTTACTTTAACGGTAAAGGAAAATATCGTGAGGTAATCTGCATGCCTGAGAGTTCTCCATGTTCTCAAAACTGTGTGAAGTCTGCCAATCCGCATTGGGCCAGCGTGGCAGACTATGGCCTAAACCCTTAGAGCCTCAATAGCTCAACCGGTAAAGGAGTGGACTGAAAACCGAAAGGTCGACGGTTCAAACCCCGCCCGTTGCACTATTGTCGTACCTACTCCTAGCACAAGCCTGACGCTTAGTTGGAGAGGAAAGGGGAATGTTAGTCATTCAACATGGCTAATATTCTTTAAAAAAAAAAAGAAAAAAAAACAGAAGAAACCCGTGCTCGGTAGTGGGCCGCATCATACCTTAGCAGCGCTTCTACTGCAGTTCTCGAGGACGGCCCTGTAAGCCGCCAGCGCGCCGCTCAGCCCTTCTAAATATTTGCTGCCATTCTTGATGATACTATCCACCTGAAAAAAATCATAATACGTAGGCTCTTTGTAAAGCTGTATAATGACGACCTCCATGTTAATAAAATCGATATTAATATATATCACACTAATATTATAAAGGAGAAAGTTTGTATGTGTGTGTGTGTATGTTTGTTACTCCTTCACGCAAAAACCACTGGACGGATTTGGCTGAAATTTAAAATGGAGATAGATTATACCCTGGATTAGCACATAGGCTATTTTTTATCCCGGAAAATCAAAGAGTTCCCACGGGAATTTTAAAAAACCTACATCCACGCGAACGAAGTCGCGGGCTTCAGCTAGTCTATTATAATTATCGATATTATTATGATGGATTTTCAACGTTGTAGCAGCCCTATTTATGTTACAGAGAACTGGATATATAGATATTTATAAACTTATTTACACCCGACCCAAAAAGAGGGGTGTTATAAGTTTGACGTGTGTATCTGTGTATCTGTCTGTGGCATCGTAGCTTCTAAACTAATGAACCGATTTTAATTTAGTTTTTTTTTGTTTGAAAGGTGGCTTGATCGAGAGTGTTATTAGCTACGAGTATGATCCAAGAAAATCGGTTCAGCCGTTTGACAGTTATCGGCTCTTTTCTAGTTTTTAATTTACACTTGTATGAGTTTGTATTCTGTTTACTATTACCTCTTTCTTTCTAAACGTCCGATATTCAAAGTTCTCCGCATAGTTCGACGTGTAGCTGACTTCGTCGTCCTCGCTGGCCACCGACGAGTTAACTTCGTCGTAATCGGGATGTTCGTCTACGCCCAGTGATTTTTCCATAGCCGCCATGTCGACGATCCATGACGTCACTTCCGACGACCACACCGCGAACGTTAGAACGAAAAACGCTCGTTGGACAGGTGACATTTTTCCGCGCTCAGCTTCGCAATGGCGCCTAATTCTATACACCAAGATATGAAAAATATTGTTTTTATGTTGCGCTTGTTACGCAGGCATAGTCAGGCCGCAACGCTAGACGTGCCTGCTTATAGCTCAGCTAATCGGCGGAATAATTAGGGTTCCGTACCTCAAAAGGAAAAACGGAACCCTTACAGGATCACTTTGTTGTCTGTCTGTCAGTCCGTCTGTCGTGTCAGATCTATACGGTACTTCCCGTTGACCTAGAATCATGTAGATAGGTCTTATAGCACAAGTAAAAGAAAAAATCCGAAAACCGTGAATTTGTGGTTACATCATTATGAAAAAAATTAAAATGTGTTTCAATTTTCAGAGTAAGATAACCATAACAAGTGGGGGTATCATTATATGAAAGGGTACTTTACCTGTACGTTCTGAAACAGATTTTTATTTATTTTATGCATAATAGTTTTTCATTTATCGTGCAAAATGTTGGAAAAATACCCGAGTACGGAACCCTCACTGCGCGAGTCTGACTCGCACTTGGCCGGTTTTTAAAAAACCTAATTCCACGCGGACGAAGTCGTGGCCATCATCTAGTAATGAATAAAAAGACATACCTACCTTTTTCACACGTTTTCGTTTGTTGTTACAAAAGAATTTAACTACGTTGATACAGACAATAGGCAAGGTCGACAACCGATAGTAAACACATTACGTACGATACTGTACTGATGAGAAATTAACTATTAATTAATAATACCTATTTGGAAACAATAGGATACGTGTTGTGCAATTCGTCGTTTCCCGCGGTAGTTTTGCGCGGAAGGTAAACGATTTGCCTGGCGCAGTGGTGAATGTGATCTTATAAGTAGGAGGTCCCGGGTTCCATTCCAAGCAGGGGCGATTTGGGAATTTGTAATTTCTAAAGACCAACAATACCATTTTTAGCCCCAGACCCAAAAAGAGGGGTGTTATAAGTTTGACGTGTGTATCTGTGTATCTGTCTGTGGCATCGTAGCTCCTGAACTAATGAACCGATTTTAATTTAGTTTTTTTTGTTTGAAAGGTGGCTTGATCGAGAGTGTTCTTAGCTTTAATCCAAGAAAATCGGTTCAGCCGTTTGAAAGTTATCAGCTCTTTTCTAGTTATTTTTATTTAAATTTACACTTGTAGCTAATAACAACAATTGCGATTGTAATAATGATTGATGCAGGTTTCACGGAATCGAGCTACAGAACAGACCTAAATTCCAAATTCGAAATTCTTAATTCCCAAATTGTCCTGTTGGGAACCGAACTAGGTCCTTCCACTAATGAGACCATAGAGTTCACCACTGCACCAAATAGGTAATCAAACCTGTACAAAACTATTGTGCCTACCTGAAAATATTTAATCAACAAGTGTAAATTAAAAATTTATAAACCCCCGACAAGTGAAGGTTACAGTAACTAGAAAAGAGCTGATAACTTTCAAACGGCTGAACCGATTTTCTTGGACTATTCCGCGCTTACGATCCAAAGTATCTGAGTTTTCCAAAACATTATTTTCAAATAAATAATTATGTATCTAGGGCTCAACGTCCATCTTGACAGCTTGACATTTGTCAATTGACATAATATTATGAACCTAACGGTTATTTAACCTTCTTATCTACAAGAAAACTAGAAAAGAGCTGATAACTCTTAAACGGCTGAACGATTTTTTTTGGATTATAGCTAAGAACACTCTCGATCAAGCCACCTTTGAAACAAAAAAAAGTAAATTAAAATCGGTTCATTAGTTTAGGAGCTACGATGCCACAGACAGATACACACGTCAATCTTATAACACCCCTCTTTTTGGGTCGGGGGTTAAAAATCCACCCATTCTAATATTATAAATGCCTAAGTGTCTGCCTGTCTGCTATCTTTTCACGGCCCAACAGTGTAACCGATTCTGACGAAAGGTACAGGGTTAGCTTATATCCCGGGCCGGACAGAGGCTACTTTTTATTCCGGAAAATCAAAGAGTTCCCGCGGGATTCCTAAATACCCATCCACTTAACCGTTTTGTATGAAATTTGGTACCGAAGTAGCTTGCGTTACTGTAATCGAAATAGGCAACTTTTTATCCCGGAAAATCAAACAGTTCCCACGGGATCTATAAAAATCTAAATCCACGCGGACGAAGTCGCGGGCATCCTCTAGTATTAAATAATACACAGATTTACTTATGATGTCTTTATTTAATTAATAAATTTTATTACATATTTTATATTATTTACAATCAGTTTAGTCTATAAAGTTCGATATATTGTTTTGACACATTCTGGCTTGTTGCCTGATGATTGACATCTTTAGACGCAATATTCTCACTGACAAAAGACCTGACAGGTTTTAGTGATTTGATTAGCGATCCGTCTTGGTTAGGAACGACTTTTTAATGGAAACATCACAAAATTTTACAAAACAATCTGTTTTTTCGTATCGGCTACCGACGCTTGCCCCAGCTTCTTCAGTTGATGGCTCTTTTATCTCGTTACTTGTCGCAAGTCTCGCGGGCAGAGGAACGGCTGAAATGAAACATTATACTTATTCACTTATACTACTGTGATAATGTTTGCGTAACACAGTTTCTAGGGTTCCGTACCTCAAAAGGAAAAACGGAATCCTGATAGGATAATTTTGTTGTCTGTCCGTCCGTCCGTCGTGTCTGTCAAGAAAACCTATAGGGTACTTCCCGTTGATCTAGAATCATGAAATTTGGCAGGTAGGTAGGTCTTATAGCACAAGTACATGAATAAATCTGAAAACCGTGAATTTTTGGTTACATCATTAAAAAAAAAATTAAAATGTGTTTCAATTTTCAAAGTAAGATAACTATACCAAGTGGGGTATCATATGAAAGGGCTTTATCTGTACATTCTAAACAGATTTTTCATTTATTTTTATGCATAATAGTTTTTGATTTATCGTGCAAAATGTCGGGGAAAAATACCTGAGTACGAAACCCTCGGTGCGCGAGTCTGACTCGCATTTAGCCGGTTTTTAATTTGTTTAAAGAGACATCAGTATACAATGACGGTTGCAATTGAACTGGTCGATAAGATATATATCTCATAGTGTAAACGTCAATCGCGGCATATCCATACTAATATAAATGCGAATGTGTGTCTGTCTGTCTGCTACCTTTTCACGGCTCAACAAATTAACCAATTCTGACGAAATTCGGTACACAGTTAGCTTAAATCCCGGGGACGGAATCATAGGCAACTTTTTATCCCGGAAAATCAAACATTTCCCACGATCTTTAAAAACCTAAGTCCACGCCGACGAAGTCGCGTGCAGACTCTAGTAATATACATATACTAGCTGTGCCCGCGACTTTGTTCGCGTGGAATAGTGACTTTTCGGGCAGCATATTTTGAATTACATAATATACCGTTTAAATTGACATAACTTTTTTATTTATGAACCGATTGACATGAAATAAACACTAAATGTTAAGTGAAGCTTACTACAATATATTAGTGAAAACCGTATCTAAATCGAATAAGCCGTTTCTGATATTAGCGTGCACAAACACACAGACAAACAGACAAAAAAAAATTAATTACAATTTCCGGGTTCGGCATCAATATAATAAGAACCCCTGCTACTTTTTTTTTATATATTTCCATTGTACAGACACCACTTTTCTACAATTTTATTATATGTATAGATTACATTCCGTAGTGAAAAATAAGCTTTATCATCTTCATTTATTACTTTTATGTTTTCATGAAAACTGCAGAAAGTGATGACTCCAACATAAAGTCTGCAGT
Source organism: Maniola jurtina (assembly GCF_905333055.1). Classification (NCBI taxonomy): domain Eukaryota; kingdom Metazoa; phylum Arthropoda; class Insecta; order Lepidoptera; family Nymphalidae; genus Maniola; species Maniola jurtina. The sequence continues at coordinate 6,711,019 of NC_060054.1, read as the reverse complement.
TTTCATGATAACTTTGTGTCCAGTTTCTTCTTATTCTGTCTGCTTGTCTTCTCAGAGGTGTTCTAGTATGAGTCATAGTGGTCAGGATACAATGTGCTCAGAGATTGATAAACTTTAGTAGATTCAAACTGCTAAAGTTTATCAATCTCTGAGCACATTGTATGCAAACTGTTTGATATAGGTTTTCTTGATCACACAACTGAAAGAACATGTAATTAAAGTATTCAAACATTCCTCAAATAATCCTTGTTTGTCCCTGCACTGTTTACAGATTTATCAAAAGCATTTGACAGTGTACAGCGAGGTAGGTTCAACTGTGAGATCGAACTTAATGAATGAATGAATGAATGAATATACTTTTATTGCACACCACAACATCTGGTTAAAGAAACTTTATTCTCATTGAGAATTCAAAGTTCACTTACATGAGAAATTTAGCATTATACAAGTGTAAATTAAAAATTTATAACACCCCCGATAAGTGAAGGTTACAGTAACTAGAAAAGAACTGATAACTCTCAAACGGCTGAACCGATTTTCTTGGATTATAGCTAAGAACACTCGGTCAAGCGACCTTTCAAACAAAACAAAAAAACTAAATTAAAATCGGTTCATTAGTTTAGGAGCTACGATGCCACAGACAGATACACAGATACACACAAGTACTGTGATTTTATAGAAAAACAAAGAGGGTAGAAATGAAATTACAAAGTATACAAGTCAGTTGAGTGCAGGGATGGCGTAGACAAAACATAGATATATGATTCTATCTCTATCTAATGAATGAATGAAATTATTTATTTTAACAAATGTGAGTAACAATAAATGATGGAACATTGACGGATAGTCTCTTTCACATTTTGCCATTTATGTATGGCGTGCAAAATATGCAGTTAAATAAACAACATTAAAAAAAATAGAAAACATACGACAGTAAAATGTAACAATAGGGATGATGACGACTAGTCAAATCAGTGACTTTTTATCAAATGTCAAAACGCTCGCTTAGTATAGGAGCTTGTATGAAATACACACATGTGACGTCATAACATTTGACGTAATTTGACGTACTTTTTTAGTTAAATCGATTATTCAAAATGGTTAGCAAACTTAATGCTACCAACGAATGCGGATTTTAAGAATTTTGAAAGGCCCCTCTATTTAATGATTAGTAAGAAATAATTTCTTTTTGAGCTGGGCATCATCCCCATTGGTTACACTAGTAACTAGTTCATTAATCTAAGAGTTACAAAATCAAAATATCATTAATCCATACTAATATTATAAATGCGAAAGTGTGTCTGTCTGTCTGCTACGCTTTCACGGCTCAACCGCTGAATCGATTTTAATGAAATATTGTACAGACTTAAGATACATTCCGGGGAAGGACATAGGCTACTTTTTATCCCGAAAAATCAAAGAGTTCCCACAGGATTTTTAAAAAACTACATCCACGCGAACGAAGTCGCGGGCATCAGCTAGTAAATAATAATTAACATCTCTATTAGCGTGGTTTAGTAATTGGGTTCCATAGTTGAAGGGTGCCCTTTCAATTATGGAACATGGGAACTATTTGATTTTCCGGGATAAAATGCCTATGTCAATTACAGAGACACAAGCTAGCTCGGTACCAAATTTCATGCAAATCGGTTAAGTGGATGGGTTTTTGCGAATCCCGTGGGACTCTTCGATTTTCCGGGATAAAAAGTAGCCTATGTCCGTCCCAGGGATATAAGCTAACCCTGTACCAAACATCAAAATCGGTTAAACTGTTGGGCCGTGAAAAGGTAGCAGACAGAAAGACAGACAGACACGATTTTGCATTTATAATATTATAAAATAAAGTAAAAGTAAAATATTCTTTATTGTACACCAAGATAAAATTATAAATATATAAAATTGTAACAAAATGGATATTAGTATGGAAGTATGGATTAACAACTTACAGGAAGTCCAGTTAACTTTTCATATGCTTCATCCAATTTTTTGTTTACTCATTAGAACCAGCTTGCTGTCAGTGTCTAGGCATATCATGCAAACCTGTAAATATACTACCAGTTACTTCTACATTATGGTTTCAAAACAATGCTAAAACAGGTTTATGAGTCAGATTCGCACACGGTGGGTACAGAAAAATATAATGACAGGAATCACTTTTGTTAAGGAACCGCAAAACTAATTTTGTTTATAGAGGTTTATTGTTAATATTAAAAAAATCGGACAAGTGTGAGTCAGACTCGTGCACTGAGGGTTCCGTACTCAGGGATTTTTCAGACATTATTCCGACACTATTCTGCTTAAAAATAAATAAAAATCTGTTTTAGAATGTACAAGTAAAGCCCTTTCATATGATACCTCACTTGGTATAGTTATCTTACTTTGAAAATTAAAACACATTAAAATTTTGTCTGTGATGTAACCACAAATTCACAATTTTCAGATTTAGTCATTTATTTGTGGTATAAGACCTACCTACCTGCCAAATTTCATGATTCTAGGTCAATGACAGACACGACGGACGGACAGACAGACAGACAGACAACAAAGTGATCCTAAAAGGGTTCCGGTTTTTCTTTTTGTGGTACAAAACCTAAAAAGACACAAGTCTCAGCTTGTTCTTCTTCAGTCAAACTTGATCTGATTTAGTTACTTTTGATTTACTTAGTATCAATACAAAACATCATTTAATGAGTTACCTGCACTGTTGAAGGAATAGCACCAGTACTAATTTGCCTTACACCGTTTTCTGTTTCATAAATGTTATCATCTAGAAATGTTGCGAGCAGACCACAGCAGAGTCTGGTAGGTGACTGTCTTGTTTGCCGAGGGCTCTGAGCCAAGCAACACGACGATTCTCTTCATCGGGGAACTGGAAATTACCATTTGTGATGAACATAAGTCAACAACCATGTACCAGGATGGTTTAAGTTATACACAATAGAACCACCATCTACACATTTCGTAATTTTATTTTCTTTTTTTTTAATTTATAGACTAGTGCTTGGCTGCAATCAGACCTGCTAGTAAGTGATAATGCAGCTTAAGATGGAGCGCGCTTGCCTAGAAGTTGCCTATTCACTCTTGACTTGAAGGTACCCATATTAAAAATGGAAGGGAAAACTGACACCGGAAGGGTGTTCCGTATCCTAGCGGTTCGGATTAGAAACAAGGAAGCAAATCGCTTCGTACGTTTCAGAGTTCCTTGAAAGCTCTTGTTTAGCTGTAAATGGGCTGCGGGGTAGTGCTTCTGTGACCACCAGTGTGACTAGCTGAATAGGTACAGCGCAGTCAGCAAAACATTTAAACTGACAAACACAACTCAACTCACACTCACCTCTATTCTGGAGTTTGAAAAGTGAGAACTTGAGTACAACTTGCGAGTCAACTCAAATAATTTAAATTTGGTTAAGTGGCTTTTGGTCGCGCCATCACGGCACAATTTACTTGCCAATGTCGCGTAGATTGAAGAAAACACGAAGGAGGTTGCTCGGTGTCTGACCTACTGTACTATTGAATTTTCCCAGTACGGGGCACAAGTTAGGTTAGGTTAGGTTCAAGGTAGGTTAGGTTCAAGTTATAGGTTAGGTTCAAGTTAGCTTAAAATAAACTTACCCATGAAAACTGATCTCTTTCCCGAATGTGGATACATTGTCCAGTGTTTTTGCAGAAAGGTACACAACACCGCATTTTTACTGATTACAATACTGTTTTGAATCGAGTCTCAAACTCCTCATACATCGGAGCCAAATTACGAACACACAAGTACCTAATATAATATTTCAATGGAGCTTTAAATAATTTAACCTTAAAACATTCGATTTTAATATAAGGTACCCGTACCTATGTATTTATACTGTAATAAATGGTTAAATAGAACCGTTTTTCCCCCGAAGGGTAAAAAACGGATATTTAGGTTTCAGCCGTAGCTTGAACCACATGTGAGATTACCCTTCCAATATCCGTCGTCAACACCTTCTATCTCTTTCGCACACTAGGTAAATCCGTGATGTCTTGACTATACCTGTCCTTGTCTGCTATGAATGAATGGAATGCCTAGCCAGGCAGCGCGCGGTGGCCATCTTCTTCAGTACCTTGAGCAATGAGCCGGCAAGGCCCTTAGGTGTGGTTCAAGCTACGGCTGAAACCTAAATATCCGTTTTTTACCCTTCGGGGGAAAAACGGTTCTATTTAGGTGTTCGAGCCTACGCTTGAACCACATGTGAGACGTGTTTATTATCTGCCGGCGCTGCCTGACTAGTCGTAGTGCATGACACTCGATATATCAAGACTAGTGCTAAGCGTACTGTGACTCTTAATTTATGAAACGATATCTGATACAGAAAAATATAACAGTAATTCATTATTATTTACGATAACTATGAACGTTTATTACAAAATAACATAACTGTTTACCAAAATTAATTTAGATCACGACAATACATAAGAATATAAAATATCATCAACAGAACAGACTTTCCCAAAGTTAACGTAATTGCTTTGATTGATACATGTAGTTAAGTAATATATGCGTAATTGAAACATTCGATAGCGATTCATACCATTATTATTTATTAGCTACGCAATCGGCGTAAAGTTTATACTTATAATATTTGGATTGCAGCTACTGTTTGGTTTTATCTCTTTGAAATAATGGAGAAGTAAAGTGTTTCTGGATCGCCAATTTTCCCTTTCCGGAATTCCGTCAATATCACAATGGATACCAAGTACCAATCCAGTTGTAAGTCGCAACTACTGCCCTAAAGCTGCCTGCTATTGGAGATATGCCGACTTCTTTAAATAATGTTTTGATCCATCCTGTGATCACAGTTCGGGAGGCATTCTTGACTCTTCCCCACGTAATAATGAACAGGTTATCCAAGCACGCTGTGTTACGGCGTATCTTTGAAATAGAAATGGTTTTCTTGAACCAAAAAGACTAGATCTAATCGATTATCTGAATTGGTTTCTGTCTTTTTCAGTAACCAACTTGACTGTCTGTATGATGCCGAATCAGGTTTGGAGCCAAACTTAGGCCAGAATATTATTTTGTACCCCTTGTCTTCGAAGTCATCCTTTCCTACTGATAGAAGTGTTAAATGGTGGACTCTTCTTTTCGCAGAAAGAACAGAAGGAGCACCGAAGTGTGTATTGATACTGCAAACAGGCTCTTGTAATCAAATTGGTATGAATGTAAAAATGTTAGCAAGTCTTCTGCTGAGCATGAAGCAGATTTTTTTGGCAAAGATACCTTTCAGTATTTGCCTAACCAAGGGATGAGAACTGAGCTCGGAGGAACTTACAAGGTTTCCGAAGTTTGCCACAACCAACTTGTGAACTGCTATGGTCCTGGGCGCCAGCTTTCTAACTTCATAAAGGTAATACTAGTACCTAGCCAAAACTTGTGGACTAGGGTCATCTGCGAGGATGTCCCTCGATTGTACCTGCAGCATCTTAACCAGATTGGTCTATAGGTTTTCAGAAACGATAACCTCCAGATAATTCCCACAGCTTTACTGTCTCCTTTGACCAATATACTATCTGTTTGGACGCACCAACCAAGCCGCCAACTCCAGGTGTTCCAGTGATTGAAGAGCACAATTTGTGCGGAAATCTATTAGATTTTAGCGCAGGGGTGGCTTCTCTTTCCTTTGGTCTAGTTCTGGTTTCCCGAATACTCTGTTCCACTGTCCTTCCGACTTAAGTGGCGAACTATTCGTGGAATTAACGCTGGTGGCGGAAATATCCACCCCAAGTTATACTTTCACTGCCACTGAATGCTTCGCAAAATTGGCTCTCTGTATCGGTCAAATCTTCGCTGACTTGCTTCAGAACAACTGCTGACCTCCTCGAGGCAGAGAGATCTCTGGTATTTCATATTCCTGGGATATCCCCGAGAGACCTCTTATATTGAGGTGTCATTCTGGTAAAACTCTCTCTCTCTTGACAACCTGTCCGCTATTCCATTGTACAGACCCCGGTATATAACGAGATATGATGTGACAATTCATTACGTCGCATAATTCTAGAATTTGTATCGCAGCATTCAATAACTTTGTCCATTTGGTGCCACCATGTGTTTGTTTATATAAACCACGCTCGTTCAATTGTCCGATTGCAACATTAGCGTTTTGTGGGAAATTTTGGGCCCTAGTGTTCGAAGGGCTTCGTATACACCCCATAATTCCTTTAGGTGGCTGTGCCATTTCCTTTGAGAGGGGGCCTACTTCCGCCACAGGTGACGACTGTTTGCTATGGCACCCCAGTCTTTCTCTGCTGCATCTCTAGTATCAGTAGTAGCATCTGTAGTAACAAAGATTGATGGATCTTGATAATGGATCGGTAATGTTTTGTGCATATGTTTTAGCCACCATTCCAGATGTTCTTGCACAGCATCTGGAATCGGATGCCTCTGATGCGGCCGAGTTGTTTTAGTAAGCGAGATGATTTCTGAATTGGGTGGCAATGAAGTCGACCCAGAGGGACTGTGATTGATGCGAAATTTAGTTCGCCCAGATTTATTCTTTATTTATTTGCATTCATGTCTTGCGTCATAAAACATATATATATATTATAATATTACAACATGAAGCTCCCTCAGGGCGCTGCAAAGTATAACATTGAAAGATACCTAATTAATTAATCAATCTTAAAAAAAAGTATTGATAAATAACAAATGCATTAAGCAACAAGTGCATTACAAAATTACTATAAAAACTTTGATATTTACTTTGGCATTGTGCCGACTCCATCGAGCTTTTTCTTGGAGATCCTGACTTCAACACTTCTGAAACTGTTGCATTTTCGGTGTCGAAACACCCTTTCACATTCAAATTCAAAATATTTTTATTTAATTAGACTTTTACAAGTACTTTTGAACCATCAATGGTTGAGTTTCGATGAGTGTTCCAGGTAATACCCGGATATTCTATGCTGAACGAAGCCTTGATCGAAGGTTTCGTTTGATTGATCTGCCATCCCAGGCTATTTAAATATTCCGTAGCTATTGTAACTTGTTGTTCCAGGATTATCGGATCTTAGTCAATAACCAGAAAATCGTCGAGATATACTATTACCCGGATGACTTTTTGACGAATCTGCTGGCCCACCCAGTTCGTAATATTGACAAACGCTGAGGGGCACTCGCTAATCCGAAAGGTAGACAAGTCATCTCGTATATTTTCTCCTGTTACAAGAGTGACAAGTATCGACGATGATTTTGATTGGTGGGCACGTGAAAATATGCCTTCGAAAGGTCGGTTCATCATGAAATCTCCTTTACCCAAACGAATCTATTGCTGCGTTATCAGGCGAAATTTCAGGGCTAATATATAATCGTTGAGCCTTCTCAAGTTGAGTATCGGCCCATGACCTCCATCTGTCTTTTTCCTCAGGAACATTGCTGACAAGAAACCTGACTGATGTAAGGTCCGGGATTTTAACATTCCCGTATTTCTACAGGCATTTCTGCAGATGCCTGTGTCTGATAACTCTGAGCGTTTATTCGAGAAAATTTCGCTAAGGGGAAAGTATTCTTGAACGGATTTCTGTAGCCATTTAATATTTTTAAAAGATTCACTGGCGCCTTTTCCCACAGATTCACGAAATTGGCTAGGCATCCTGCGGTGAGGAAGTCATTTCCCTCCTTTCCCCTGCTATGTTGCGTAAGGAAGGGGTCTTTAATGACACCCCCTATGTTATACGGCGGATCTCTTTTAGTGGTGTTTCGTGAATTACGAAATCTATAGTGAGCCGGTTGAGAGGTTTTCGGTTTCGCCGTTTTGTTCGTGTATGGCTTTTCCTTATTAGGAAAGAGTTTAATATGCATACCTTCCAACTCTTTTACGACCTCTGTTAGGGATTCTTCTTTGAACAGATGAGTTCCTGATGGGGGGAGGGGGGATATTGTGCAGGTTACCCCTGAACTAATAGGTTTATGGGTCTCTCTCTGTTTTATTATTTCTGCTCAATGACCACATACGTATCGCAGAAGGACATTCGAGTTTTCCCTGAATTCGGAATTTGCTGCAACAAAATCGCGGCCCACCACATTTTTCTAGAACCTCAACTGATTCCCAACTGGAGTTATTGGTGCCAACTGCCCAGAGATTGTTAGGTTTTAAAGAAGTAAATACTGTTGTCGCTTGGAACTACTTTTGGGCGTCCGCATATCTCATGTTACAGCAACTAGTCTTACCTAGTCTATGGCAACTCAAACCATGCTTTTCGGCCGGAGGATCTGCTTGCGCAACCTTAGGTTCTTGTTCTACGGTGGTTGGCGCAAAATCAAAACCGGTAAGATTAATGTTCTTGTCTTCCGTCAAACTCGCTAGTTCCTCTGCGATTCAGCAACCCTTCTTCGAAGATTATCTTCTTCAGTTTCGTGGTTGTTAGACCAATGGGGAGAAGCTTCGCTTCCCTGGACCTGGTCGTTTTCCTCCTCTTCTGATTGTGCACTGTCCGGCAGAGAGTCATATGAGTTATTAAGAATTAAGATCCTTTTTAAGGACTGGTATTTGTCCGACGCAACGCTCTGCTGCTGGTTTTGTGTAATAGTTTTGATATATTTGTTTTGCTCTGTCTGCGAGCTAAGTACTTTGTTAAGCAATGACATTTACCGACTCAGCACGGAAGCGAAATGTTCGCCACTACCTTGCGTTGGTGTGTCATAGGACTGTGAACGAGCAGATGAGCTTAAGACGTTTGTGCAAGCTCTACGCTTTGCTGCGCTATGATGCACTTCGGCAGGAATCACCAACGATTGTTTCGTAGCCGTAGAGGGGCATCTTATTTCCGTTTGTAGACTGAAAAGCTCCAACTCTGAAGAAGCTTCCCGCTTTTTTTTTTTTTTTTTTTTTTTTTTTTTTTTTTTTTTTTTTTTTTTTTTTTTTTTTGAGTTTCAGCTTTAGCTCCCTTACAGTGCTCATAAAGGCATCATAGTAAGAGGAAAGTATTTTCCCCATTAAGTTGTGTGGTGCATAGAGAAGAGCTCTTTCCAGAGGCCATTTGACATTACTTGTAGATGGGTTGAAAACTCGTGCTAGATCTACTGTAGGAATGGTAAACCTTAGCTTTGCCTCCATTACTGCCGGGCCTTGGTTGCCCCCAAACCATATGCGTCGCGTAAGCGTAGACGCAGCGCATACCAATGTATGAATGGAATTGTATGAGACATGGCATACCACTTGCGTGGCGTGAATCGTTCGCGTAGACGTAATGCGTGCAGTTATGCCTACGGATTGACGCGCGTCACTACGCGCGTGTCACGTGTACGTGCTCGGTGTTTTTATCTTCTACGCAAGGTAGGTACTGCAGCAAGGAATCCCATTGACGTTAGTGCGCCCATGGTTCTGGAATTAGATGCGCAATTCAGTGATCTCGTTATTTCATAGAACACATTTAGTTTATCAGTGCTGCATTTTGTGAGACAATGGTCGTCACACTAAACGGAATGACATCGCAGTCGATACGACAGCCGTCTTTTCAGTTGAGACGACGCCGCCGTCCCATTTGATGCGACACGTGTGACGCGTCGCCTGAATTGGGACGTCCCGTCGTACCACCGATGCGACGGCCGCCTCATTCTAGGCGACATCCGCCGTCTCGAACGAGGCGTCGGCCGTCGTGCCATTTTAAGGTATAATTTACGAGTATTATGTGACTCGTTCGTCGCTGGGCCTTATGGCGCCGAGCGGTAAAATATTATCAGCAATGGGCTTGAAAGCGCCGATCGGATAGTGCGCGTAGTAATAATTACTTGAGTGACGTGTTGACTTCACGAATATCGAAAGCGTACTGAAGAAGATGGCCACCGCGCGCTGCCTGGCTAGGCATTCCATTCATTCATAGCAGACAAGGACAGGTATAGTCAAGACATCACGGATTTACCTAGTGTGCGAAAGAGATAGAAGGTGTTGACGACGGATATTGGAAGGGTAATCTCACATGTGGTTCAAGCGTAGGCTCGAACACCTAAATATTAATTTCTGAATCTAAAACTTCATTTCACTGACCAGATAAAAACTATAAAAAGCTGTGATAAAAACAAATTAAGAAATGCTGAAAAATGCGTTCGACCACGTTTGAGTTTTGACCACCGACCAGAAACAAAAGAAAACAGAAACAAATTTTGACCATAGAGCACATAGAGAAGGATGATGATGATGGTTTTGACCACTTGACAGTTGACACTATTTTTTTTAATCAACTGGTTTTACGGCTCTGGGTTCTAGCCCTTTTAAGCCTTATAGTTTAACTGACAATTGAATCACAGGGACTTCGTCTGTGGTGGCGTTTGCTGGCGCGCGTGCCGGGTTTTTGTGGAGTGTTTTTTTTTTTGTTAAAAATGGCCGGTTTTTTATTTCACTTGTGTTTCTGATGGTAAAACTGACTGGAAAGCGCTCTAAAGGGGCGCCGCGCGTATGTTGGCGGGCGCCGGCACAGCGAAGTCCATACTTATACAGTTTCCCTAACTTCTAAATAACTACAAACTTGACATTGGCTAATCTTTGTAAAGCCAGAAGAGAGAGAAAAACAATTTGAATCACAGACCAGACAAAAAAAAATATTGGAGACTTACTTACCACATAAAATTCGATTTTACTTCCCCTAAATCCCCGTCAACGTAAAAACCCCGCTTATAAAGTGGAAACACTGGATTGATTATTATCTACTAGAGTCTGGCTAATGAAAGATGAGACTGAAATCGCCCGGCAAATTTAAAAAATATTCGGAGGGCATCCCCAAAATAATAGTGAAAAAACTTGAATGAGTTAATTTGATACTTGAAATTATTTAATTTTTTTAATGTTAATTTACAGCATAGAAATGTTTTCACACATGTGCAGTTTTCCAAGCCTCTACGTTTTTAAAAACTCATCAAAGGGTTGGGGGTTAAATTCCCAGACACTTTGACGTCCCTGATACATCTTCCAGTTTTATTGTCAAAGAAAACTTTTTTGTGTTAAAATCATAAATCATAACCAATGATGTAATATCGTATCGCATACAATCGTAATTTAATAAAAGCTTTGTGCTAATAAGAGACATGGTTTTAGAAAACATAATTAATATTAATAATTCTTTTACGAATTTAAACCAAGTATCAAAATTAAATTGTCATGAGTACTTACTTCCGAAATGGATAACGTCGGTCGATGTTTTAGGGTTTCCCACTAAAAACTTTGGAAAAAAGCCGAGGGTCATCTTTCATTAGCCAAACTCTATATGATTAATCCTAACTACTGACAATCCCCATCAATGGGGATTTGTGAACTTTTCTTCCACAAAACTCTAGATCCCCCTAGTAGTGGAGTAAACGAAGCCTTTTCGTCGGAAGTCCTCAGAAACAGCTCTGATTTTGATTTTTTTTTTAATTATAGTTTTTTTTTTATATATTACTAGAGGATGCCCGCGACTTCGTCCGCGCGGATTTAGGTTTTTATAGATCTCGTGGGATCTGTTTGATGGGAAATTTGCCTATTTCGATCACAGGGACGCCAGCTACTTCGATACCAAATCTTATACAAATCGGTTAAGTGGATGGCTCTTTAGGAATCCCGGGGGAACTCTTGAATTTCGCGGGATAAAAAGTAGCCTATGTCCGTCCCCGGGATATAAGCTAACCCTGTACCAAATTTCGTCAGAATCGGTTACACTGTTGGGCCGTGAAAAGGTAGCAGACAGACAGACACACTTTCGCATTTATAATATTAAGTATGGATTTCAAATCAGAAACGTTTTGAAGCGGGGAAATAATTATTAATATTTTTTAATCCATATGTACTATGATATTTATAAGTGCATAAAGTCCCGTAAAACGTTACCTTTGAAAGGTTGTAGAGGAGGTCAAATGCTATCAAGTGACCTCTTAACACCTATGGGCAAAAAGCGCCCGTTTTAGAATTATTGATCGTTTTCAGAAAAAATACGTATTTGCTTCTTTAAAAATTTATTTAAAAAAAGTAAGCTATAGTGCCATCTTTTTCATAAGTTTCTTAGTGGCAGACATCTTAATTAATAATTGAGTGTACTAAAATAATAATTATCCTCATAGTTTCTCAAGTTAGGGCTCCGAAAATGTACCAGCCATAATTTCTATGTGGCTACTTTGCAAAACTTTGCGTTACAAACCGCAATTTTCGATATGTATTCTTGCCTTGTTGCATCTCTAATTGTCTTTTTGCGATTTCTTCGTCATCAATGCCACACCGAACTGCAAGAATTGTGGAGATACTGCTACCATAAATAACTTTTTTGACGAGATACACAACTTGTGCGCTCTCGTTTTTTACAAACATCGCCAAATGATGAAGAGGTGAGCAGTTTCTCTTCCTACCCATCCACTCAGCGCTATTCCTCTGCAAAGCTGTAGACCTTTCAAGCTCCTTTCTTTCAACAGAAGACAACCTCAATTCATTTAAAAAGGTTGCTTTTGCATCCTCAAACACATCTGGACTCATATCAGGTTTTTGTGAATTTTCACCATGGTGAGGGTGTTTCGATACAGAAACCGTAGGCTTCTCTGGCCCTTTCGAAGATTTTTTTAATATAGACTTTACAACGATTTTTCTCAACTTTGAAATAAGATAGTTGAGTCCTGATCCAAAAATAACTCTCTGAGTGTTTGTGTGTAGGGTTCCTGTGTTGAAAGACTACTACAGCAGCGCAACGGCCTGTATAAGAACGGAGAAGCGAGTAATTTATTCGTATACCCCCTACGTATTTGGCCACCTGTGCGTTAAAGCTTTCTACTAAATTACTAGTAGCGCACTGTGTGTTATGAAGCCCTCTTTTCCGACATCGGCTTTTTATTCCAAAAACGTGTAGATTTAATCCGATGTCCGAAAAGAGGGCTTCATAACACACAGTGTAGCGTTATGAATAAAACTCCGCGAATGATATGATAGTTTTTTACTCAAATCAAATGCTTGCAACAAGCCAGAAGCAATTAGCTGAACCATCAGACCAATAGGCTCGGTACGTTTCTCAATGGTGCAAAAATAAATCAGGACAATTTTCGTGGTTGCCAAATACGTGATGAGGACCATTCAGGATATCTTTACTTAAATTTTTCATTTTTTCATCGAGTGGTAAATTTTGAGCACCCCAATATTTAACTGCATGAGTTACTCCGGTACGTAAACGCAAATACCTGTTTTTCAGTCGCATTTCTGATGGGAATTTGGTGTCTTGAAACAGCTTCACCAAAGCGTTGCAATAACTTCTGAGAAGATGGTTTTTGCATTAAATTTTTTCGACAATTATGTCACCGTTGAGCATCTAAAATTTTTTTATAGGTACTGGAATCGCCGTCAGTAACAAAATGATAAATACAACCATGAACAATCAACGAACGCTTAAAACCCTCAACCAAAATGGTCGATTCCATCGCGGCAGATGAAATTGGATAATTCTTGAAGCAGATGTGCTCCGGAGGTTTGTCGTTATTAACAGCTCGTGCGCAGACATAGCAGTACTTATTCTTCACTCCAAGATACAAAACTTTTCCTTTAACAGGTCTCACTCCGTCACTCGTTTTCACTCGTTTCATACAATCGTAGTTCCAATTTCATTTGAATATTAAGCAACCAAAGTTCATGAAATTTTGCAGACATTTCTAGAAACTAATATCTGTGTCTGTGGTGTTTTAGATTTTTCTAAAAATATGTAGTTTTAAAATTACAGGGGCTCAAAGATTTGTATGAAAATTTTTAAGACCGCGTAACTATGAAACCGAATATTTTAACAGAAATCTGGAAAACCACAGACATAGATATTAGTTTGTAGAATATGTCTGCAAAATTTCATGGACTTTGGTTGCTTAATATTCAAATGAAACTGGAACAACGATTGTATGAAACGAGTGGAAACGAGTGACGGAGAGAGCCCTCTTAAACCCAATAATTGCAGCAGCTCCTGACAGCGCTGAGAATTAGCATATGAGCGTTTCTCCAGCACCCATCAGTCGCCACAGCAATCATTGGTCTCCCATTTTTATCTACACTACCAATACTGCATAGTCTGCTTCTTCCTAGACTGCTTCAGTCATGGATTGCGCTGCTGTAGTTTCCCACCAACTACAGATGTTATTGTGAAGTGTGTTATAATTTTTTTTTTTTAAAGAATATTAGCCATGTTAAATGACTAATATTCCCCTTTCCTCTCTAACTAAGCGTCAGGCTTGTGTTAGGAGTAGGTACGACAAATAGTGCAACGGGCGGGGTTTGAACCGTCGACCTTTCGGTTTTCAGTCCACTCCTTTACCGGTTGAGCTATTGAGGCTCTCTCTTAAAATTAAAATGTAGGAGAAATGCCTGGCAATTCTATACAAGCGGTTATGATTTGCAAATGAGAATGACCGCTTGCAGATGACATGACACTTGATACTAATTGATGGTTCACATCCATACTTTGCTCATTTCTTCAATCAGCTTTACATTAAAAGTTTGAGCACACATACTGCATTAAAATGTAAGTTTTGTATATTGTACGCGCATTGCTGGAGCGAGACAACTCCATGCTTTGTCATTTACATAATCGATCTTCGATTGTGTAATATGCTTTTGTCAGGAGCATACTTTTAATGGATTTTTTAAACTTTTGTAAAGGAAGTCTAATATTGACTGTGGATTCTTACATTAAATATTATACTCATTCCCACAAGTGACTTTCCCACTTTTCTGAGGCGGATCGTAGGAGTTGCGAGCTTATTACGGTTTCTAGTTTGCCTGTAGTCTGTATCCTGAGCACTCTCCGGTGGCGGAGTGAAGCGTGCGGTTCACAAATATGATGAAGGCTTTCCACCAGTGTGGATTTTCATGTGCCTCATAAGCCTGCTATTTGAGTCACATTTGTAATCGCATAACTTACAATGATGACGTTTTTCACCAGTGTGAGATCTCATGTGCCTCACTAAATTACCATTTTCTGCACTTTTATAATTGCAATATTTACATGTGTAAGGTTTAATACCAGTGTGAGTTCTCATGTGCCTCACTAGAGTGCAACTTAGTGCACTTTTGTAATTGCACAGCTCACAAGTAAACGGTTTTTTCCCCGTGTGAGTTCTCATGTGTCTCACTAAATTACCGCTTTCTGCACTTTTATAATTGCAAAATTTACATGTGTAAGGTTTGATACCAGTGTGAGTTCTCATATGCAAAACAAGAGAGCAATTTCTTGTACATTTGTAACTGCACAACTTACATGAGAACGGTTTTATGCCGGTGTGAGTTCCCATGTGTAACAATAGTTTACTATTTGAGACACATCTGTAATCGCATATCGTACAAAAATAAGGATTTTCACCCGTATGAGTTTTCATGTGTCTAACAAGAGAGCTATTTGTTATACATTTGTAACTGCACAGCTTACAAGTAAACGGTTTTTCACCAGTGTGAGCCCTCATGTGCCACACTAGACTGCCATTTAGTGCACATTTGTAATTGCATAAATTACAAGTAAACGGTTTTTCACCAGTGTGAGTTCTCGTGTGGTCATTAAATAAACTTTTACATCTGCATTTGTTTCGGCAAACCTTGCAAGCAAAACTTTTTAGTGACGTGTGACTCTGAATGTGTCTTACTAGGAGACTTTTTTGTTTAAACATTTTTTGACAAAAGTCACAAATGTACAAAGTATTTGATACTGTAACTTTGTCTTCATTGGTGACTGGATGAATGTATTCTGTTTTAGGGACTTTATTCTCTCTCTCTATATCTTTCAACGCAATATTCGGATTGACACAAGACCAAACTGTTTTTGATGTTTCCACCAGCAACCCATCTTGTCTTGGAACAACTTTTTTTGTGAAAATGTCATTTAATTTGACAAAACAATCTGTTAATCTTCTATATCGGCAAACGACGTTCGTCCCGGCTTCTTCAGTTAGGGTCACTTTTATCTCGTTATTTGTAGCCAAATTCGCGGGCAGAGGAGCGACTGAAACAATACATTTTTAATAATTTCTTGTATTTTTAACCCCCCACCCAAAAAGAGGGATGTTATAAGTTTGACGTGTGTATCTGTGTATCTGTCTGTGGCATGGTAGCTACTAAACTAATGAACCGATTTTAATTTAGTTTTTTTTTGTTTGAAAGGTGGCTTGATCGAGAGTGTTCCAAGAAAATCGGTT
The DNA here is from genome assembly GCF_905333055.1 of Maniola jurtina. Lineage (NCBI taxonomy): Eukaryota > Metazoa > Arthropoda > Insecta > Lepidoptera > Nymphalidae > Maniola > Maniola jurtina. The sequence continues at coordinate 6,694,887 of NC_060054.1, read as the reverse complement.
CAGCCGTTTGAAAGTTATCAGCTCTTTTCTAGTTACTGTAACCTTCACTTGTCGGGGGTGTTATAAATTTTTAATTTACACTTGTTCTTGTTGTTCTAATTTATAAAATATATTTATTTACTAGCTGATGCCCGCGACTTCGTTCGCGTGGATTTGGGTTTTTTAAAATTCCCGTGGGAACTCTGATTTTCCGGGATAAAAAGTAGCCTATGTGCTAATCCAGGGTATAATCTATCTCCATTCTAAATTTCAGCCCAATCCGTCCAGTAGTTTTTGCCTGAAGGAGTAACAAACATACACACACACACACACACACACACACACATACAAACTTTCTCCTTTATAATATTAGTGTGACTCAATAATTTCCGACTCCAACGAAGTGCGTCGTGTTTATGTCAAACTAGCTGATGCCCGCGACTTCGTTCGCGTGGATGTGGGTTTTTTTAAATTCCTGTGGGAACTCTTTGATTTTCCGGGATAAAAAGTAGCCGATGTGATAATCCAGGATATAATCTATCTCCATTTTAAATTTCAGCCCAATCCATCCAGTAGTTTTTGCGTGAAGGAGTAACAAACATACACACACACACACACACACACACACACACACACACACGCACATACAAACTTTCGCCTTTATAATATTAGTGTGATTGATTAATGCTGTAAGTATCTTACCTAAGGTGGTCGCGGCGCGTGCGCAAGGGCCGGGGTCTGCCTGCCTGTGAAGTATATCAGAATGTATCTAGAGTGTACGATGGAGTCACTAGCCAGTGTGTAGCTATACTGCATTGGCTGTGGCTAGTCTTATGTAACTTTAACAAACGTTATTATTACTGGTAGGTATACTGACTTGTTCTCAGTGATGAGTGAAGAGTGTGAAGAGCTAGAGCTCACAGCTTTATGAGGCTTGCATTCTTGTGATGTGCCATATTCACCTTCATCATTCTGCCAAATACAAAACAAATTCATAACATTTTCAAAAAAAAAAAAAAAACATTTCAGTCTTTTGAGACTTTGAGAGAGCCCCTCCACAACTTAACAAGCAGAGCCTCAATAGCTCAACAGTTGAGGAGCCGACTGTATTTCGAAAGGTTGGCGGTTCAAACCCCACCCGTTGCACTATTGTCGTACCTACTCCTGGCACAAGCTTTACGCTTAGTTGGAGAGGAAAGGGGAATATAAGTCATGATTAGCATAGCTAATAATCTTTTTTTTTTTAAAAAAAAAGCAATTATATGAACCAAACAAGTTGATGAAATTGTATAATAGTGGAAAACCTAAAAGATACCCGAAGAAAAAGTAATGCCCAACTACAACCTCGAAACTATAGCCCAAGCTAGCCCTTACTATAATTCCGTACTTTATAATTTAAAAAAACTCAGATAAACAATAATAGAGGAAACAAAAGAAACCATATTTAACCAAAAACTAAAAATAAATAAATCCAAAAGTGTTATTACAGCATGAAGAATTTTTGAACAAATAGACCTCCATAATATGAAAAAAAATTGTTATTATTTTATAATGCACTTTTATTTATAAACTGTACTTTTTTAATATTGATTAATAAAAGGGCTTATTAGTAATAATAGTTTGACAGCTTAAATAACATTCATTTATATGTGATATTTAATGTTAAATTAATTAGCATTTAATTAATTCATAATTGTTATTTACATTTTATAATTTTCATTTGTTAACACTAGAACTGTAATATTAGCTTTAATTACCAATGTTATACTTTGCAACACCCTGATGGGGCTTCATGTTATAATTTTATAATATTTTTTATGATGTAAGACATGAACGAGGACTTTGTCTGTGTTGGTGTTGGCTGGCGGGTGTGCTCTGCCCTTTTGGAGTGTTTTTTTGTTAAAACTGATTGGAAAGCGCTCTAAGCGGGTGCGGTGCGTGTGTTGGCGAGCGCCGGCACAGACAGGGTCCATACTTGTATAGTTTAACTAACTTGTTACAAATAACTACAAACTTGACATTGGCTAATCTTTGTAAAGCCAGACGAGAGAGGAGGGACATGAATACAAATTAAAAAAAGAATAATGAATAGAATAGAATAGAACAGATTTTTATTCAAATAAACTTTTAAAAGTGCTTTTGAATCGTCAAATAATTTACCACTGGTTCAGAATGCTGTTCCTACCGAGAAGAACCAGCAAGAAACTCGGCGGTTGCTCTTTTCAATTGTTCAATTTACAATAATTTACAATAATAATAATAATAAATGAATGAACTATCTCACCTGGAGGTGCATGTTCATATGTTGCATGTACGCATGTTCATGGACAAATTCCTCCAAACAAAATGTACATTGGAAGAGACTAATTTCATACTCTAGTTTCTCCTGAACAAAATCACACATATTACTGCTGTCATCTTCATTCTTCACTTTTATGTCTTGATCAACCAACAGAGAGTCATCACTTCCTTCAGTTTTGATTACAAGTCCAGTTTCCTCTGATTCTGTCTGTTTGTCTTCCGAGGGGTGTTCTAGTATGTGTAAGTCACAGTGGTCAGGTCCTAGCGATGTCAACACCATATTACTCTTGAGTTGGTGTTTTGTGCGGTTTATCATTGTCCTGTTATCTGTTGAAAGACAAGAAACTAACCTATTTACCATGATCATAAATTAACAACTTACAGGATGTCCAGTCAACTTTTTATATAAAAAGGCAAAAGACAATACAAGTCTTAGCTCCTTCTCATTCCTCAGCCACTCTTGATGTGATTTAGTTACTTTTAATTTGCTTAGTAACAATCCATAACATGGCATTATAATTGACTAGAAAATGCTCGCGGCTTCGCCCGCGTGGATTTCGGTTTTTTAAAATCCCGTAGGAACTCTTTGATTTTCCGGGATAAAAAGTAGCCTATGTGCTAATCCAGGATATTATCTATCTCCATTCCAAATTTCAGCCAAATCCATTCAGTAGCTATTGCGTGAAAGAGTAACAAACATACACACACACACACACATACAAACTTTCGCCTTTATATTATATTAAGTGTGATTAATGCAGTGCGCGAATCTGACTAGAACTTGGCTCGTTTTTTTTTTTGTCAAGGGCTTGAGTACCAGATTGATTTGTTTTAGACTAATAGAACCACCAACCAGTCACATTTCAAAATTACACACACACACTTTGCTTACTCCTTGAAAGATCTTGTTTTGATGCAAATGGGCTGCGGGGCAGAGCTTCTGTGACCACGAGCGTGGCTAGCTGAAGTACGCAGTCAAAACAGAGTTTAAGTGGTTTAAACTGACAAACAGGAAGCGAATCTTTCATAGAGACCTATGAAACTTTTGTATGGGGCGGAGTACTGGAGCACAAGAGCATCCGCAGAATCACAAATCACAGGCTATCGTAGTGATTACATACTCTTTGCTGACAAACACTGGACGATCCCTTGATACCTTTATACAGTGTAGTGTTTGTACTGGACCATATTCTGGAGTTTGACAAGTGAGAACTTAACCTACTTGACTACGGCAACGACTACAACTTGCGAGTCTACTCCAAGGAATACCTATTCATATTGTGTTTTAAATGATTAAATATTAGTTTCTGAAAACTTAAAAGCGTTTAATTTCACCAATAGAAAAAAATATGGTCTTGAAAGTGGTTACTCAGTGTTGCCAGTGGCAGATAGTCAATTGTAACACGAGACATCTCAAAATGTAACATTTTCACGAGAAAAGTAACATTTCCTTATTTTTCGTGGAAAATAAAAGTAATAAGGTACACAGGTTAATATGGCACTTTATTATACAAAAATTTAAACAGTTTTCTTGTCCCATTAGTTAAGCTTAAAAAGAATCGTAATAATAATAATTATTGTTGATTGAATAAATTGACTGCTGATCCTGAAAAAGAAAAACATTTCAATATGTAAAATAATAATATACCAACGGATCTAAAAATGTCTTTGAATAGCTATAACTTATTTGTTAGGTAATCAATTTTTATTACAAGTGTAAATTAAAAATTTATATCACCCCAACACGTGAAGGTTACATTAACTAGAAAAGAGCTGATAACTTTCAAACGGCTGAACCGATTTTCTTTGATTATAGCTAAGAACACTCTCCATCAAGCCACCTTTCAAACAAAAAAACTAAATTAAAATCGGTTCATTAGTTTGAGAGCTACGATGCCATAGACAGATACACAGATACACACGTCAAACTTATAACACCCCTCTTTTTTGGATCGGGGGTTAAAAAGATTAAAATCGTCTTATATCGGGCGATCTGGCAACACAGGACTGTTTGAGTTTGAGGGCTACGCGCTAGGTGGACTTTGTCTGTGTAGCGTTTCATGGCGCGCGTGTGGTGCCTTTTTGGAGCGTTTTTTTTTGTTTAAAGTGGCTGGTTTTTGTGTTTCACTAGCGTTTTTGGTGCTAGAACCATGCTGGAACTAACTGGGAAGCGCTCTAAAGGGGCGCCGTGCGTATGTCGGCGAGCGCTGGCACAGACGAAGTCCTTACTTAACTATATAGTTTCCCTAACTTGAAAATATTTACAAACTTGACATTGGCTAATCTTTGTAAAGCCAAACGAGAGAATAAAAAAAAACGCACTAGGTAGGTACGCAGTGAAGAAAATTACGCGGGAATTTCAAATTCGTTTTGTTAACTGAACAATACTTGGTCTCAGCAAATAGATCGATAGATTCGATAGCAAAACTCAAATTTTAAGTTACGCCGGCCGGTATCTACTCAGCTCGCTCTCATTCCTGTAAAGAAAACCGAAGTTACCTACAACAATAACTAAGTAGTAAATAGCTAAATGAACTTCTGGAAACTAATGTGACTTAATAATAAGATGACAGTCAATACAAAAACGAACTGCTTTCAGTTGCAAATACTATGACTTTGTTTTTGCATTACTGATTCCCTAATTAGTTAACTACTTACTTATTTACTTAAAACTACATTGTATACAACATTTACTTACCAAGCAAGTAGTGTTAGCAACACAAATACACAGTCGATAAGGATAACGAACAAACCAATCACTTTCGAATTTTGACGAAATAAAGATACAATTTTTTTTTGTACTTAGATACATAACTACAAAATCACTACCCCGCATAATACGTCCATGCCCGCAAGGAATAACTTTATTATCCAAAACAAAGTTCAGTCACAGAGAAAAACAAACAAAACACTTTTTTAATCACAGAGTAATTATAAAACAAAGTGAACTTAGACTTAGAGAAAGTGAAATAAACTAACAAATGGGTCCAAAAACTGTTTTGGATGCGTTCCGTTTCACGATTATTTTTGGTTTGCTGGGAAAAATTTGAATATTTTTATGAAGTCCTAAAAGTAACGTAAAGTAACATTTTGAGTCGTGTAACATGGAGGAAACATGAGGGGGTCAAAAGTAACGTAAAATGTTACAAAAGTAACATTCTGGCAACGCTGTGGTTACTGGTTTGACACGGTTGACACTGACAGTACTGTAGTTATATTTTTTTTTATTAATTTATTTTACGGCCCTGGATAACAGTCCTTTAAGGCCTTACTGTAGTTAAAATGACTTTGACCACAGACCAATAACATATAGGATACTTTGTCAGTTGACTGCAGTCACCAGTGTTCTCACATGGTTTTCACTTTTCCATAAGGTGGAAGCGACGGGCCTGCCCGCGAAATTCAAATTTAATTTAGTTTTTCGCAATTTGTAAACCAATATGACAACGTAGGCTTATGGTATTTTAATTGCGACAATGGTAGTATCATCCTCACAGGTTTATATAAAAATCTTTACTTGAAAGAGTCCAGTTTAATAGATTAATTCTAGTATCGACTAATTTGTGAGAATAGTCGATACTAGAATTAATTTATTAAGGTATTCTTTAACTATCATAATTTACTCTATCCACAGTCAGACTGTACCATTTTCGCAATTAAAATACCATAAGCCTACGTTGTCATATTAGTTTACAAATTGCGAAAAACCAAATTAAATTTGAATTTCGCGGGCAGGCCCGTCTCATGCCCCTCAGCTTTTTTTTTGAAGTTTTGCACGATAAATCAAAAACTGTTAAGCATAAAAATGAATAAAAATTTGTTTTAAAATGTACAGGCAAAGCCCTTTCATATGATAGATACCTACCCTTCTTGGTATAGTTATGTTACTTTAAAAATTTGAACACATTTAATTTTTTTTTGTGACGTAACCACAAATTCACGGTTTTCGGATTTTTTCCTTTCCTTGTGCTATAAAACCTACCTACCTACCAAATTTCATGATGCTAGGTCAACGGGAAGTACCCTATAGGTTTTCTTGACAGACACGACAGACAGACATACGGACAGACAAACAGATAACAACAGATCCTACAAGGGTTCAGTTTTTCCTTTTGAGGTACGGAGCCCTAAAAACTACAAAAAAAAACAAAAATTCTGTAAATATACCTATTTATTGTAACTAATTACTAGAAATAAATGGCTAGAACCAAGGTTAATTTAGAGAAACGAGATTTAGTTAATGTTAAAGATAATATAATAACCAATATATTTTTGAAAATTTAGTATACCTATGTCAATAAAACATGAATAACAGTAACTAAAAATCCTGGTCAAGAGCGAGTCGGGCCTCGCTCTTTTAGGGTTGCGTACATTATTATGAACATTATATTTTTGGGAAATACTTATTTTATTTCTTTTCCGAGCTAGAACAAAGAAAAACCATATTTTTTTTTCTCTCTTGTCTGGCTTTACAAAGATTAGCCAATGTCAAGTTTGTAGTTATTTGTAACAAGTTAGTTAAACTATACAAGTATGGATCCCGTCTGTGCCGGCGCTCGCCGACACACGCACGGCACCCCCTTAGAGCGCTTTCGAGTCAGTTTTAACAAAAAAAAAAACACTCCAAAAAGGCAGAGCGCGCCCGCCAGCTAACACCGACACAGACGAAGTCTCAACCATAATATTATGTTCGTTTGTTTTGGTCACAGGTTACAAACTATTTTATGAATCGTCGTTTTCAGTATTGAAAAAATAGTTAACGACGTGGGTGGAACCTGCAAACATATCAAATAGTACTTTAATACTATTTGATATAAATTCATAATCGCATACTTTACAAACACCAAGACTTCACTAAATCATTATATTTTCATGTACATTTTGTAAGATTACATAACTTACAATGATGAGGCTATTCACTAATGTGAGTTCTTATATGCTAATTTAAATCACTATTTGACATAATATATTTTGTAATCGCATAACTTACAATGATGAGGCTATTCTCTAGTGTGAGTTCTTATATGCTAATTTAAATCACTATTTGACATATATTTTGTAATCGCAAAACTTACAATGATGAGGCTATTCTCTAGTGTGAGTTCTTATGTGCTTCACTAAATAACTATTTGTTGCACATTTATAGTCACAAAACATACAAGAATACGGCTTTTCACCAGTGTGTGTCCTTATATGCTTTTTTAAATCACTATTTGATATACATTTGTAATCACATAACTTACAACAATACGGTTTTTCACCAGTATGAATTTTTATGTGGCAATCCAAGTTACCTTTTAATGTAAATTTCTTATTGCAAATTTTACAAGAATATGGCTGTTCGCCCGTGTGAGTTCTCATATGCGGTTTAAGTCGTGCAAATTTTTTATGACATATCTCACAAGACTGTGGTTTTTCACCAGTATGCTTTCTCATGTGCCTAACTAAATCACCATTTTTTATACATTTATACTCACATAACTTACAAGCGAATGGCTTTTCACCGGTATGAGTTTTGATGTGTGCGTCTAAATCACCTTTTCGTGCAAATTTGCTATTACATATATCACAATAATAAGGCTTCTCGCCAGTGTGTAATCTCTTGTGCGCCAATAAACTACAAGTTGTTGCAAATCTATTGCCGCAACACTCGCAAGTATATGGCTTTTCACCAGAGTGAGTTCTCATGTGAATAACTAAATACTGCTTATCTTTACATTTATATTTGCATAAATTACAAGAATGTGGTCTTTCATCAGAGTGTGTCTTTATGTGGCGATTTAAATGAGATTTTGCAGCAAACTTGAAGCCGCAGATAGAACAAGAATGGGGCCTAACACCAGAGTGAATTCTCATGTGGCGAACTAAACTTTCTTTAAAATGAGTTGTGAACTGGCAAAGCTCGCACGAAATACGCTTCTCATTAGTGTGAATTCTCATATGAGGGGCTAACTGATATTTTTCTCTACATTTAAATTTGCATAAATCACAAGAATATGGTCGTTCACCAGTGTGAATTTTCATGTGGCAGCGTAAATAATATTTGTCTGCAGTCGCATACTTGCATAAACTACAAGAATATGGTCTTGCACCAGTGTGAGTTGCCACATGGTTTACTAAATGATCACTTCGTGAAAACTTTTTACTGCATATTTTACAAACATATGGCCTTTCGCCAGTGTGAGTTCTCATATGATGAATCAAATTACATTTAAATTTAGCTTTGAATTGGCAAATATCGCATACGAAACACTTTTCACCATGGTAAGTTCTCAGGTGCTTTAATAGTTTACAATTTGTTTCACATTTGTAATCGCATATCTTACACAAATACGGTTTTTCAACAGTGTGAGTTCTCATATGCTTCGTCAAACAACTTTGATATTTACATTTGTATTGGCAAATCTCGCAAGTTAATGGTTTTACTTCAGCGTGAGTCTTTTTGTGTTTGACTAAGATACTTTTTCGTTTACACACTTTTCGACAAATATCACAAGTGAATGATGCCATTTCTTTCCTCCTATTATTGCTTGGTCTAATGCATCCTGTTGAACGGACTCTTCTCTGCCTTGCTGCTTGATAACTGGAATTTTTTGACAATATATTCTGACCATCACAAAATCTTACAGCTTTTCGAGTTTTAATCAGTGACTCATCTTGCCTTTTGAAAATATCATACAATTTGACTACACAATTTACTAATAACTTGCTATCAACTGATTGGTTGTTAACGTCAACTTCTTGCTTAATCCAAAGACTACAGTGGGTATATGGTTTAATCATTGCTGGCTGATAACTTGAATCGTTAGACGCAATATTCTGGTTGTCAAAAGGCCTAACAGCTGTTCGTGTTTTCATCTGCAATGGATCATGTCTTGCTGTAACTTTTTCGGAAAATATATCATATAATTTGACATAACAATCAGGTAACGACCTCCAGCCCGCTGGACCGACGACCTGAAGGTGGCGGGGAGCAGGTGGATGAGGAAGGCGGAGGACCGTGTTTGGTGGCGCGCTCGTGGAAAGGCCTATGTCCAGCAGTGGACGCATACAGGCTGATGGGTTAGATTTGATTGGATTGGAATCTGGTAATCTTTTGTGTTGGTAGCTGACGGTCGTATTGACGTCTTCAGGTGGAAACACTTCTACAGCATTATTTGTTGCAAAACTTGTGGGCAGATGAGCGACTGAAATTAAACATTTTTTTTGCTATTGTATCGAGTCTTTACTCCCTACTTTTATTTTATCCATACTCCATACAGTATAATTATAATATTATAAATGCGAAAGTGTGTCTATCTGTCTGTCTGCTACGTTTTCACGGCCCAACCACAGAACCAATTTTAATGAAAGATACAGACTTGGGATACATCTCGGGAAAGGACATAGGCTACTTTTTATCCCGGAAAATAAAGAGTTCCTACGGGGTTCAAAAAAAAAAAACCGAAATCCACACAAGCGAAGCCGCGGGCATTCTCTAGTCTTGTATGTATTTAGCGTTGAAAGATAAATGTCTCACCTGAAGTCTCAGCTAAGTCTGTGGCAGGCTGGAGGTCTTCGATCAGCTTTTGAATGGCTTCCCTGTGAAATATATCAGAATGTATCAAGAGTGTGGAAGTACTAACCAGAACCAATGTTTTTTTTTTCGTTTCGAGTTCCGTATCTCCAGAGAAAACAAGATAAACTTGAAGATTAAAACCATACTGTGATCGTCTTAACATATAAAATACATATCCATACTAATATTAAATAAAAATAAATAAATAATAAAAATATTTTATGTCAGATTGTAATAAATTGTGTCCATAATTTTATACAAATTAAATTACATTACGTAAATTAAAATGAATATTAAAATTTAAAATTAAAATAATGTAAAATTAAAATAATTAAAGTAATTAAAATAATAATATTATAGTAAAAGTTCTGTAAGTATATAATTGTGCCAAAAAAAAAAAAAAAAAAACAAAAAAAAAAGTGTGTCTGTCTGTCTGCTACCTAACCGCTGAACCGATTTTAATGAAATTTGGTACAGACATGAGATACATCCCGGGGAAGGACATAGGCTACTTTTTATCCCGAAAAATCAAAGAGTTTCTACGGGATTAAAAAAAAACCGAAATCCACGCGGGCGAAGCCGCGGGCATCCTCTAGTAACATATAAACTACACTGAAATATTAGAGTAAAATTGCTTTTCGGTCACTTGGTATGTTTTAATGTTGTTGTACATTTATATTCATAAGCTCAGAATTTTTTCCTCTTTCATTTGACATCCCACTCGATACAATAGCAAAAAAAAATGTTTTGGAGACCCCCACTTTTTTTGATGTAACATCGTTAGGTCAATTTTTTTCATGTAAAATATAGCCTATGTCACCCGGACCTTTACGACAAATCAATTGACACCTCATTGGTCAAAATCTGCCTAGGAGTTTAGGCACTACGGTGGAGCACACAGAATCTGGATATAAACATACATACATAGACTGCTAAAATCATAACCCTTCCAAATAGGCTGTGCCGCAGTTGGGTAAAATATGGTCACAAGTTAGTCAGACTTGCAGACTGTTGGGATATTTTGAATTTATAGGAAAAATATCAGTAAAAAGAAAAGCTTGGACGTCCTGTTTGAGATATATATTTGAAGTGAGATAAAAAGTAATCGAACGTAAAAACAAAAGGATTTTAGAAAAAGAATAAGAATATATTTAAATATAAACAATTTAGTTTACAGCCAGTTCCAACATCCCCCTTTAAACTAAATTGTCTTACAAAAAAAAACTTAACATAACATATTAACACACAGAAAAAAAAAAACTAACTAAGACCTAAACTACCTATAATTCTACTAGTTGCGATAGGCCCAAGTGGTTTGGTAAGAATATCTGCGGGTGTATCACAACTTTTCATATAGTCTAAAATAATTGTATTATTACTAACTTTTTCTCGTATAAAATGAAAACGAGTGTCAATATGCTTTGTCCTGCTATGGTGCACAGGATTGTGAGCTAAGTTTAGTGCACTCTGACTATCTGACAATATCTTAGTTGTAGATATCTTACCGGTAATATCCTCTATAAATTTACGTAAATAACAGGCTTCTTTAGTTGCTGCAGTAAGAGCCATGTACTCAGCTTCAGTGGATGACAGAGCAACAGTTGGTTGTTTCTTTGATTCCCAAGACACTGGTCCACCAGCTAATTTAAAGACATAGCCCGTGTAAGACTTTCTGTCAATTGGACAATTTGCCCAATCAGCATCTGCATACCCTGTTAACGGCTTTCCAGTTTTCCTATATATTAAGGAATACTCTAGTGTACCCTTCAAATATTGAAGAATCCTTTTTGCTGCTTTCCAATGTTCCCTTGAAAAACACGTATTGAATTGGCTTAAGTAGCTCGTTGCAAATGCTATATCAGGACGTGTATTGACTGCCAAGAACATAAGGCATCCTATTAGATTTCTGTAAGGCAGCAGCAATGACTCACCACTAACGTTTCGTTCTAATTTGTTGTGAGCTAAAGGAGTACTAGCCGACTTGCATTCACTCATACTAAATTTGTCCAATATGGACAATATATAATTAGATTGACTAACTTTTATGTAATTTTGATTCCTTTCTATTTGTAATCCTAAATATGACTTCAAATTGCCAAGATCTTTCAAACTAAAATATCTTGACAAGTCATTTTTAACAATGTCAAACGTCACGTCAGAATTATAAAAGACAATTATGTCATCCACGTAGACACCCAAAATAACAAATTCATCACCAAAAAGTTTCGTAAATACACAAGGCTCCGAAGAAGTTCCTACAAAACCTATTTTTGAAAGGACTTCATTCAATTTTTTGTTCCAAGCACGAGGTGCCTGTTTGAGACCATATAGAGATTTTCGAAGCCGGCAAACCCTGTCTTCTTGGCCTTTCACACAAAAACCAAGAGGTTGTTCCATAAATACTTCTTCTTCCAAATCTCCATAAAGAAATGCTGTATCAACATCCAAATGCCTCATTTTAAGATTTTCTTCTGCTGCCAATGCAAACAAAGTACGCAGGGAAGAATGACGAATCACAGGCGCAAACGTCTCATGATAATCTATATCTCTTGTTTGATTAAAACCTTTGACCACTAGCCTTGCCTTATACTTGGTTATATTGCCATAAGCATCCTTCTTATGCTTATAAACCCATTTGCAGGGAATAACTTTTTTATTTGGTCTGTCTACTAACTCCCAGGTATTTAACTTCATTAGTGAATTGTATTCATCAGTCATTGCTAAATCCCATTTTTTACCATCTTCTGAATGTACAGCTTCAGAATAGTTTGTTGGTTCACCTGAATCAACATCAGTAGAGACGTGATAAGTTAAAAAATCAGGTGGCTTTCTATTTCTAGATGGGTATCTGGGTTCATTACTTACTTGCGTTTGTTCAATACAAAGAGACTCTTTATCCATGTTCACAGGAACAGATGATTCTCCTTCTGGACTACAACAATCAACACAATCATAAAATTGATCATCATCAGGTTCAGTATGTTCTTCGAATAGTAATACTGACTCCGTATTTTGAACTATAGGTTTTGATGCATTTTCCTTTAAATTTGTAAAACAATTCTCAAAAAAATTTGCATCTCTTGACTTAATAATACGTCTTGGATTTGCAGGATCCCGAAAAACATAAGTATTAGGATCTTCCGAGTAGCCAACGAAAATTGCTTCCTCTGCTTTTAAATCTAGTTTCCTTCTATTACATGAAGGTATATGTACTAGAGCTCGACATCCAAATACTCTTAAGTGACTTAGATCACTTTGTCGACCACTCCACTTATCATAAGGTATTTTGCCACTCAAAGCTCGATGAGGGGACCTATTTTTCAAATAAACAGCAACTTGGAAAGCCTTGCCTTTTCCGTTATTGTACGGTTCGTTCGTTCTGCAACTCCGTTTTGCTGCGGACTATAAGGTGTTGTTACTTGGTGCTCAATACCATTTGAAGAGAGATAATCAGAAAACTCTTTATTTACATATTCTTTTCCTCCATCGGTTCTAAGAGCCTTTATTTGAAAACCTAATTGTTTCTCAACTAGAGCTCGAAATAATAAAAATTTATTCTTTACCTCAGTTTTAGAAGATAAAAAATAAGCAAAAATCTTGCGAGTATAATCATCTATGAAAGTTAAAACATAAACGTTTCCTTGAAAAGATGTCGTGGACATTGGTCCGCATAAATCACTATGGATTAGTTCTAAAGGTGATGATGCCCTATTATACGCTACATTTTTAAACGGTTTTCTGGCTTGTTTGCCTTTTACGCAAGCGATGCAACTATTTTTATCAACCTTAGTAAAATCTACTCCTACCTGATGATTCTTCAATTGATTCATGCCTATGCGACATAAGTGTCCTAACCGTTTATGCCAGAGCTGATACTTGCTCAGACAGTCAGTGTGCACCTCGTACGCAATATTTTCACTATTCATCTTAGGTGGAATATTAACAGTACCATCAATTATGTACAGTCCACCACAGGGCGAAGCATGAAGGACAGAATCACCTGAAACACAAAAAGTATCATTTTTATAAAAACTACATCCGCTTTTGTCGAAAACACATACAAAACCTTTATCAATAACTTTCTGTACTGATAGTAAATTAGCCTTTAAATCTGGTACTAGGGCAACATCACTTATTGTTTTTAATACATCACCAGGTGTCTTAATAGAAATATTTCCTATTCCACAGCATTTAACGCTTTCACCATTTGCAACAGTTATATTTCCAGTATTCATTGACCTAATGTCCCGGAACCAATCTTTTCTGAAAGTCATATGTTTTGTAGCCCCAGAATCTACGTACCAAACATCCTTATTTGAAAAATTAGCAGTAAGTGCTGTGACCGAATCCGTGACTTCATTTGCTACACTTATTTTTTCTTTATTACGTCGCTGAGGGCAATCCGGGCGTTTATGCCCTGGCAAGTTACAGTCATAGCAAATAATCATTTTATTTGGTTTGGATTTCATTCCTTTGGCCTGGAAAACTGTATTTGTTGGTATGGTGTCATTTTTAGACATTTCATTTAATAGTTTTGTTTTGACCAAATCGGAAGTAATATCGATGTTGCAGTTTTCAAGTGCCATAATCAATGGCTCATATTTCGATGTGAGACCTCCTAGTAATATAGCTGCAATCGATTTATCTTCTATTACTTTGTCTATGTCAGCTAGGTCTTGTGCCGTTGACAGAACTGCATCTATATATTGTTCAATATTTTCAAAGTCTGAAAGACTTAATCTATAAAGCTTACGCTCTAATGCTAGCCTTCGGCCCATACCTTTATCCTCAAAAGCTGCCTTCAGGGCTTCCCATGCTTCGGCTGCAGTTTTTGCACATCTTACATGTGTAATCGCTACACCGTCTAATGTTAAGCATATTTTAGCCAGAGCCTTAGCGTCATTCCTTACCTTAATTGGTGCAGCGGTCGTATCTCCTTCTGGATACCCATCTATAGGAAACCAAAGGTCCTCATGCAGTAAATAATTCCGCATTTTAAATTTCCAAGTTGGATATCCTTCTCTATTTTTAAGACTAAAAGGAGGAACTGACGACGAATGTAACATCTTGTTACCACTTATATCTCCGCTTGCTTGCGACATTTGGAAAGAAAAATATCTAAATATGATTTTCCTTGTACGCAACAAATATAGCAACACTGGACAATTAACACCACTTTTCCACTTATGATTTTTCCCAAGAGCCTTCGTGCTGATAACGTGTTGGGATATTTTGAATTTATAGGAAAAATATCAGTAAAAAGAAAAGCTTGGACGTCCTGTTTGAGATATATATTTGAAGTGAGATAAAAAGTAATCGAACGTAAAAACAAAAGGATTTTAGAAAAAGAATAAGAATATATTTAAATATAAACAATTTAGTTTACAGCCAGTTCCAACACAGACAACAGACTTCAACACCATCGTACAAGATATCTCAAAGCAGATTAGAAGAGAAAAGAGTACATTATGATACCAGTACAATTTTATACTAACTGTAACTTGAAGTAAACGTTATTGGTACTGGCAGGTATACTGACTTGTTCTCAGTGATGAGTGAAGAGTGTGAGGAGCTCACAGCTGTATGAGGCTTGCATACTTGTGATGTGTCACATTCACCATCACCAGCACCGTTCTGTCAAATACAAAGTCAAAATCATTTATTCAAAGTAGGTAATTGAATTGTTAAATTTGTACGATATAGTGGTAATAATTAATTACGTAACTTAAAACTAAAGCTACGAGGGTTCCAAACGCGCCCAAGTCTGAGAAGAGCCCACAACAAACTCAGCCGGGTATTAAAAACAAATTCATAACATTTCTGTCTTTAGTGTTTGAGAGAGCCTCAACTAAACAAGCTAATATATGAAGTTTATGATGCACTAGCTGATTTGCATTTTGATTTATTGTGCATTTTGCACAATAATTCAAAAAGTGTTATGTATAAAAAATAAATGAAAATCTGTTTTAGAATGTACAGGTAAAGCCATTTCATATGATACCCCACTTGGTATAGTTATCTTACTTTGAAGTTTTTAAACAAATACATTTAAGTAAATATATATTTGTTTTTGTGATGTAACCACAAAGTCACTTTTTCCTTTTCTTGGTCTTTGGGTTTTTTCTTTACTTGTGCTATAAGACCTACCTAACTGCTAAATTTTATGATTCTAGGTCAACGGTAAGTACACCATAGGTTTTATTGACAAACACAACAGACAGACAGACGGACAGACGGAGAGACAGATAACAAAGTGATTATTGTAGTAGACAACAATCAAAGTTCCTTTTTCCTTTTGAGGAACAGAACCCTAAAAAAAGTTAAAAGCATTTAATAGTAGAATACCATCTAACCTGGAGATGCATGTTTCTATGTCGCAAGTATGCACGTTTCCTCTCAAGAGCTTCATACAGAGTATCATCCAGAAGTTTAGCTTCATACGCTATGGTATCATCAGAAAAGTTTTCTTTGTTAGAAGCGAACTCATCTTTGACATTGGCTGCACTATTGCCATTTTCTTGTATTTCTTCCATATCTTCATCAACCGACAAAGAGTCACCACTTCCTTCAGCTTTCATGATAACTCGGTGTTCCATTTCCTTTTATTCTGTGTCAGTGTCTTCTGAAGGGTGTTCTAGAATGAGAACTTAATATTCAATCTAATGTCATCTATACTAATAGTATAAATGCGAAAGTGTGTCTGTCTGTCCATCTGCTACATTTTCACGGCCCAACAGTTTGACAGATTCTGACGAAATTTGGTACAGGGTTAGCTTCTCTTCTTCTTCTTTCTTTTATACCCCGGGGAGGGACATAGGCTACTTTTTATCCCGGAAAATCAAAGAGTTCCCACGGGATTCCTGAAAACCCATCCGCTTAACCAATTTGTATTAAATTTGGTACAGAGGAAGCTTGCGTCCCTGTAATTGACATAGGCATTTTATCCAGGAAAATCAAACAGTTCCCAGTTCCCACGAGATCATTAATAAAATTAAATCCACGCGGACGAAGTCACGGGCATTCTCTAGTATCATTGAAAGTGGAAAAGGACCTTATTACTTAAGACTCCGCTATCCGTCCCTTCGTCTGTCAGCGGGCTGTATTTCTTGAACAGTAACAGGTAGAATTGAAATTTTCACAGCATGTGGAAGCATAAGTATTTCCATTGCCGCTATATCAACAAATAATAAAAATTTGAGCGCCATAATTTAAAAAAAATTAAAAAGTATTACTTCTTGTACGATAAAGCGGAACCCACCGTGTGCGACTCCAACTCGGACTTGACCGAGTTTTCATACAATGCGCAGGTCATGAATCATGATTGGACTACCTACTTGTTTATCTCCCACTAAACACATTTTGCGAAGTGAATGTCCAAAAAGCAAATTGATGCTGATTTGCTTGCACACAATCAACTCAGTCAAAGTAACCCTACCAATTACCATTTTCTACCGGGAACACCGCGAAAACTGCTGGCAGCAGCTGAACTAGCAGAAGCAGAACTATTTTGATTTTATTAAAGTTGTGCTATCGAGGCTCATAGTTATAGATTGTATTTTTATAAATTGTAATACTAGCGGATACCCGTGTAGCAGTGTTGCCAGTGGCAGATAGTCAATTGTAACACGAGACATCTCAAAATGTAACATTTTCACGAGAAAAGTAACATTTCCTTATTTTTCGTGGAAAATAAAAGTAATAAGGTACACAGGTTAATATGGCACTTTATTATACAAAAATTTAAACAGTTTTCTTGTCCCATTAGTTAAGCTTAAAAAGAATCGTAATAATAATTGTTGATTGAATAAATTGACTGCTGATCCTGAAAAAGAAAAACAAATCAATATGTAAAATAATAATATACCAACGGATCTAAAAATGTCTTTGAATAGCTATAACTTATTTTGTTAGGTAATCAATTTTTATTACAAGTGTAAATTAAAAATTTATATCACCCCAATAAGTGAAGGTTACATTAACTAGAAAAGAGCTGATAACTTTCAAACGGCTGAACCGATTTTCTTTGATTATAGCTAAGAACACTCTCCATCAAGCCACCTTTCAAACAAAAAAACAAAATAAAATCGGTTCATTAGTTTGAGAGCTACGATGCCATAGAACAGATACACACGTCAAACTTATAACACCCCTCTTTTTGGATCGGGGGTTAAAAAGATTAAAATCGTCTTATATCGGGCGATCTGGCAACACAGGACTGTTTGAGTTTGAGGGCTACGCACTAGATGGACTTTGTCTGTCTAGCGTTTCATGGCGCGCGTGTGGTGCCTTTTTGGAGCGTTTTTTTTTTTTTTTTGTTTAAAGTGGCTGGTTTTTTGTGTTTCACTGGCGTTTTTGGTGCTAGAACCATGCTGGAACTAACTGGGAAGCGCTCTAAAGGGGCACCGTGCGTATGTCGGCGAGCGCCGGCACAGACAAAGTCCTTACTTATATAGTTTCCCTAACTTGAAAATATCTACAAACTTGACATTGGCTAATCTTTGTAAAGCCAGACGAGAGAATAAAAAAAAAAAAAAAAAAAAAACGCACTAGGTAGGTACGCAGTGAAGAAAATTACGCGGGCATTTCAAATTCGTTTTGTTAACTGAACAATACTAGGTACCTAACTACTTACCTTGGTCTCAGCAAAGAGATCGATAGATTCGATAGCAAAACTCAAATTTCAAGTTACGCCGGCCGGTATCTACTCAGCTCGCTCTCATTCCTGTAAAGAAAACCGAAGTTACCTACAACAATAACTAAGTAGTAAGTAGCTAAATGAACTTCTGGAAACTAATGTGACTTAATAATAAGATGACAGTCAACACCTACAAAAACGAACTGCTTTCAGTTGCAAATACTATGACTTAGTTTTTACATTACTGATTCCCTAATTAGTTAACTACTTACTTATTTACTTAAAACTACATTGTATACAACATTTACTTACCAAGCAAGTAGTGTTAGCAACACATATACACAGTCGATAAGGATAACGAACAAACCGATCACTTTCGAATTTTGACGAAATAAAGATACAATTTATTTTTTTTGTACTTAGACACATAACTACAATATCACTACCCCGCAACGAATAACTTTATTATCCAAAACAAAGTTGAGTCACAGAGAAAAACAAACAAAACACTTTTTTAATCACAGAGTAATTACAAAACAAAGTGAACTTAGACCAATAACTTAGAGAAAGTGAAATAAACTAACAAATGGGTCAATTACGACCATGGACGTATAGCTTTATGATACGACAAACAAAAACTGTTTTGGATGCGTTCCGTTTCACGATTATTTTTGGTTTGCTGGGAAAAATTTGAATATTTTTATGAAGTCCTAAAAGTAACGTAAAGTAACATTTTGAGTCGTGTAACATGGAGGAAACATGAGGGGGTCAAAAGTAACGTAAAATGTTACAAAAGTAACATTCTGGCAACGCTGCCGTGTAGTGTAGTTTGCACTTAAGGTGGAAGCGACGGGCCTGCCCGCGAAATTCAAATTTAATTTGGTTTTTCGCAATTTTTAAATTAATACGACAACGTAAGCTTATGGTATTTTAATTACGACAATGGTAGTATCATCCTCACAGGTTCATATAAAAATCTTTACTTGAAAGGCGCCAGTTTAAGAAATCAATTCTAGTATCGACTATTCTCACAAATAGTCGATACTAGAATTATTATAATAATTTACACTTCTTCTTGGACGTCACAATACCCTCTATATACCTTTTTTTTTCTCTCTCGTCTGGCTTTACAAAGATTAGCCAATGTCAAGTTTGTAGTTATTTGTAACAAGTTAGTAACTATACAAGTATGGACCCCGTCTGTGCCGGCGCTCCCCGACATACGCACGACACCCCCTTAGAGCACTTTCCAGTCAGTTTTAACAAAAAAAAAAACACTCCAAAAAGGCAGAGCACGCCCGCCAACTAACACCAACACAGACGAAGTCCTCTATATACCTATAGACCATTGTTTATAATAAATTATACTCTATGGTCACAATTCACATTCCGAATCACTTCCGAATTGCGATTTCTGGCTCAAAAAGACAAGAGCATGAGCCGTAAAATCAGTTAAATAAAAAAAAATGCTGTAGATTTTTTTTTTTAATGGAATAGTGCAATGTGTTTTTTTTTAGTATATTGTTATGTGATGCTGTGATGTGATGTGCAGTAGTGATTACATACTCTTTGGTGCATATATATAAATTTACTCTTTGTGCAGAGCCTGGGATATGTCAGTGATATGTCATATGTGGAATTACATTATTGTTGGACTTCGTCTGTGTTGGCGTTTGCTGACGCACGTGCGGTGCTTTCTCGGAGTGTTTTTTTTTGTTAAAAGTAGCCGGTTTTTGTGTTTTACTAGTGTTTTTTGGTGGTGGAACTAACTGTGAGTGTTGAGAATGGAGGTGGACCCCCCTCCGGAGCCCCCAGACCCTGATGGGTCACCAAACAAAGATGCGTGTAACGCGTCTCGACAGACGGCTTCCTCCCGGAAGCGGCCTGTCGTAACAGATGAGCCTGCTGCAGATAGCAGTAAAAAACAGGACATAAATTCAACCCAACCATCCATACAAACATTGTTTACTCACCCTTCCTTCGCCGAAGGTCCTAAAAGTTATTTAAGAGACGACAAAGGTCCCTTCATTGTTCACGTCTCGAGAGACGTCGCAGACCCATCCGCAGGGGTAACTATCCGTGCGCTTAAATTCGGTCAGTTTTTGCATACTAACAAATTCGCAAATATTATCAATGATGGTGTAAAGAGCGTGGGACGCAATAAAATTAGCGTGGAGTTTAGTACTGCCCAAGCAGCTAACGACTTTTTGGTCAGCCCTATACTCCCACTCACAAAATATAAGGCAATTATACCCACATTTAATATAACTAGGATGGGTTTAGTACGTGGCGTTCCAGTAGATTGGTCAATGCAGGAATTTGTCGACTCTGTTGTTCTGCCGGCTGGCTGTGGAGAGATCCTGAAAGCCCGTCGTCTCAACAGAAAGACCATCAACGAAGGCATTACTGAATGGGTGCCCACCCAGTCGGTAGTTGTAACTTTTAGAGGCCAGACGCTCCCGACCCGAATTTTCTCTTTTTACACATCGCTCCCTGTGGAGACATACAAATATCCCACAATTCAGTGCCTTAACTGTTGCCGTTTTGGTCACATTAAGACACAGTGTAGGTCCAAGCCCAGGTGCTACAGGTGCGCCCAGCCCCACACAGGAGATACTTGCGATGTTTTACTAGCAAATGCTACCTGCTTGCATTGTTCAGGTAGCCACTTTGCATCAAGTAAGGACTGTCCAGAGTTTTCACGACAACAAAGCATTAAATCGGTTATGTCTCAGGACAATGTATCATACGCTGAAGCATCATCGCGGTTTCCCCCAGTCCGCAGGTCATATGCAGAGATGACAAGGGAGTTGTTCTCCTCTCCTACATTTTCTCCACGTCCTGTTAACTCCTCTCATCCCGCAAACACATCTCGTCCTAGTACCACACCCAAAAAATCTTATCGGGAAACAATTATCCGTTCTCCTCGCCCCCGTGCTCCCTTACCAAAGGGTTATGATAAACAGGCCCACGAAGCTCTTATTAACAACCCACCCTCTTCCCAACCCAATGGCTGTGCTCTTGGCAACAGTCAACCTGACTTCCCTCCTTCCCAAGGGAAAATGTTAGAAAATCTTTCCGCTTTGCTCCTGAGCATCGTTGCTCCATGCAGCGAACTCCCACTACCGCCCAACGTTGCCCAAAACCTTTCCCGTCTTTTCAAAATTTTAAATAACGGCCCCAACAGCTCTACTACAATGGAACTGTAAAAGCATCAGACCTAGAAAACAAGACCTTATTTCCTTAATTAATTTGCATAGACCCGTCATAATTGCCATCTCGGAGACATGGCTGAGGCCTGGAGCCCGATTTCGGATTCCTGGTTTCTTCTGTCTGCGGGATGACAGGGATGACGGCTATGCAGGTAGTGCCATATTCATCCGGCACAATCTTTCCTTTTCTTCTCTTCCTATCCCCCCTCACAGTAATCAGATTAATGTTGTTGCTGTGAGAGCTGTAAATATTTCCTTCCTCTCTTTATATATCCCTCACCCAAACCCATCCCTGATTCCAGAAATTGAAACTATCCTTGCTTCTCTTCCCAGTCCAACTGTTATTATGGGTGATTTTAATGCCCACCATACTTTGTGGGGGTGTTATAACTGTGATGGATTCGCTCCATCGTTGATTGACATCTTTGAGGATATGAACCTTTGTATCCTGAATGATGGCTCTCCGACTCGTAGAGTTTATCCCAATCAGAACCCAAAATCAGCAGTAGATCTATCTCTTTCTTCGACTTCCCTTGCATCCCAGCTATCCTGGCAAACTCTTCCCAGTACCTATGGTAGCGATCACTTCCCAATCATCCTAACTCTAAACAATAGATCAATCCCTCCCTCCAACCCTGACCCTTTGCTAAAATATAAATTACAGAAAGTAGATTGGTCTCGCTATGCTCAAACTGTAGATGACTTGATGGACTCTCTACCTGACCTTTCGTGTGATGGAAACCTCTTGATTTACTATGATCTCTTTGTCAAATCTCTTATTTCTTCGGCCGACTCCAATATTCCTCGTAAAAATCTTTCTGTTTCAAATCATTTGCCTTCCCCTCCCTGGTGGGATGGGGAATGCAAAGATTTGTTTAACCAGAGGGTGGCAGCAGAGAAAGAGTACACCGCCCATATGACAGAAGAGAATTTTATTAAATACAAACATATTGACGCTAAAACAAAAAGAATGGTGTCAAAAAAGAAAAAGTTTGGCTGGACTAAGTTCTGTGAATCACTTAGCCCTAGATCTCCTTCTTCAATTGTTTGGCAAAACATAAGAAGATTCCGCAGAACCCTCAACCACTGTGATCCTAGCTCCAACAACCCATCTGAATGGCTTAGCATTTTTGCTGACAAACTCGCTCCCCCGTCTGTTCCCCATCAGGACGATTTCCCAGTTTCTACACCAGCACCCATTATGGGCGAAATGGATGCCCCCTTTTCCTTCTCAGAGCTTCAGATTGCTCTCAGTGGTCTGAAAGATTCAACCCCTGGGGAAGATGGTGTGCCCTACTCTTTTTTGGTAAATTTAAATAATAAATCTAAAAATTGTTTTCTAAATTTGATTAATAGTTTTTTCGAAAAAGGAATAATCCCAGATTCCTGGAAGTCTCAAATAGTTATCCCCCTCCTCAAACCTGGGAAAATAGCATCACATCCAAATTCATACCGACCTATTGCACTGTCGTCCACCCTAGCAAAAGTTACGGAGATTCTCCTTAAAAACCGATTAGAGTGGATAATGGAAAGCAGAGCAGTACTGGCCCCTTCGCAGTTTGGTTTCCGCAAGGGTCTCAGTACTGCAGACAGTCTCAGTATACTCACTACAGACATTCGGACTGCCTTTGGTAAGGGTGAATACCTTGTGGGTGTTTTTCTTGATATAGCTTCTGCATATGACAATGTACTTCTTCCGTCGCTCAGGCAAAAGCTGCACCAGCTGAGTGTACCACCGAGGATAATACATTTCATATGCAACCTGCTTTCTGGCAGGTCAGTTGTGGTAAAACACCAGTCATCCACTCTTCCCCCCAGACTAGTCTGGAAAGGTCTTCCCCAAGGCTCTGTTCTAAGTCCTCTGCTGTACAGCATATATACCCAAGATCTAGAACTGTCTGTAAATAACTTTTGTAACATCCTGCAGTATGCTGACGATATTGTCCTCTATCATAGCTCAGGATCTGTAGAGGAAATATCCCAATGTCTTAACTCTGCTTTGTATTATCTAGGGCAGTGGCTCTCTGACCATGGCCTATCTTTGTCAGTGGCTAAATGCCAGGCAGTCGTGTTTACGAGGAAGCGGTCTATCCCTAACTTTAGCTTTTGTTATGAGGATCAATCCATCAACTTAGTAGATACGGCAAAGTTCCTTGGTGTTATTCTCGATTACAGACTGAACGGATTGGCTCATACTGAATATATAACCAATAAATGTGAAAAAGGCATCAATGTTCTACGTGCAGTAGCGGGAGTTTGGTGGGGTGCTCATGCCTACTCACTGAAACTCTTATATAATGCTTTAGTTCGTAGCCACATTGATTACTGCTCATTTGTTTTAGACCCCTTAAATAAAACTGTGTCTGAGAAGATAAATAAAATTCAATATCGTTGCCTCAGAATCATCCTGGGTGCAATGAAGTCTTCCCCCACTAACGCTCTACAAGTTGAATGTGTTGATCCTCCTTTACATCTCCGACGGCAATACCTATGTGACCGCTTTGTCAGCAAAATGTTACAGCTTTCCTCTTACCCACTGTGGACCAAATTAGAACAGTTGTCGCAAGTCCTTAGCCCACGCAATCCTTCTTCTTATCTATTGGATAGTTTCCGTAAATTTACCAATCTCCCTCATCCCTTGTTATCTTTACCAAAGAATCCTCTATTCTCCACAGCATATAAAGCCCTGATTTTCAATCCCTCTGTGGTTACTGATCTTGGTTTGGTCAAAGGAGCCCCTGATACTAATTCAAAATTTCAAAGCTTAGTTCATCAAAATTGGTCAAATCACCTTCTTATCTACACTGATGCTTCAAAGATGTCTCCAGAAAGTTGTGTCGGTGCATCCTGCTGGGTTCCCAGGTTTAAAATCATTTTACAGTTTAAATGTCCTCCTGAGTCCTCGGTGTTCACAGGGGAGGCCGTTGCCTTATTAGAAGCAATCCTGTTTACCCGCTCCCATAACATGAAACAAACTGTTATTTTTACTGACTCCCTTAGCTGCTTATTATCTATCAAGGAAAACCCATTCCGGAGTAAATCAAGATTTCCCATTATTCTAGAGGTCAGGGAGGCTTTGTTCTCCTGTCATCAAAACGGATTAGATTTGACACTTGTTTGGGTCCCAAGTCACTCTGGCATTGTAGGAAATGAAACAGCAGACTCATGTGCTAAAGCTGCGATACAAATGGGTTCCCATGAACATTTTAAAAATAATTCCCAAGATCTAGGTGCATTGTCAAAAACTTATCTGGACAAGTCCTGGAACTCATACTGGATTGAATCAAAAGCGGTTAAAGGAAAATTCTATGCCTCAGTGCAACCAGATATTCCAAGACGCCCATGGTTTTTCTCTCATAGACATGCAGATAGGTGGGTTACCTCTACGATTTGTCGCTTACGCCTTGGTCATTCCTGCACACCTGTCCACCTGTGCAAGATCAGAGTTAGAGATCACTCCCTGTGTGAATGTGGCTTAGACGAAGGTACTGTTTCTCACATATTCTTTTCTTGTCCTAAACTCCTTCATCCTCTCTATGATGTTCTTCCATCAAAATTCCCGCGTCCAGTAAATGTTGAGTGTTTGTTAATGTCTGTGTTTAGTCCATATTGTAAATTTTTATGTAAATATGTTAAATATAATAATATTAAGTTGTAATTATAATTCCATGTAATATAGTGTGTATTTTATATATTGTGTTGTTCCAGGCTAGAAACTAACCCTATAAATTAACATATTCTAAAAAAACCTGCCACTTATAAAATTACCCAAATTTAAAAGCTGCTCGAAATTCTCAGCTATCACCAACTGTTCTCGTGTCTCTTCAATCCCACACGATATTGGCGAAGTAAATCGCGCCCACCTGGTGCAGCTCCGCGCCATAAAAAAAAAAATAAAAAAAAAAAAAATACATTATTGTTTTGTGGTAGTTTTAATAACTTGTGTATAAAAGATATAGGTATTTACCCAATTTAGAATGATTACCTAGTTGGTACCTCTATTAGTCTTGAGTTAAAAACCTTTGTATCATTGAAAATGCGGTGCTGTGTGCCCTTTTGCAAAATCAGTGCGGAGATCGTCTCCGAATCCGAGGGGATATCATTACACGAGTGAGTGTTTCATTTTCTTGTATAATAACCTTTTAAGCAAACTGAAGCGGCTAGCGAAAGCGTTGGTTATCTCCTTGATTTTCATCCTAAAATCCAGCGTTGTTCTATGAGTCCCACTCCATGAACCTCATGGTGAACTACGAGTTACTTCCAGGTTCCCCAGTGAAGAGCATCTCCGTGCCGCTTGGCTCAAAGCCCTCGGCAAACAACACAATCTACCAGACTCTGCTGTGGTCTGCTCGCAGCATTTTCTTAATGATGACATTTGTACAACGGAAAGTGGCTCGAGGCAAATTCGACCTGGTGCTATCCCCTCAATGGTGCAGGTAACTCTTTCATGAAGTTCATATATTAGTTGCTATATGTTATAGTAATTGCTACTCTTGTAGTTTCTAAGTATAAATAATAATTACATTTTCACAGGTGTGTATGATATGCCTGGACACTCGCAGCAAGCTGTTGCTAATGAGTAAATACAACTTGGATGAAGCATACCAACACTTAGTGGGACAGCCTGTAAGTTGTATTCTATTACTTATTTAAATCTCAATCTGTTACATTGGTACCTTCAAAAGAAAAGTGAACACTTGTACACTGTCAAATGCTGTGGATGCATCACAGTGCAGATACACACAACTCATTTGAGGAGTATCTTAATACATACACATATTTCTTATTTATGTATTGTTTCAGCCGTGTGATCAAGGAAACCTAAAGCAAACACTTTGCATACAATGTGCGCAGAGATTGGTGAACTTTAGCAGATTCAGAGACAAGAGCTTGAGAGCCCGTGCACTGATGATGGAGCTAGTTGAGAAACATGAATTAGTGAGTATCATTTGACTTTGTCATTCACACACATTTCGTAACTGATTTCTTATCTCTTTCAATAATGAATAATGAATTTCTTTCAGATAACAATACAGCACATGAAATCGATAAACCGAGTTAAACATCAACTAAAATCTGATATTGTAAAGACAGTATTGGAGCCCAACCACTGTGATGTTCACATAGTACAGTCTGATACTGACACACGGACAGAACTAGACTCAACTGTTGAAGCAGTTGCAGTGAAACATGAAGAGAGATGTGACTCTGTGTTGGTTGATGCTGACCACACTCAGCACATGACTGTGGCGAGTGAAGAGTTTAGTGATGCAGACAGCTTCAACGGACACCCCGATGCATGTAAAGAAGAATACCAATCTGATGACAGTGATCTGTCAGAAACAGAGCAGATGACTGATCCTCTATTGACAACACCTTCAACATGTAAAGAGGAAGCTGTAGAAGCAGTGGCACCAATAAAACAGGAAATAACCTTTGCATGCACAATTTGTTTGATGGAGTTTGCAGATGAAGACATGTACAATCACCATATGATGATGCATATAGAGGTGAGATATTTATACACTACTAACTGATGTCTGATTGTGTTGTTCTGGAAATAGGTTTTTATAAATCCTGTGAGAATTCTTTGATTTTCCTGGCTTTACCTGTATATTCTTAAACAGATTTTTATTTATTTTTATGCATAATAGTTTTTGATTTATTGTGCAAAATATCTAAAAAAATACCATTCCTCCCCCCTTGTTTCTGAAGTTTTGCAGTCGAAAAATCTAAAATAATTATGGTCAGTAAAAATGTACGTATATTTCACCGAAAAAATAAAATTAACGCTCTAATTACAGTTATTTTGATAACAATAAATAAAGATAGTTTTGCAGTTTGTTAACAAAAGTGATTCATACCGTTTTACTTTTTCTGTAGTACGGAATCCTCGGTGTGCGAGTCTGATTAGCACTTGGCCGGTTTTAGAGTTAGTGCAGACAAGTTAATTTGGTGAAGATTTAAGATTCCCTTTTTTTTTGGCAGATCGGTTACGGTGATGGTGAATGTGACACGTCAGAAGTAGACAAGCCTCGTACAGCTGTGAGCTCTAGCTCTGCACACTCTTCAGTCATCACTGAGAACAAGTCAGTATACATGCCAGTACCAATAACATTTAGTTAGTATACATTTGTGATAGTGTCATAATACAATTTTCTCCTATCTAACTTGCTATTTATTATATATATATTAGGATTTTAATGAAAGTACTATTTTTGTGAAAGAGGCTTTTTTAATCAGTTTTATTATAGACACAAAATCCGTGCGTGAAGGCGTCCATGTTGGGAAGGAAGAAAGACCATAGATTAAAAATGTGTAGACATAGTGACTGTTCCACAGAGTAGGCATTGTCTATTGATACAATATATTCTAACACCCCCCTTCAATGCTTACTTTATTATTAAAAATTTAGATACCTCCCAACATTTACACATTAATTAACAAAAATATACTTTACACACATACCTTAACAAAAATCGAAAAGCTAAGTTACATTTTGAAACAGACCAAAAAAATTCCAAATGATTAAAACCTTTAAAATTATATTATCAGGTGGACCATACATGAAAACTTATGCAACACATTTTTAGACAAAGCTTTTGTAAACATATCAGCCACCTGATGTTCAGTTTTTACATATTTCAAACAAATTCTACCTTTATTGACAAGTTCCCTTATATAATGATACCTTATATCTATATGTTTAAGCCTTTTTATACATGTGGTGCTTGCAACTGTAATAGCAGACTGATTATCACAATACATTATTATCTTATCAGTATGAATATCAAAATCTTGACACAAGTTTTGCAACCAGCATGCTTCGCTTGCTGCCATGCTTAATGCTATGTACTCTGATTCCGTAGAAGAGAGACTCACTGAACTTTGTTTCTTAGAACACCATGAAATTAAGCAATTGGAATACATAAAACAATAGCCGGTGGTGGATTTTCTATCTTGCAAGTCTCCTCCCCAGTCAGCATCACAGTAGCCTATCAATGACACATCATTACATTTGTATACTAACTTATAATTTAAAGAATATTTTACATATCTCAAAACACGCTTTAAAGAGCTTAACAAAGCAGTATTTGCTCTGTTTTGGAACCTAGAAAGTATAGAAATTGACACACATAGGTCTGGTCTTGTTCCTAAGACTGCATACATTAGACTACCTATTATCTGTCTACACTGATTTTCAATATTTTTATCACAACACTCTTTATTTTCCAATATTTTTGTATTAAAGTTTTGATCAATAGGGGTAGATATCGGTTTACAATCTTGCATGTTAAATTTTCTTAATACACTTTCTAAATAACGTTTTTGATTTAATTCAGTAATACCAGAATCTAAATTTTGCTTGACATTGATACCTAGAAAGTCTGACACTAAACCTAAGTCTTTCATGCTAAATTCTTTATTTAATAATAACTTAAAATCTGATATTTGTTTTTCATTACTTCCAAAAATCAACAAATCATCTACATATAGAAGAACATACATTTTATCTTTACTATCACACTTTGTATATAAACATGAGTCACATTGTGACCTTTTAAACCCAATTTTAGAAATTGTAGAGTTGAATTTTTGGTTCCAGCTTTTAGGTGACTTTTTGAGACCGTATAACGACTTATTTAGCTTAACTATATTTTTATCCCCACTATAAGCCCCATCAGGTAACTTTATAAACACCTTTTCATCAATTTCCCCATACAGAAAAGCCCCAGTAACATCCATTTGATATATAGGTAATTTACACTGAGTTGCTACTGCGGTAAATAACCTGAAAGTTGACAGCTTTGCCACGGGTGCATAAATATCATTTAAATCCATTAAATCAGTTTGCTCAAAGCCTCTAGCCACAAGCCTCGCTTTATATTGGATAGTATTACCTGATTTCTTCGTTCTGAAAACCCATTTACTGCTTATAGCGTTAGCATTTTGAGGTAAATCACAAAATTCCCAAGTATTGTTATTTTTTAATGTCTCTAACTCCCTATCAATAGCTTTTTGCCAACTACTAGCATCCTGCCTACACATAGCCTCTTTGTATGTAGTAGGTATTTCATCTACAGAAGAAACATTATTACACCTGAAAAAAGAGGTTTTCTTACGGATACGCTTAGGTTTATCTTGTGTATAGACCACAGTGTCATTTTCACTACTCCCACTTTGACTTTCAACCTCATACATACTTTCTTGTTCATCACACAAGTTTTCTTCACACACAGTACTAGACTTTGATTCTAAGTTATCACTATGAGTGCTTTCTACATACACAGTTTCTTCATGTACTTGTGAAGACTGTTTTTCTTCAGAAAATGAACTTTTCATGAACACTACATCACGCCTAATGTCAACCGTGTTTTTGAATGAGAAATATATTCTATAACCCTTAACATTCTCACTGTAACCCACTAATATACCTTTTTCGCCTTTTGAGTCCCACTTCTTTCTTTTTTCTTTAGGAATATGGGCATAAACAGGTGTGCCGAAGATTTTTAAAGAATTTATATCAAACTTTTTGTTAGACCACAACTCATAAGGAGTTTTATCTTTTATAGTACTTTTACCTGTTCTATTTAAAACATATGCAGCTGTATTAACTGCCTCTGCCCACAAATATTTAGGTAACTTCTTAGCGCACAGCATAGTTCTAGCCGCTTCAATTAAAGTTCTATTTTCCCGTTCTGCCTTACCATTTTGCTCAGGACTATATGGCACTGTTTGTTGATGAATAATACCACGTTTATGAAACAATTGAGCTACATCTTTGTTCAAAAACTCTAACCCGTTGTCACTTCTAAAATATTTAACTTTATTTCCCGTTTCATTTTCAGATTTATTTAAAAAATTCTCTATACAGATCTTAACTTCATCCTTCCCTTTCAAAAAATACACACTCCTATAGTTAGAATAATCATCCTTGAAAACAACAAAATACCTTGCACCTCCAAGCGACGTTTGTTCCATAGGGCCACAAACATCAGCATGAATTAACTCACAAGTTTTGGTTGTTTTTATCTCACTACTTGGAAAGGGTAAACGATGGATTTTGCCCTCTAAGCAACTTTCACACTGTTCTTGCACACTACTTGCACCCTCAATGCAAATGTTATTATTTTTTAACACCTCTTTGACATAGGTCATGTTTTGGTGAGCAAGTTTTTGATGCCACTCATTTAAGTCTGTATTATTTTGCACCATATTTATTTCACTACATTTATAACGAAAATCTAAATAATAAAGGTTATCAATCCTCTTTGCAATAGCAGACACTTGGTTTTTCTTGTAAAATTTACATGAATTTTCATCTGTCACCATGACATAACCTTTAGACGTAACACATTTTACAGAAAACAAATTAGTTTTTAAGTCGGGGACATACAAAACATTATCTATGGTCGAGTCGACCCATACTTTACCATTATATACTTGTGCCATTAAACTGCCTGACCCTAACACTTTAATAGGTGTGCCATCTCCTAGCATTACAAATTTATTTGTCATATCAGTAAAAGAAGTGAACAATTCTTTATCTTTGCACATATGATCACTCGAGCCTGTGTCGACCAAAAAAGTAGATTGGTTATAATCTTTCAAAGAGTTTGAGACTACAAATGCATTGCTAGAGCTAGTACCTTGTTTATTTAGTCTAAATTTACACTGACTCTTCTTGTGACCTAATTTCCTGCAAAAATAACAGCGGAGTTCTGGCTTATTGTTACCGTAGGCATAATTTTGATTTTTCACTGGACTGTCCGTCTTCACTTTACACTCAGATTGAGAATGATTATAATTTTTAGACCGAAAACACTGAAACTTTTTACCACTATTCCTGTTAGCTGCAAAAGCTGATGCAGGCGTTGAACTCGAAGCCTCCTTCATCCTCTCCTCTTCCACGAGCAGTCGAGCAACCAAATTATCATATGTTTGTTTGTCATCCGGAGCAGACTCCCATGCTGACACAAAATGTTTGTATTTCTCTGGTAATGACATAAGCACCTTTGTGATTACAAATTTTTCTGAAATATCCTCTCCCATCTGCTTGAGATTGTTCTTAATTTCCTGGATTTTGGATAGAAAAAACGACATTTCCATACCTTCGTCGAATTTAAATTGGAAGAACCGTTGTTGGATTATGTGTATATTTGTCTCACTTTTCTGTTCATACACACTTTGAAGCTTTCTCCACATCTCAGCTGCAGAACTACAGGTTATAATATGCAACATGACGTCCTCAGTCATCCTTGTAACTAACAATGATTGAGCCTTTGCATCCTTGCTTTCCCATGAAGTTTTTTGTGTTGGATCATCGGGCTTGACGCTCTTACCCTCTACGATGTCAAACAAACCTTGCCCTCTCAGTAAAACTGATGTTTGAAATTTCCAAATGTTCCAATTTTTTGGACCCTCCAGTTTACATACCGTGCCTTGAGCCACTGGTATAATAGTTGTGTTTTCCATCTTACAGCTTGCTCCAACCAACTTGATTGTAATAATTGACTTCCTACCTTGAACAGGCAGTATTTGCAGAGATAATTCCGTACCTCGCCGACCACGCCGCAATGGCCGCCACGCGTTTTTTCAAGTTGTAATATTTCACAATAAATAGTAATCAATGCAAAATCAAAATAGATTACGTGGCTGGGCCGCATAACCTATTAGGATTTTAATGAAAGTACTATTTTTGTGAAAGAGGCTTTTTTAATCAGTTTTATTATAGACACAAAATCCGTGCGTGAAGGCGTCCATGTTGGGAAGGAAGAAAGACCATAGATTAAAAATGTGTAGACATAGTGACTGTTCCACAGAGTAGGCATTGTCTATTGATACAATATATTCTAACAATGCAGTACAGTTATGCATTGGCTTTTGTCTCCCCAGTACACTCTAGATATATTCTGATATATTTCACAGGAAGGCAGACCTCAGCCCTTCCGCACACGCTGCAATGACCTTAGGTAAGTTACTATGTTACTTACTAATCATATATCACAAATATTACCCAACATAGCTTGCTTTATAGCAGACTAAGGCCAACTCACAGTGTCCACGTTTCCGCTCCATACGATATTACGGGTAGGACGCTCATGCGTTGGTGTCAGTGACTAACTTTACTATCCATCCATCGAGTTGGTTCCGCAATTTGTATGTATGTTGGAAGCAATGCATCTGGCACAACTGGTGGTTGAAGTGTGAAATTAAACCCTCCGAACACTCCTGGTTATAAAGACGATAGGACAAGGAAAGAGAGCCTGCGACCCTTCAGTGCTCCAATGAGCTGGTTAGCCAAGGATTGTCTACGAGAAGTTGCTTTTAGGAAGCTAATTAAACTTACCTTCCACGTGCCACTTCATTAAATATGTGAACATCATGGATCCTGATGCTTGTAGAAAGGGTGAGGGGGTTATCAGAAGAGAAAATGTGTTTTAAGCCTTAAACACGCAGACTTACGTTTTTGATGATTTAAATTACACAATGTTTTCTATATCCTGTTGGAAACTAGCTCTAGGGATATTTCGTTGTCAGTCAGTTTGGCTTCTCCACACTTCCAGCTTTGTACCAGAACGCTCTGCATCATGCATGACCTTTGTAGAGGGTGTCGCCCGCATCGTCATGTGTGTAGCAATGAATAGTGTTACGCATCATGTCATTGATATGCAGTATGAACAGTGTTGGCGATAGCACTGTGCCCTGTAGGACGCCAGTATGGATAAGTTGGAAGCTGAACCGGTCGAGAAGACTTTGATGTTAATAAGCTCTTAATGCATAAGATATGGTATATATGGCGGAAGTGCCTTATGCCAACCTCTATCCAAGGCCTATAAAATATTATTTAAATTGATCGCTAAGGCTTCTCCCTTAGCGTGAATGGCTTGCGCCGAGCGGTGATTGAAGTAGACAAGATCTTAATCAGACCGACCACGACGATGAGCTGGTGCTAGGAGCTAGGTACCCCCGAGCATTTGTTTGTTAATAATTTGCTCCCTCAACTTTAAACAGTAGGGAGGTAATCGCAATTGGTCCTATTTGAAATGTCAAACTTTAGTAAATGATAGTTTTGCATAATCCAGTCCCACCGAATTTATTAAATACGACATAATATATTTTGTTTCAGTCGCTCTTTGGTCCGAAAGACTTGCGACACACGATCCGATCAAGGAAACCGATGCGATCCGGGAAAGTAAACAAGTATTTGAAATTAACAATGGTGAATTAGACCAGCCTCGAAAGAACGAAAGCCTACCAGTTCTCGGGAAGGGAATATTGATAGATTCAGTTACCATGCAGCAATTCAAAATGTTGTCCATACGACACAAATCACTGCAACAGTTCCTGCAAAATTAAAAATGAATAATCGTAACATATTAAAACCTGTACAAAGTGAAGCTGGTTGTTCGAACGATGACATTTGTTTACAATTTAATAATTCATCAGAAAATAATTTAGTCGTTGAGAAAAAAGAGTTTATTTGTGATATTTGTGGAAAAACGTTTAATAAAAAACGTTTCTTAGTTAAACACCTAAAGCCTTGCAGTAAAGAAAAACCGTTCACTTGCCAATTTTGCCAATTCGTATACAAATTTAAATGCCATTTAAAAGTGCACATGAGAACCCACATAGGTGAAAAGCATTACAGTTGCAAGTTATGCAAATACAAAACTGCACAAAATAGTCATTTAAAAATTCATATGAGTACACACACCGGTATCAAACCCTTTTCTTGTGAGTTATGCACATACAGATGTGTGCAAAATAGCTCTCTGGCGAAGCACATGAGAACTCACGCTGGTGAAAAACGGTATTCTTGTAGTCTATGCGACTATAAATTTATAATTAATAGTGATCTAGTGAGGCACATGAGAACTCACACTGGCGAAAAGCCGTATACGTGTGAGGTTTGCGAGCAAAAATTTTCACGAAATAGTCATTTAGTAGATCACATGAGAACCCACACTGGTGTTAAGCCTTTTGGCTGTGAATTATGCGAGTTCAAAAGTAAACAACGTAGTACATTGGTGATGCATATGAGAACTCACACTGGCGATAAACCTTTTCCTTGTTTATTATGCAGTCAGAAATATACACGAAAAAGTTATTTAGTGACCCACATGAGAACGCACACTGGCGAAAAGCCATTCTCCTGTAAGACATGCGAGTACAAATGTGCTCATAAAAGTAGTCTTAGGAGTCATATTATGAGAACCCACCCTGGTGAAAAGCCTTCTTCACGTTCGTGAGTCGCACGCCTCACTCCGCCACCGGGAATGCTCAGGAGATACACTCTGCAACAGACTCTATGTGGTGTGCTTGTGCTGTGTGTGTCTTGACTCTTGGAGAATGTATGTGCGTCACGCTCGCTTTGAGAAAGACCAACACATTCACTCGACGTCAACTGCGTGTTGTCGAGTTGCATCCTAAGATTGAACGCAAACCACTCTCAATATAAATTAGTAAGAAAAGTATTTTGTTTCAGTCGCTCCCGTGTCCGCGATACTTGCGGCCAATAATGACAACAAAGTGCACACAACTAAAGAAGCTGATGGAGAGCAGAAAATTAATCAAAAGGTCGAAACTAACAATGGTGGATTAGGAACCCAATCAGTTGACAGCAAAATGAATTGTGCAGTCAAATTATATGATATTTTCAAAAATCGTAGAAAAGCCCCGAGGCAACGTGAATCGCTGACGAAAACAGGAAAAGCTGTTAGGTCTTGCGATGGTCAGCATGTAGCGGGTAAAGATTTTAGTTCCCAGGCAACTAGTCTGAATAAAGCCGCTACAACAGGAAACATTGAAACAGTCGGTAATAGTAGTGCTAGACCAAGTAATGTCGCTAGTAGTAATTCTTCAAAAAATTGTTGTGAGTTATGTGATTACGAATGTTCAGATAAATGGAGACTAGTGAGGCACATGAGAACTCACACTGGTAAAAAACCTTATTGTTGTGAGTTATGCGATTACAAATGTGCAAATAAACGGAATCTAATGAATCACGTGAGAACGCACACTGGTGAAAAGCCGTATTTCTGTAAGATATGCGATTACAAAAGTTCACAAAATGCCAATCTAGTGAAGCACATGAGAATTCACACTGGTGAAAATCCTTGTTATTGTGAGTTATGCGATTACAAATGCGCATATGTACAGAATCTAGTGAGACACATGAGAACCCACACTGGTGCAAAGCCGTATTTCTGTAAGATATGCGATTACAAATCTGCACAAAATAGCAATCTAATAAGGCACATGAGAAGCCACACTGGTGAAAAACGTTATTGTTGCGATTTATGCCATTACAAATGTGTAGAGAAACAGAGCTTATTGAAGCACATGAGAATCCACACTGGTAAAAAGCCTTCATCATGTTCGTGAACCGCAAGCATCACTCCGCCACTACACTCTCCAACACGCGTGTGTAGTGTGTCTTGGAGAATCTGTGTGCGTCACGCTCGCTTTGAGAAAGCTCGAAGTTAATACAAAATTTTATATTCATCAACAAAATATATAGTTACCTACCTTATTACCCAACTGCGGCAAAGCCAAAAGGAAGGGTTATGAATTTAGCAGTCTATGTATGTAGGTATGTATGTTTGTATCCAGATTCTGTGTGTTCCACCGTAGCGCCTAAACTACTGGGCCGATTTTGATGTATGAGGTGTCAATCGATTCGTCGTAAAAGCCCGGGTGACATAGGCTACATTTTATACGAAAAAAATTGACCTAACGGATGTTACATGAAAAAGTGGGGGTTTCAATTTTTTTTTTTGCTATTGTATCGAGTTGGATGTCAAATGAAAGAGGAGAAAAAAGACGACTGCAGCCGGGTTTTAGTTTTCAACTTCATCTTGTTTTGTAAAAACACATTAGGCAGCGTTATATAATAAAAACTAATAATTAATAAGTATCAGGTTGAGCCATTTATGGCCGTGTTTGACTTTGGTTTATAACTAAATGATAACATTAAAATGTTTTAAGAATAAAATCAGCATTTTTATTCTACCTTTTAATAGTTGCAAAATATATTGCGTCACGTCTTCGAGTGAGCAGCTGACTTCAAGCTGACTGCTAATGAGTGTGCGAGCTGCAACTGCGTACTGTACGCCTAGTGTGACCGCTGCATTGATTGAGTATTGGCGCGACCTCGGGCAAACAGGCGGCCGCGAACCATACGCATGGTGAATTGTTGAGGCCACACGAGGCTACTGCCTAAAAAGAAGAACATAGTTAATGATTCTTGGATGTTCTTTCTGTAATTGCTGCCTGCTGTATACAATTCGCAAGTGGTCATGCACATTTTGGCCCAACACATTTTCCCGACACGTTAGACCAACGTGTCCCAGCAAATCTACCACGCAACTCGACTGCGTGCTGGCGAGTTGCGACCCTGAATTGAACGCAAATCACTCTCGATATAAATGAGTAAGAAAAGTGTTTTGTTTCAGTCGCTCCCGTGTCCGCGATACTTGCGGCCAATAATGACAACAAAGTGCACACAACTAATGACGCCGATGCAGAGCAGAAAATTAAACAAGAAGTTGAAACTAACAATGGCGGATTGCAAAACCAATCAGTTGACAGCAAGATATTAAAAAAATGTGTGGTTAAATTATATGATATTTTCAAAAGTTTTAGAAAAGCCCCGAGCCAATATGGATCACTGACGGAAACAGAAAAAGCTGTTAGGTCTTTCGATAGTCAGAATATTGCGGATAAAGATTTCAGTTATCAGGCGACAGTTCAGAATGAAGTTCCTACGACAGAATACATTGAATCAGTTACTAACAGTAGTACTAGTACAATTCTGAGTAATGTCATTAAAATACAACGTATTTATTTATCACAGAATAGACAAACTAAAGGAATATTGTTCTCTTGTGATGTTTGTCGGAAAAATTTTATTGGAAAAAGTTTCTTTATTAAGCACAAACAGACTCACACTGAAGAGAGACGGTTCACTTGCAAGCTTTGCCAATACAAATCTCAAAGTCCAAGTCTATTGAGGAAGCACATGCTAACCCACGAAAAACCTTGCTCGTGTACGTTTTGCGAGTACAAAAGTGCCACGAATCGTGAATTAGTACGCCACATGACAACTCACACTGGTTGTAAACCTGTCGCTTGTAAGTTATGCAAGTATATTTGCACAACGAATAGTGATTTGGTTTGCCACACGCAAACTCACAGTGTTGTAAAACCTTTGGTATCATGTAACCTCTGCGATTACAAATGTACAAGAAAAGATAAACTAGTGAAGCACATGAGAACCCACACTGGTGAAAAACCTTATTGTTGTGAGTTATGCTCTTACAAATGTGCAAGAAAAGATAAACTAGGGAAGCACATGAGAACCCACACTGGTGAAAAACCTTATTGTTGTGAGTTATGCTCTTACAAATGTACAAGAAAAGATAAACTAGGGAAGCACATGAGAACCCACACTGGTGAAAAACCTTATTGTTGTGAGTTATGCTCTTACAAATGTGCAGAAAAATGGAGTCTAGGGAGGCACATGAGAACCCACACTGGTGAAAAACCTTATTGTTGTGATTTATGCTCTTTCAAATGTGCAGTTAAACGAGGTCTAGTTAGGCACTTGAAAACCCACACTGGTGAAAAACCTTATTGTTGTGAGTTATGCTATAA
Organism: Maniola jurtina; assembly: GCF_905333055.1. Classification (NCBI taxonomy): domain Eukaryota; kingdom Metazoa; phylum Arthropoda; class Insecta; order Lepidoptera; family Nymphalidae; genus Maniola; species Maniola jurtina. The sequence goes on along the minus strand of NC_060054.1, from coordinate 6,656,543 downwards.
GAAATTTGCAGAAAAAAGTAATTTACTGAAGCATATAAGAACCCACACTAGTAAAAAGCCATCATCCTATTTGTGAACCGCGTCTCACTCCGCCACCGGGAAGTGCTCAGGAGATACACTGTCTACAACGTTCCTTTTAACAATAATATAATAGTACTGTTATATTATTCTGTGCCCAGGGTTGCCTATGTAAATTAATACTTAATCTTCGTTTAATACATAATATATATTGTTAGTAATGTAAATTAAATATTAAAAATATTATATACCTACCTCAATCTGTGTATTATTTTCTGATTAAACCTACCTAGGTAAGTTTTGTAATCTTAAGTTATGCAACGTCGCTGCGCATGCAAAATCCGCTATGTGTTATTCAAGATTTTCGTTTTTTATGTCATTTGGTTTGGTTTTAGAAGGCGCGATGTAGAAACCCGTTCTTTACATTTGTGCTAATTCAAGAGATAATCTTTTTAGGTCTGTGATTTCGACCTAAAAGTAAAGCATATTTTTTCAAACAAGTTTAAAAGAGTCTCTTGAGAACTTGTGATTTTCCACAAAGCGGAATTTTCGTGAGCAACGACGATAATCTAAATGTCTGTCGGCTGAACTCACTTCTATGCCCGACGAGATTCGAACCGTCAAAATCGGTTCAGCCGTTCCAAAGATTATCCTTTTCAAACAGACAGACAGACAAAAATTTTAAAAACGTGTGATTCAGTGTTGGTATCGTTTAAATAACCATATGAGCTTAATATGAGGTAGTAGTTTCGAAATTACAGACAGACACTCCAATTTTATTTATTAGTATAGATGTATATCACTCACGCAGACTTCAGCTTCCTAAATAGGCATTTGTTATCTACTAAATGATGGGGACTTCTTTCCTGTGGATTAAGATTTTTAAAAATTCTGATAAAACGTACCTATCTACCTACCTAGCCTATGTCCGTCTCCGGGGTCAAGCAATCTCTGAACCTTTCGTTAAAATCGGCTAAACAGATGGGCCCTTAAAAATCTCGTGGAAATAGATTTTTCAGGATAGAAGTAGGTAGTTAGGCCTTGTTAGTCACCAACCAGGATGCAAGCTGTATCTGGGTCTCAGTAGGTACCATAAACCGTCGACAGGTTGACGTGGTTAGTGGAGTTGGTTTAGTTAGAATTGAGCTAGGAAGGGTTATACCCATAACATGCCTACAAACACTCTGTAGGTAGATTATAAGATATATGGCACGACTAATCACAGTTCTGCTAATCTTATGCTGTGATCTGTCGGGCATGAGACGGATTGTAAACTAATACGACAACGTAGGCTGATGGCATTTTAATTGCACCAATGGTAGTGTCATCCTCACAGGTTTATATAAAAATCTTTACGTGAAAGGGTCCGTAGGGTGTCGTATTAGTTAGTTTATAAATTGCGAAAAACCAAATTAATTTTGAATTTCGCGGGCAGACCTGTCTCATGTTCCTAGGAACTCAAAGAATTATTGCACGCTATTTCATTTCGTATGTAAACACTACAACTGATGTTACTAGAGGTCCATTTTAAAAAACTCGAATCTAAAGCTAGGTGGCTTTTTTTTTATTATTTATTTTACGGCCCTGGAAAGCCAGATGGAAGTATGGATGAAACACATCTTTATGCTTGTAAACATTGTAAATAACTACAAACTTGACGTTGGCTAGTCAGTGCAAAGCATGGTGCAAAGCAATAGTGTAACACGTTCATGTTCTGGTCGGTGAGATTTACTTACGTCCATGCATTTACTCTTGCGTTTTTCTGCCGTGGATTTAGGCTCGAAAATACTAGAATCCAGAGCCCTAAAACCAATTAAATAAAACAATGCTGTGGATTTTTTTTTTTAAATAGAATAGTGATCTGTGTTTGATCTGTGTTTTTTATTATTTTGATATGTGGATTAATATTATTATTTTGTGGTGGTTTTAATAATTTATATATAATAGAAATAGGTATTTTCCCAATTTAGGATGATTACCTAGTTGGTACCTCTATTAGTCTTGAGTCATGAGTTAAAAACCTTTTATGTATCATTGAAAATGCGGTGCTGTGTGCCCTTTTGCAAAATCAGTGCGGAGATCGTTTCCGAATCCGAGGGGATATCATTACACGAGTGAGTGTTTCATTTTCCCATATAATAACCTTTTAGGTAAACTGTACCGGCTAGCGCAAGCGTTGGTTGTCTCCTTGATTCTCATCTTAAAAGCCGGCGTTGTTCTATGAGTTCCACTCCATCACCCCCATGGTGAACTACGATTTACTTCCAGGTTCCCCAGAGAAGTGCATCTCCGTGCTGCTTGGCTCAGAGCCCTCGGCAAACAACTCAACTTACCAGACTCTGCTGTGGTCTGCTCGCAGCATTTTCTTGATGATGACATTTGTACTATGGAAAGTGGCTCGAAGCAAATTCGACCTGGTGCTATCCCCTCAATGGTGCAGGTAACTCTATCGTGAAGTTGAAATATTCTTATTGAGTTACAACTATAAACAAATAGATAAAAATTGCTAGATTTGTAGTATTCTAAGTGTAAATTATAATTAAATTTTCACAGGTCTGCATGATATGCCTGGACACTCGCAGCAAGCTGTTGCTAATGAGTAAATACAACTTGGATGAAGCGTACCAACACTTAGTGGGACAGCCTGTAAGTTGAAAATTGAAATCACAATCATTTAGTTGTATGTAACACACAACTCATTTAAAGAGTATTTTAATATGTTAATACATACATATCTATACTCAATATTATAAAGAGGAAAGATTTCTATTTTTGTATCTAATAGGTTTAAAACTACTGGACCAATTTCAAAAATTCTTTCACCATTAGAATGCTACATTATACCTGAGTGACATATGATAGGTTATATGTTTATCCCAAATGGTTAAAAAAAGAAATATCCACTAGTGCAAAGCTGGGTCAGGCCACTAGAATTATTTATTTATGTGTTGTTTCAGCCGTGTGACCAAGGAAACCTAAAACAAACACTTTGCGTACAATGTGCTCAGAGATTGGTGAACTTTAGCCGGTTCAGAGACAAGAGCTTGAGAGCCTGTGCACTGATGATGGAGCTAGTTGAGAAACATGAATCAGTGTGTAACATTTGACTTTGTCATTCACACACATTTCCAAACTGATTTCTTCTTTCGTTCGATAAATTATAAATGAAAAATTCTTACAGATTACAATGCAACACAGCGATATATTCAATGAAGCAAACAATCAACTGAAACATAACATTGTGAAGACGGTATTAAAGCCTGACCATTGCGATTTGTACATAAATCATTCTGATACACGCACACAGATAGAACTAGATACAACCGTTGAAATAGTTGCAGTGAAACACGAAGAAAAGCATGGCTTTATGGCTTTTACGTTAGACAACGTGCAGCACATGCCCATGGCGTGTGAAGACATTGATGGGGATGGCTTCAACGGACACTCTGTTGCTTATAAAGAAAGATTAAGTAATTCTCCGTCAACAACACCGTCATGCAAAGCGAATGAAGTAGAACTGGCACCTATAAAGCTGGAAGTTACTCTAGTGTGTAAAACTTGTATGATGGAGTTTGCAGACGAAGACACATATATTCATCACACTACATTGCATATGAAGGTGGGATATTTATATGTAGATTTACAATAACATAATTTTTGTAAGACAAAATATTCTTAGTTACAAGAAGTTGGCGATCTACATAACAGGCTGACTAGACACCGTAAAAGGCTTGCCACTCCTACACTCTGCCTCAGGAAGGTCCAAAATTCATTTGTGGGAATGGGTATAATCTTTTCAAAATTCCGCAATCAATTGTGGACTTGCCTTTACACAAGTTGCAAAAATCTATTAAAATTATTCTCCTGAGAAAAGCATATTATACAATTGAAGATTATGTAAATGATAAAAGAGCGTGGATTTGACCTGCAGCTCGCTCCAGCAATGCGCGGGACTTCAATTACTTTTATACATGGCATAATATTGTATATCAAATTTTTGAAAAGAGCAACCGCCGAGTTTCTTGCTGGTTCTTCTCAGTAGGAAAGGCATTTCGAACCAGTGGTAGAGATGTTCTTGATAGTTCAAAAGTACTTGTAAAAGTCTAATTGAATAAAAATATGTATTTTGAATTTATATACTCTATCCATGGAAAGAAGTTAGTATAGCGCTCTCTCTGTTTTGTGATCCCATACAAATGACAGAGACAAAAATCTTGGTGGGCGTTAACCATTTTGAGAAACCAACCAATCACATACATCTTTTCAAAAAACATTCGAAATTCAACACGCAAACATATAATTCGAGTAAACTAATACAATAAGCCCTAATTCGCACGAGCGTCAAAAACCGTTGCGGTAAAACCCGGCGTTGCGCTGACAATACAAAGAGCGCGTTAAAAAAGCGTTGACGTGTGAACAGATACTTGGGAATGCATTTGTTCTATTTGAAACGTTTATTTTATTTTTATTTAAAGGTTTACAAGCGATTTAACATAAACTTAATCTATACTAATAAATAAAATTGGAGTGTCTGTCTGTAATTTCGAAATAACTACAACATATTAAGGTCATATGGTTATTTGAACAATACCATAACTGAATCACGGGTTTTTAAAATTTTTGTCTGTCTGTCTGTCCGATTTTAACGGGATTTTCACATACAAGTAGAGGATTGACCAGGGTGTAACATAGGCTACTTTTTTAACCGACTTTCAAGAAGGGAGTTGGGTTTTTAAAATTTTTGTCTGTCTGTCTGTCCGATTTTAACGGGATTTTCACATACAAGTAGAGGATTGACCAGGGTGTAACATAGGCTACTTTTTTAACCGACTTTCAAGAAGGGAGTTGTGTTTTTCTACCTATGTACACCAAAATCTCCAAGATTTCTGAACCGATTTGCGTCATTTCTTTTTTAATCGATATAGGAACTTTGCGATATTGTTTCATAAAAAATTTGGATTCCAACTCCTCAATCCTGATGCTGCAGGGGATCTGACCAATCCACGCGGGCGAAGCTGCGGGCATCAGCTAGTAACTATACTAAAAACATTGGTTTTTCTATCATGCTCAACTACGTTAAATCATTTAAAAGGAAACACTGCTTGCAGATTCCGTACAAATACCACAAAGAGTTACAAAGAGGATATTATGCTAACTAACAATTTTTCTAGTTCAATGCAATATGAAAGATACATATTATATTATAAAATGAACATTAACACGAAACGTTTAAACGAAATGGACGTTAAAAAGCTCTCGTGCGAATGAGGCCTAATATAAAATTATGGTTTCAGGAGAATCAAAGCTCGGATGAATACTTAATCCCAAACTACTGTCATTCTTCAGGTGGGTAAAATTCATTCATCATAATTAACCAGCCATTGCCGGCTCTAAACTACAACTTTTTTTCTTCTTTAAACCTGGCTTTACTCTGATTAGCCAATGTCAAGTTTGTAGTTATTTTCAAGTTATTGAATCTATACAAGTATGGACTCCGTCTGCGCCGGCGCCCGCCGACACACGCACGGCGCCCCTTTAGAGCGCTTCCCAGTCAGTTCCACCACCAAAAAACACCAACTAACACAAAAACCATCCACTCTTAACAAAAAACAAACACTCCAAACAAGCACAGCACGCGCGCCAGCAAACGCCATCACAGACGAAGTCCAACTACTACTAAACCTCGGTATTAATGAATATTCAAACACTGGTCTTCAAACATTGCTGATAACAAGTGTAAATTATAAATTTATAACACCCCCGACAAGTGAAGGTTACAGTAACTAGAAAAGAGCTGATAACTTTCAAACGGCTGCACCGATTTTCTTGGATTATAGCTAAGAACACTCTGAATCAAGTCACCTTTCAAACAAAAAAAAAAACTATATTAAAATCGGAGTTTAGGAGCTACGATGCCACAGACAGATACACAGATACACACGTCAAACTTATAACTCCCCCTCTTTTTGGGTTGGGGGGTTAAAAATTATAATTTGTTCAATAATGTTTTGTCTTAGTTGCTGCAATGGACGAAAATCTTGGAACAGATCCCCAAACACAACTGCATCCAACTGAAGATACTGATAATATGACGACAAGTAAGTGCATACACTGGTTTTTTCTAGGGTTCCGTAGTTCAAAAGGAGAAAAAGGAACCCTTATAGGATCACTTTGTTGTCCGTATGTCCGTCGTGTCTGTCAAGAAAAACTGTAGGGTACTTCCCGTTGACCTAGAATCATAAAATCAGGCAGGTAGGTAGGTAGGAAAAAATCCGAAAACCGTGAATTTGTGGTTACATCACAAAAAAAATTAAAATGTGTTCACGAAAAAATTAATTTACTAAACATCATATAGATGGCGCAGTCCGTTTTCATGATTCTAGGTCAACCGGAAGTACCCTATAGGTTTTCTTAACAGATACGACAGACGGACAGACAGACATACAGACAAAGTGAACCCTTATGGGTTCCGTTTTTCCTGTTGAGGTAAGGAACCCTAAAAAGAGCTTTATACTTCTTTCCGTGGATAGTAAAGTGTGTTTTGTTGCTTCAGATACAAACGAAATGGTTGCAAAGACAATTAAAATTGAAATTGAAGTGGATCCAAGGATGTCAGACGATGACTCCTTGTCTAACAGATATCTAAATAAAGACAGAAATATGTACTCGGGTAAGTTAGATGTACAAAAAAAAAGGAATGTATCAAACAGAGAAGTGGTCAAACAACCTCAAAAACATGTAAACAGAAAACCCATTTACAACTACACCACGAATAATAGTAATGAGAGTTCTAATAGCGACGAAAAATTAAAGTTTCCATGTACTCTGTGCAGTTTCAGAACGAATACGGGTAAAAAGCTAGCGTCTCACATAGATGCACATTTAAAGAAAAACGATATAAAGATAATATTCGGTTGCGATCATTGCGAGTATATAACTAAGACCAAAAACGATTTGATCAAGCATCTAACAATACATGCAGATGATACAACTTTTACCTGTCACTTATGCGATTATAAGAGTACGAAACTGATGCTACTACAGAGTCACATGAGAAAACACTCGGGGGAGAAACCATTTTCGTGTGTGTTTTGTGATTTCAAATGTGGCAGTAAGAGCTCTTTGAAACAGCACAGGAAAACCCATGCGGGCGAAAGGTCGTTTTCTTGTAAATTCTGTGACTACAAGTGCAGCGAAAGCAGTTTTCTTTTAAAACACTTGAGGGCGCATACCGGCGATCGGCCGTTCTCCTGTGAGCTATGTCCCCATAAGTGTTCACGCAGAAGCGATTTGGTGAGGCATACGAAAACCCATTCGGGGGAAAAACCCCACAGCTGTGAAGTGTGCGACTATAAGTGTATGCGTAGTAGCGATTTGCGAAGGCACATGAGAACTCACACGGGGGAGAAACCGTTTTCGTGTGACATGTGTCAGTTTAAGTGCGCCCGGCGATGCGGTCTCGCCCAACACCGTTGCAAGTACAAATGCTCGCGCCGCAGCGATCTAGCGAGGCACAAAAGAATTCACACGGGTGAGAAGCCGTTCATGTGCGACGTTTGCCAGTTCAAGTGTGCTCAGCGGTCCGGTCTAGTCGCACATATCATTAGAAATCATAGTATGTAAGACTCGCTCCGTCGTCCCTTCATTCAGCTTCACCCACTCATGCGATATGTGCCAGTTTAAGTGAACCGGTCTAGTCTCACATATCATTAGGAATCATAGTATGTAAGGCTCGCTCCATCGTCCCTTCATTCAGCTTCACCCACTCTACTCGTGCGATATGCGCCAGTTCAAGTGCAGCCTCGCCCAACACCGCTTCAAATACAAATGCTCGCGCCGCAGCGATCTAGCGAGGCACAAAAGAATTCACACGGGTGAGAAACCGTTCATGTGCGACGTTTGCCAGTTCAAGTGTGCGCAGCGGTCCGGTCTAGTCGCACATATCATTAGAAATCATAGTATGTAAGACTCGCTCCATCGTCCCTTCATTCAGCTTCACCCACTCTATTCGTGCGATATGCGCCAGTTCAAGTGCGGCATGGCCCAACACCGCTGCAAGTACAAATGCTCGCGCCGCAGCGATATAGCGAAGCACAAAAGAATTCACACGGGTGCGAAACCGTTCATGTGCGACGTTTGCCAGTTCAAGTGTGCGCAGCGGTCCGGTCTAGTCGCGCATATCATTAGGAATCATAGTATGTAAGACTCGCTCCATCGTCCCTTCATTCAGCTTCACCCACTCTACTCGTGCGATATGCGCCAGTTCAAGTGCGATCTAGCGAGGCACAAAAGAATTCACACGGGTGAGAAACCGTTCATGTGCGACGTTTGCCAGTTCAAGTGTGCGCAGCGGTCCGGTCTAGTCGCACATATCATTAGAAATCATAGTATGTAAGACTCGCTCCATCGTCCCTTCATTCAGCTTCACCCACTCTATTCGTGCGATATGCGCCAGTTCAAGTGCGGCATGGCCCAACACCGCTGCAAGTACAAATGCTCGCGCCGCAGCGATATAGCGAAGCACAAAAGAATTCACACGGGTGCGAAACCGTTCATGTGCGACGTTTGCCAGTTCAAGTGTGCGCAGCGGTCCGGTCTAGTCGCGCATATCATTAGGAATCATAGTATGTAAGACTCGCTCCATCGTCCCTTCATTCAGCTTCACCCACTCTACTCGTGCAATATGCGCCAGTTCAAGTGCGATCTAGCGAGGCACAAAAGAATTCACACGGGTGAGAAACCGTTCATGTGCGACGTTTGCCAGTTCAAGTGTGCGCAGCGGTCCGGTCTAGTCGCGCATATCATTAGGAATCATAGTATGTAAGACTCGCTCCATCGTCCCTTCATTCAGCTTCACCCACTCTACTCGTGCGATATGCGCCAGTTCAAGTGCGATCTAGCGAGGCACAAAAGAATTCACACGGGTGAGAAACCGTTCATGTGCGACGTTTGCCAGTTCAAGTGTGCGCAGCGGTCCGGTCTAGTCGCACATATCATTAGAAATCATAGTATGTAAGACTCGCTCCATCGTCCCTTCATTCAGCTTCACCCACTCTATTCGTGCGATATGCGCCAGTTCAAGTGCGGCATGGCCCAACACCGCTGCAAGTACAAATGCTCGCGCCGCAGCGATATAGCGAAGCACAAAAGAATTCACACGGGTGCGAAACCGTTCATGTGCGACGTTTGCCAGTTCAAGTGTGCGCAGCGGTCCGGTCTAGTCGCGCATATCATTAGGAATCATAGTATGTAAGACTCGCTCCATCGTCCCTTCATTCAGCTTCACCCACTCTACTCGTGCAATATGCGCCAGTTCAAGTGCGATCTAGCGAGGCACAAAAGAATTCACACGGGTGAGAAACCGTTCATGTGCGACGTTTGCCAGTTCAAGTGTGCGCAGCGGTCCGGTCTAGTCGCGCATATCATTAGGAATCATAGTATGTAAGACTCGCTCCATCGTCCCTTCATTTAGCTTCACCCACTCTACTCGTGCGATATGCGCCAGTTCAAGTGCGATCTAGCGAGGCACAAAAGAATTCACACGGGTGAGAAACCGTTCATGTGCGACGTTTGCCAGTTCAAGTGTGCGCAGCGGTCCGGTCTAGTTGCACATATCATTAGGAATCATAGTATGTAAGACTCGCTCCATCGTCCCTTCATTCAGCTTCACCCACTCGTGCGATATGTGCCAGTTTAAGTGCACCGGTCTAGTCTCACATATCATTAGAAATCATAGTATCTAAACGACTCGCTCCGTCGTCCCTTCATTCAGCTGCACCCACTCGACACATGTGACGTTTGCCAGCTCAAGTGTGTGCAACGGTTAGAATGGGACGCGTTGTACTAATAAGACAGTATTGTATGTATTTGAATATAGAACCTCGCCATACTTGTAATAAAATATCAAAGTTGTAAAGAAATTCGTTTTTTTTATCGTTTTACTTGTTGCCGTAATGCTTGTTTTAAAAAAGATTAGGTCTAAGAAATATTGTAAATATGTGTAAATTAAAAATTATAATTGAATAATAAAGAAATTCTTAAATTTTCGTTGTTTCTATGACTCACCTACAACCTCCGTGACTTAGTAATGAGCGTTTCAAATTGAAGACCATACATAGACTCTCTATGTATGGTTTTATGCATTAGTTTTTGATTTATCGTGCAGAATTGTAAGCTTTAGCGTGATATAAAGTCTATAATTTTTGTACATTTTCTTCGGAATAGTACCTGTTAGAAATCACGCCATGCATTGCCAGACATTTAGTACCGTGGCAACGCTCTGCTAGACACTAGCTTTTATAAAATAACAAAGGTCTGACACGCACTGGCTCTCTCTCCAGACGTTTAAACTCTTGTATTGTTTGGGATTGATAGATTTGGGTTTTTGGAAATTGTAATAGAGGGTAACATGTTTAAAAAGAAAAGAAAGAAACTTTTTATTATAAAACTCTTTTATTTCACAGTGTACAGATGAATACTTTCATTTTTTGATTCTTGTATTGGAGCAGGTAAGTAGGATACCTATATATTTTGAAAAAAAAAAAATTGAATTGAAACAGAAGAAAGTTTATAGTTTCACTGATTTTTCACATGGAAAACAGTTAGGGTGGTTACTGGTTACACTCAAAAGATCCGTAGTAGTAGTTAGTCATAGAACTATTTGTATGGCAGCTTACGCACTAGCTCCGACTTCTGTCACCCGAGTTCTCTCCGGCCAAGCCGTCCTTTTTTTACCAAGATATAGGGTTTGTAGAATCAGAGCTTGTAAGTAGAGTGATTTGTTATTTATTGTTATAAATGTGATACACTCAAGAACATTTAAGAGCTATATTACTTTGGACTTCGGATAGGTCCCATGGCCAGCACAAATCTAAGCTCAGCTAGGGGCTTGGCTCTACTAGAGATCTCATAACTTTTTAACAGTGAAAACATTATGAACTTGTGAGTCTTGGCTACCTTTTACATGAAATGTTTTTGGTAGGATCAGTTTTTTCACGGACTCGGATCGGATGAGTGCGTAACCTTTCTTATTTACATAGACAAAAAAATATTCAATCTAAGTACCTGTTGTATGTAGATAAGTTACTTAGCAACATTGTTATTCACAATTAATTAATTATAATCTCAAAATTGAGGAACTTCTAATTACTGGCAGCCTTTGTTCTACAACTATGCCCATAGACCTAAGATAGCAAGTGAGATCTCAAAATGTATGCACATAACAACAATGCTAAGAAACTTGACAGATAACAGATATAGTTCGCGACAGATCGACATGGCAAGCGGGATACGAGGTGAGTCGTGGAGGGATGCGGGATAACCCACCCCGATTGCCATGTCGACCTGTCGCGATTATTCTCGGCCGTTGGCGTTAGCACGATGAAATTGGAAAAGATGTGTCTGCATATGGGTACTGAATTTTCCTACAACGAAAAGTTCACTGGCGAAGCAATCGCGCGGCGGGATAGACACTCAGCGCCTGGACTCACTTCGTATATCAAAATGGATCGATAAATCACCCACTGCGCAGGTCCAATGCCTAAGTTCTTTCTTTCAAACACCAACTGTACGATTTTAACAGCAAATACATAATTCTTAACAGATTTATTTAGATTCACGCAATACAATATTGTTTCAAATTTCATCTACAATTATTTCTACTGAATTGATTACATTGCAGCGAGAAATATATCATCAGAACCCGTCGCCGGCCCACTACTGAGTACGGGTCTCTTAGAATGAGAAGGGTTTAGGCCAAAGTCCACTACAGGCCATATTTCTACAAGACTATTACCTATTAATTTTATGGGCCGATATGGATAATTTATACTGAAATTTAATTTATACTGAAATTTCCATGAGAACCTTATTTAGATACACTGCAATTTTACCATAAAAATTTTAAAAGCGATTACAGGAAAAGTTTGTTATCAGAATTTTGTTGGGTTCAAATCGAATTCATAACATGAAGAGCCTTATAAGGAACCCCAGTATTGTATTAACGCTTGCCCACTGCGTCCGATCCGAAGCCGAGTATTCGCGAGGGGTTATGCACTAAAACCGAATCTAATTTTCTCAAGCCAAGAATATTTCTCATTCTCTAAAATCACAGTGAAAGCCATTTAGATGATGAACTCCATTTCACTTTTGCCGACATGTTTCTTTTGCACGTGTTTCTGCAGAGTCCTCCCATCCCTGCACGTGTAAACGCAGTGTGCACACGAGTAAGGCTTCTGCCCCATGTGGGTCCTCACGTGCGCCGCCAGGTCACACTTACGCCAGCTCTTGAAGTCGCAGCTCGAACAAGAATAATGCTCTTCATCACTGTGAATCTTCACGTGTCTGGCTAGAACCTGTCTTCCTTTACACGTGTATGAGCAAACTTCACATGTAAAAATTTTCTCACCCAAGTGCCTTCTCATATGTCTTGAGTACTTAACATAAGTATCACATTGAAACTCGCAATCTTTACACGAGTACGCGTTTTTACCGTTGTGACTTCTCATGTGTTTTAGTAAGTAACAATTTCTCGTGCATTCGTAACTGCATAAAACACAATTGTATTTATCCACGTCTCTGTGTGTGCGTAAATGTTTTATTAAAGCGCACTTGGCTGTACAGTTGAACTCGCATATTTTACACGTGAAGCTCTCGCCTGGGTTGAGTTTCATGTGTCGTATTAAATCGCTGTTGTTTGCGAATTTGAAGTCGCATGCTTTACACGTGTAAGGTCTTTCACCTGTGTGTCGTCTCATGTGGCTTATTAAAGCGCTGTTACACCTACTTCTGTACTCGCACAGTTTACACGAGTAAGGTTTCTCACCCGTGTGAGTTCTCGTGTGGAATCCTAGCGAGCTTATATCCGTGCACCTGTATGAACACTGGTTACACTGGAAAGGCTTTTCACCAGTGTGAGTCCTCGTGTGCCGAATAATATCACTGTTGTGTGCTGATTTGTACTCGCAAACATTACAGGAGAAAGGTCTGGTTATGTCTGGATGGTTAATTTTTGAGTGTTTAATTAATATACTCGGTGCTACACACTTGAAATTGCACAGATAGCATCTAAAAGGTCTTTTTCCGTTATGTTGTGTGAGATGTTCAGTGAAACTTGGTTTATCTTGAGTGACCAAGTCGCATATTTTACACGAGAAAATACCTTTTTCTTCATTGTCTTTGTGTGTAAGTGTGTGTAGATCCATATACGTTTTATTCCAAGTTCTATAAGTGCACACATTACAAGATAACTCAGGTTCTAATACTTTTTCTATGTTATTTTCTCCACTTTTTATATCATTCAATCTAATTGAATCGTTTGGGATACTTTTTTGTTTTGTAGCTTTTTTAGTTTGTTTGTCTTTGGTTGTTTTGGTTTTCCTTTTGTCTTTGGTTTTGCTTGTCTGTGCTATTTCCACCATGTTGTTAGTAGACAGGGAACGGTTACGCCTTGGTCTAGATTTCTTGGATGATGGAGGTCCTGAAATTAAAGAGGTTTTTATAATAAAGAAAAATCTGAATCTCTTTAATCCATAACCTGAAGATTTTGAAAATTCAACCCCTAAGGGGGTAAAATAGGGATCTGGAGTTTGTGTATTTTACATGGACAAAGTCGCAGGCATTAAAATAGTTAGACTTGCCATTAAGTTAACTTAAAATTAAAGCTACGAGGGTTCCAAATGCGCCTAGGTCCGAGAAGAGCCCATATCAAACTTAGCCAGGTATTCTTTATTATTATCACTACTTAACCACTAGGATAACACCTCTTTTTACCTATCTAGATAGTTCGTAATAAAAATCTATATCTATGTACTTACCAAATTCATCTGCATTCTCTTCAACAGGACTGCGCTCCCGGTAGGTTACACTGAAAAATAAACAAAAAAAAGTTCAATAAATCGGTCAAGTGCGAGTCTGTCATCGATTTCACTAAAAAAGTGTTTAGTTTAAGAAATAAGTCAAAATAATGAGTTTGACATGAGTTACTCACAAATTAGTCGATACTATAACTAATTTCTTGAACTGGACCCTTGCAAGTAAAGATTTTTATATAAACCTGTGAGGATGATACTGCCATGGGCGCAATTAAAGTGCCATAAGCCTACGTTGTCGTATTAGTTTACAAATTGCGCAAAACCAAATTAAATTTCAATTTCGCGGGCATACCTGTCCCATGCACCTTAAAACAAATATAACTTTGGAAAATTAGAGATGCATATCCAGAATCAAACCCTCAACCTCCTAAACAGAAGGCGGACTTCCTTACCACTAGGATATCACAACTTCATTAACACATTTGGATGAAATTTTAAAAAGACAACTCACACTTTGTTTGGGATCAGTAAATCATCAGCACCTGTGGTATCGTCGGCTGGTTCATTCTTCATTACCTTCTTGAACCTACTGTAATTCTGTAAACACAAGGAGTATTACAAAACTAAAAACTCAAAATCATTTAGTCAAAGTAGGTACTATTGTACTCTTTTTGATGGTCGAAATTGTTGAAGATAATATAGTCATCATCATCAGCCTGTGGATGTCCACTGTTGGACATAGGCCTTCCCTAAAGAGCGCCACCACACCCGGTCCTCAGCCTTCCTCATCCAACCACTTCCCGCCAGCCGCTTTATATCGTCGATCCATCGTGCTGGAGGTCGTCCCACACTACGCTTGCTTAAACGCGGTCACACTCAAGGACTTTGCGGCTCCGGAAAATATAGAGTACAATTGTACTCCTTTTGATGGTCGAAATTGTTTTTGTACGATATAATGGTGATAATTAATTACGTAACTTAAAACTAAAGCTACGAGGGTTCCAAACGCACCCAGGTCTGAGAAGAGCCCACAACAAACTCTGCTGCATATTCTTTTTACCCGACTATGGCAAAGCCGAAAGGAAGGTTTATGATTTTAGCAGTCTTATCATCACCACTTCACAAAATCACTTCACTTATTGGAACTATCAAAGCTGTTAAGTAACTTATTCCCAAGCTTTCTTACCATTTAAATAATCCTTTAGGATTAATCCTTGTAATAGGAATTTTCAATAAGTTAAACTAAACATCCATACTAATATTATAAATGCGAAAGTGTGTCTGTCTGTCTGTCTGTCTGCTACGCTTTCACGGCTCAACCGCTGAACCGATAACTTTAATAAATGATTTTGACTTTGACTTTGGGTTTTCACCAATAGAAAGAGGAATTATCCAGCAAGGTTGCAGACATTTATGAGCATTTTTCCCTTAAATTAAAATTTACCATACCTGTTTCATTATTTCCTGAAGTGAATGAGCTATTCGAGCAGTAACCTGGTCTAATAACTCTTCTTTGATATCCAGTTTGACATCACATGTATTTTCCACAACAACAACTTTTTCAGCATTATTTCCAACATTATCTTTTTCAATACTTTGCAAAGAGCTTTGGCTTTCATTTGCCATGGAAACCATATCATTATCTTGCAAAGAGTTCATTTCATCAGTCTCTTTACTATGCAAAGTTTCAAGGTTTTCAATTTTTTCTATATAAGGTTCAATTTTGATTACAGTACTATCTCTTTCTTCTTTAACCATAACATTTTCATGTGTAATTGTATTATTATCATTTTCTGTACTATTATCATTTTCTGTACTATTATCATTTTCTGTCTTATTATCATTTTCTGTACTATTATCATTTTCTGTACTATTATCATTTTCCGTCTTATTATCATTTTCTATACTATTATCATTTTCTGTATTAAAGTTATTCATTGATCTGCTCAAATCAGATTTTTTCGAATATAAATCTTGATTCGAATCTTGTGTATTACCGAATATTTTTACTGCATAATTCGTTTGATTATAAAGGTTACTAGTTGATTTGGATCTTGGTGAATTTGCCTCTAGATTGGTATTAGGGTTGTCTACATTTCCAAGTATTTCTAGATTTATTTCCAATAGATTAACCAAGTTGGGAGTTAATTTATATTTTGCTTGATAGTTTTCATGATCCATATTTTCCATTATTCTTTTTGGCACAGCCCTGGGAGTATTGTGGCTTAGACAAGTTTTTCCACTGTACTTTGGTCTCCTAAGATCTTCTAATCTGTCTTTTAAGTTTCATCCGGCATATAAGGCCTAGTCCTTGGCTATCATACTAAACATCACAGGTATTTTAACACTAGAGATTCTTCTGTAAAGCTTACTCTTCTTCTGATCTGTAAAACAATAATTAAACAAATAAAACAAACCCCACCCGTTGCACTATTGTTGTACCCACTCTTGACACAAGTTTTACGCTTAATTGGAGGGGAAAGGGGAGTATTAGTCATGATTATCATGGTTAATATTCTTTAAAAAAAAAAAACAAAAACAAAACAAAAAAAACAGTCTAGTGTGAGTTGGTACAAGGAATCTCAAAACAGTATAGTAAAAAATTGCAAGTTAATGCCGGACAGCAC
Organism: Maniola jurtina; assembly: GCF_905333055.1. Classification (NCBI taxonomy): domain Eukaryota; kingdom Metazoa; phylum Arthropoda; class Insecta; order Lepidoptera; family Nymphalidae; genus Maniola; species Maniola jurtina. Next base: position 6,640,087 of record NC_060054.1, on the reverse strand, counting down.
TAACTATACTATTGATATTAAAGATATAGATCTATATTAGTTTAATTAATATGATTTAGTAAAGTAATTATTTCAGGAATAAAAATAATCACTAATTCGTGGTTTTCGGAATTTTATCTTTACTTGTGCTTTAAGACGTAGCTACCTGCCAAATTTCATGATTCTAGGTCAAAAAGAAGTACTCTATATATTTCTTGACAGACAGACAATGCAGTGATCCAGGGATCCCTTTTTCCTTTCTCAAAACACAGGTACAGAATGGCTTTTCCATACCAGTATGGAATTGCTGTTTGTACCTACTATTGTCTTATAATTTTGATTAACTAATAATAATAAACAACTATAATGAATAAATAATGTTAATGAATAACTTTGATTGCTTCTTTTTTTTGCAAATAAAAGAGATTCATATTATTATTATAAATTACTGGATAATGCCAGTGATTGTGTTCGCGTTTAAGGCTAAGCCCGCAGAAAACTCTTTGATTTCTGTGTATTATCTATCTCCATTCCAAATTTCAGCCAAATCGGTTCAGTCTATGTGTTGTAACATAACAAACATTCACAGTTATTATATTAGGAAAACCGCCTGATATGTTTCTAGTGGCATCATACTGGATTGCTAACATTTGTTATACTCATTATACCTGGCCTTAACGGTAACTTGTGTAAATGCCATCACTGCTTGATTTTTACACTGGTTCAATCCTTGGCTAGGTATCAACTTACCTTGCACAATATAATATCATGCTTGCATTTACTTATTCGCAAAAGATCCAAGTTCTGCATAAATGCAATTATACATTTATTCCAGGGACAAATACAGTTTCCAATTAAAAAACTTGAAAACATTGGTATTCTATGCTTAGCCACATAACCTCTGCTTCATATTTTCCTGTTAAATAATGGGAGTCTTCACAAACTTCGTAAAAATTGTGGTTTACGATGGAAATTATTGGAACACAATTCAACCATATAAGATTTGTGTATTTGTAATGAATTTCACTTAAACATACGTATTCATGGATTTATGTTAATCAGCAATGTGTATTCATAAAAATGAAAAACCAATTTGCAATCTTTTTTCTTAGTTTTCGCATGAAACATACAAAAATTGAGATTTCTATTTTCTTTTGCAAAGCAAATTGCAGATCACAGATGTTATTGATATTAGTCTGCGTTGCGAATAAAATCAATGATTTCGTTTTGGACTTCGTCTGTGATGGCGTTTGCTGGCGCGCGTGCTGTGCTTGTTTGGAGTGTTTTTTTTGTTAAGAGTGGCTGGTTTTTGTGTTAGTTGGTGTTTTTTGGTGGTGGAACTGACTGGGAAGCGCTCTAAAGGGGCGCCGCGCGTATGTCGGCGGGCGCCGCGCGTATGTCGGCGGGCGCCGGCGCAGACGGAGTCCATACTTGTATAAATTCAATAACTTGAAAATATCACAAACTTGACATTGGCTGCTAATCAGAGTAAAGCCAGATTTAAAGGAAAAAAAAAAAATGATTTCGTTTTTTTTTTCATTTAACTTTACAGCTCTGGATTCACAGAAGACTATAACACAAGTTTGTCGCAAGCGCAAGCACCATATACCGGTTTTAGCCACAGCTAGATATTCTGAATACTTGTGCAAGCAACAACATATTATATGAGCAAGCATCAGCAAACTGGTCAGTACAGAAAACACCAAAGGGTACTTTTTATACCTACACAGTGTTTGGCTAGCAAGCATTGGCACGATGTTTCTTTTAGTAATAATATTTTTTTATTTTTTTTGTAAATATTTGTATGTATAGAAGTTATTGGTTAGTCAAATTAAAAAATAAAATAAATTTACTAAAATAAAAAAAAACTCATCCACACGCTTGCCAATGCTTGTTGTTTGCCCCAAGCCTGAAGCAGCTCCATAAAGTACACAAACTATAGGTTTGCACAAACCTGTATACCTTATGGCGGATCCACAAGTTTGCGATAAACAGCAAACGTGTGTGTCGTTTGCCTATGCTTGTCAACGCTTGGGAGCGCGGCGCTCCAGTTGGCAGGCAAGCCATCTATGGGGTTTGCCGATGCTTGCTGTTTGTCACAAGCGTTTGGCGACACCATTTATCCTTACCGAAGACATTGTTTTTTTTTACTGGCTTTACGGCTCTGGGTGCTCACAGACTTTGATCTCTTTACCGTTTTATACTATACCAAATTCAAATAAACTTTTATAAGTAATAGGTACCTACTTTTTAATCATCAAATGCATCTATAGGTACCACATGGGTACCACGCACTGGTTCGGAATTATGCATAGAGATAGTATAAAATGGTCCATGTAATTATGCCTTTCCTACCGAGAAGAAACTCGGCGGTTGCTCTTTTAAAATATTATGCCATGTATTTTGCCTTTTCAAAAGTTTGTGAAGTAGGTACCAACCTACCTATACCCGTTACTTAAATACTTACCCAGATATATTTACTTACTTAGATCACTTAAGAAATAAGTAGGTATTTGGCTCCCTTATTTGGTCAGACGACAGATCTGAGGAATTTTATGGTGGATGCGACGGGTCTGCCCGCGAAATTCAAATTTAACTTGATTTTTCGCAATTTGTTAACTAATACGACAAAGTAGGCTTATAGCACTTTAATTGCACCATTGGCAGTATCATCCTCACAGGTTTAAATAAAAAATTGGTTGTCTGTAAAGTCGGTTTACTGACGACCGCCTTTGTTGTCACGTTCAACTATGAACGTGACAACAAAGGCCGATTGTGCTTCTTTGTCGCTCGTTCCGCGCTCTCGCTTGCACTTCAAGCCTTACATGGAACGCCTCAGACCGAGGTAACGCCGTATGAGTCATGTTTTTTCGTGCGTGCAGCCGGCTCTATCGAATTATAAGACGTTGTCACGTCAAAATCTTTACTTGAAAGGGTCCAGTTTAAGAAATTAGCTAGTTAGACTAGAACTCACAAATTAGTTTATTTTTTATTGTTATTTATATAATACAGTTATTTTATTTGGGAAACCAGTTTAGGATTCTTACTTTTACAAAATAATACAGAAGATGCTTTGCTTGATTTTCAATTGTTAAATATATCATAAAATAAAACGATTGTTAAGTTTAGAATTTTTTATTTCAATATAATCAACTAGAAAAGGTCTTAAGTCTAGAAAGACAGACTTTGCAGTCTGCCCATTTTTGTATGAAAGAAATTATCGTCTCTATGGCTAAGGCTGAAATCTATATATTCTTTGACTTTGCTCAGATTTAAGACACTGTAAAAACGAGACAGCGTTATACCACTGATGCGCTGGCATAAATCTGTCTCGTTTTAACTGAAACTCAAGTCGAAGCAAAGTCAAAGTGTGCTCTAAAGATTTCAACCTGAAACTCGTGCCATGCAATAATACTTTTTGCATGTAGAAACGGACCCTTAACTCCCAGATAATATTGGCACAGACAGGCTTTTTAGGTAGCATGTGCGGCCAAATTAGACGGTGTCCAGCCTGTCTGGTTTTTTAAATTCGATAATTTTTTAGGGTTCCGTACCTCAAAATAAAAAAAAGAACCCTTATAGGATCACTTCGTTGTCTGTTTGGCTGTCAAAAAACCTATAGGATACTTCCTGTTGACCTAGAATCAATCTATCCCATCCCAGTCCAACATCCCGTTACATAGGGTACATCCCATTGACCTAGGTCAACGGGATTTACCCGTACCAAGTACCCTATAGGTTTTCATGACAGACACAATAGACAGAGAACAAAACGATCCTACAAGGGTTCCGCTTTCCTTTTGAGTTACGGAACCCTAAAAAATTAAGGTTGCACGACATTTTTACCCAAATGTCCGGCTAAACTGGCTGGTCTGTTCGGTTTTAAGGTCTGGCAACCTGAGTCCCAGATAAGCATTACTTATCACTTGGTGCAGTAAAATAACCCACTAACCATGGTACCTCTACCTACTGATTTTACTCCATAATTATTTTTCTTACAGTTTGACTTATTGTTTTTACATGGTCTTTACTTACAAATTACAACTACATTATATTATATTTAGAGCTGTAACTAAGTAGGTATGATTCATAATTATCAATTAATCAAAACTATTACACTTAAGTATATTTTTACATTACCAATTTTGTAACTTAATAGTTTCATTACAAAATGCAAGAAAAGTTGATACCTCAAATCTCTAAATGAAATTGACAGGTCCAAAAATAATAGTGCTGTCCTGCTCATAATGCTCCCTCAAGAAATGGATAGTGCTTCTTTAAGAGTTATCAATTTTATTTAGATATTTACGAACAATAAAGTGATAGACACTCTTGACTACTATTAGTACTTATAATAGGTACACAATATTTTTTTCATTCAACAATTTAATTACATACTTAACAGTATTTAACGACAAAATAAATATTACAAAGTATCTCCATTAAAGCCCAACTAATTATTTATTTAATTAAGAACTAAAATACACATAGTTCCCCGGCTTTGCACGGGTAGCTTATTACAATTTTAGCAGGGATCTCTAATTTTTCGTACTTGGGCTTTGCTCAGACTATACTAAGAGTTAAAACGGGACAGATGTATGTCCGTCACATAAATCCGTCTCGGTTTAACACTGACTAAGGCAAAGCAAAGTCAAAGTACGCTCACGGACTTCGTCTGTGTTGGTGTTAGCTGGCGGGTGTGCTCTGCCTTTTTGGAATGTTTTTTTTTTTGTTAAAACTGACTGGAAAGCGCTCTAAGGGGGTGCCGTGCGTATGTCGGCGAGCGCCGGCACAGACGGGGTCCATACTTGTATAGTTTAACTAACTTGTTACAAATAACTACAAAGACATTGGCTAATCTTTGTAAAGCCAGATGAGAGACAAAAAAAAGTATGCTTACAGGCCTAAGATTTAGAAAGCGTCTTCTTGCTCAGAATTTACTTAAGAGTTAAAAAGAGACAGGCTTATGTCAGGGATAACTCTGTCTCGTTTTAACTCTTATTAAAGGAATTTCTTTGGACTTAGACCAAGCGAGCAATCGCTCGTTTGGTCCAAATCAACCTAAACTCAAACGAAAGTCTATTCCCCTAGGAATCTGTACAGTAATTGAAAGAGACATCAGTCTTAAAAAAAGCCAAATATACAAAATAACTAGTTAAATAAAACTATTTTAATAGTGCGAAGCGAATTAATGCGAATACCACTTGACTGAGACAGTTCGTGGCGTAGCGGGTTGCGGGAAGGTTAAGTAAACGAAGAAAATAGGGATGATGACTACTAGTCAAATCAGCGACTTTTTATCAAACGTCAAAACGCCCGCTTAGTATAGGAGCTTGTATGAAATACACACATGTGACATCATAACATTTGACGTAATTTGACGTACTTTTTGACGTGACAACGTCTTATAATTCGATAGAGCCGGCTGCACGCACGAAAAAACATGACTCATGCGGCGTTACCTCGCTCTGAGGCGTTCCATGTAAGGCTTGAAGTGCAAGCGAGAGCGCGGAACGAGCGACAAAGAAGCACAATCGGCCTTTGTTGTCACGTTCAACTATCGTCAGTAAACCGACATTACAGATAACCAATTTTTTTAAGTTAAATCGATAATTTAAAATGGTTAGCAAATTTAAAACTATCAGCGAATGAGGATTTTACGAATTTTGGAAGAACCTATATTTAATAATTACCAAGAAATAGTTTATTTTTGACACAGGCATCATCCCCATTCCTTGATTTTTACATCAACTGTCTTCCTCAAGCAACCTCCGACCTCACGAGCCGTCTCAGTGAAACGGTATACCTATAGGTAATTATCATTTGATGTTTTATCATCATGTTGAAAAAAAAACCTTTATCTTGCAAGTTCTGTCCATACAAAAGAAAATAACTCAAGTAGTTAGTTAGTGAAACATATGAAAACACACACTTTTAAGTTTCAAATCAGTTTCAAATCGATCCGAATTTTTTTATCATACGCTTGGCTACATCTTAATGCATCGCCCTCATTTCTGAGGGTCGTAACCGCTTCGTTTAATCCCATAAACTCATTTGGTTCAAATACTTCCGCATACGACTCGCCGAACTCTAAGGTCTATAAAGCATAATATTTTGACTTTGCTCAGACTTAAGAAACTGTTAAAAAGAGACAGTGTCATATAGCTGACATTAATCTGTCTCGTTTTAACTGTTTAAGCCTGAACAAAGTCAATGAACGCTCTGTAGATCTAGTCAGTGAAACATACGAAAACACACACTTTTAATTTCCAAATATATAGATCGTTTCAACGAATAGTTCCTAACTTTCTATGGCGTTATGTTGGCTCCCCTGTCTGTCCAAGTTATTGGCACCATATTGGCATGAGAAGACGCAGATTTTGTTTATTTTCATTTGATTTTCATTTCATTCATTCATAAAAATCTATACCTACCTATCTATACCGGAAAGATTTCCTATCAGACGCTTGATTACTTCTCCCTACGAATTTTACGAGCTGGTGACGTCACGATAATGTATGAGGCGCCATATTGGCAGGAAAGCAATTTCGCGGGATATTTAAGGGGTGGACTTCGTCTTTGTTGGTGTTAGCTGGCGGGCGTGCTCTGCCTTTTTGGAGTGTTTTTTTTTTTGTTAAAACTGACTGGAAAGCGCTCTAAGGGGGTGCCGTGCGTATAACGGCGAGCGCCGGCACAGACGGGGTCCAGACTTGTATAGTTTAACTAACTTGTTACAAATAACTAGTAACTACAAACTTGACATTGGCTAATCTTTGTAAAGCCAGACGAGAGAGAGAGAGAGAGAGAGAGAGAGAAGGGGCATGAGACGGATCTACCCGCTAAATTCAAAAGTTTGGTTTTTGCGCAATTTGTAAACTAATACGACAACGTAGGCTTGTGGCATTTTAATTTCGCCAATGGCAGTATCATCCTCACAGGTTTATATAAAAATCTTTACTTGAAAGGGTCCAGTTTAAGAATTTAGCTCTAGTATCGATTAATTTGTGAGTTATTGTCGATATTATAGCTAATTTTTTAAACTGGACCCTTTCAAGTAAAGATTTTTATATGAACCTGAGAGGATGATACTGCCATTGGCGCAATTGAAATGCCATAAGCCTACGTTGTCGTATTAGTTTACAAATTGCGAAAAACCAAATTAAATTGTATTTCGTGGGTAGACCCGTCTCATGCCCCTTGAATATTTATTCGCGCGCAAAAACTAATATAAAAAAATATATTATAGTTGTATTCGCGCGCAAAAACAATTGGAAAAGTAGAAAAGTATATTTAACGTGTGATAAAATCAATTATCACAATATGAGCTTAGTGTAGGTTATTTTAATGTTTAAACTATATTTTTAGCTAATCTATGTAAAGCCAGACGAGAGAGAAAGAAAAAAGAACAATAACAGGTTAGTTTAGTTACTTGTGCTTGTGTGTGTGTGATGTGTCTGTGTTTTAAGGGCTGCCACGGTTATGGGTTTTTATGTGCCTCGTCAAATCGCTATTTCGCACAGTTTTATAAGCGCACAGCTCGCAAGAGAACAGGCTCTCACCAGTGTGAGTTTTCCTGTGTCTCAATAAATCACCATTGCGTGCGCACTTGTACTCGCATACATCACACGAGTACGGTTTTTCACCGGTGTGAGTCCGCATGTGACTAACCAAATAACACTTTCGGGCAAATCTGAAATCGCAGACTTCACAAACAAAAGGTTTCTCACCAGTGTGAGTTTTCATGTGTCTCTCCAATTCGTTGTTTCGTGCAAATTTATAGCAGCACAGATCGCAAGAAAACGGTTTATCGCCAGTGTGGCTTTTCATATGGCACGCCAAAAAACATTTTCTTGCGAATTGTAAATCGCACACTGTGCAAACGAAAACTTTTATCCCGGTATGAGTTCTCATGTGCCTCTCGAGTTGCCATTTGCGTGCGCATTTATAGTTGCATATATCGCACGAGAACGGTTTTTCACCAGTGTGTATCCTCAAATGCTCGATAATTTTCTTTTCTCTGGCACATTTGTACTGACACAGTTTACAAGTAAAGCATTTTTTGCTGGCGCGTTTATTCCCCTTTTTGGGATTGCGTTGAGACTTGTAATATAACAGTTTCTTTTCAAATTCAGTTTCACCTATTGCCCTTTCTTCTTTTGCCGGTGATTCTAATTTTTTTGATGAATATTCACATTCTTTATTACTGACTTTTATCTTTTTAGTAACTGGTTCGACGGTTTCTGGTGAAGAAACTTCTTGTTGACTTGTTATGGTTGTCGCAAGTTTCCATGGCAAAGGAGCGACTGAAACGAAACGATACTCAATTAAGAAACATTCTTTCTTTTTTCATAATTATCTTTATCTTAATATATTACATCGTGATAAGAATCGTCATGATGTCGCACAATAATTCAGTACTTCACTAAGCTTAAAAAAAAGGTTATTTTTACTGGTATCTTGCAAATTTTCAAACTAACTTGTCACCGTTGCGCAAGACAGGCAGTAAATCACTCTTTCTAACCATTTAAAATTAAATTAAACATTACTTTGGTACATATTCATAATTGGTATTGCAAAAAATCAGTTACGGGCCCAGTGTAGGCACTGCAAACGCTACCCGTGCGTTATTGAAGTTAAATATATTCTAACTTTATCGTATTACTGGTCATCGCTTGTTAATTGTTATGTCAATAGTTTCATACATCTACCTAATTATTTCGCATATTATGTTTGAATTCGACATTTGCTATAACATAGGTACAGAAAATACAAACTGTACTTGTACCCTGAAGTGCCAAGCCGTATCTAGTCTCTAATCCATATTAATATTATAAACGCGAAAGTGTGTCTGTCTGTCTGTCTATCTGTCTGTCTGTCTGCTACGTTTTCACGGCCAAACCGCTGAATCGATTTTAATGAAATTTGGTACAGACCTGGGATACATCCCGGGGAAGGATATAGGCTACTTTTTATCCCGGAAATCAAAGAGTTCCTACGGGATTTAAAAAACCGAAATCCACGCGAGCGAAGCCGCGGGCATCCTATAGTAATCCATGTTTTTTCCACGCAATCGGCGAACCCGACCGACTCGTTTACTTTGTAATAATTACATTTCTGCCCACTTTGTTTTTATATAAAATCGCAATACTATATGAATAAGACACTTATTGTTTTGTAATATTCTTTCTCATGTAAGTGAATTGTTAATTCTTAATGAGAATAAAATTTCTTTAACCGTCCATTTATTTAAGATAGCAAAAAGTGTGAGTATTTAAAAACTAAAATTAAGTCGTTTGTAGCAAGGCAACTGTTATCACCGCTGCACGAGAGAGAAAGTCAAATATCTTGGTTCAGTAGATACAAATTTCTGGTCACATTTCACAACACAAAATAATTTGTTAAGTTTGTTAAATCTATTAGAGAGAAATAGTGTATCTTATGCCATCTATTGACACACGCATTACTTATAGCTAATTGTTTTTAACATTGGCACCGATTCTGTTGTCTTTCTCTAGATTGTTGAAAAGGGACGGAACATGAATTTTACATTTAAAGACTCTATAGTGCACGCTATTTTAAACAATAGGCTCGCGATTGGCCGCTAAGTCACGAGGTTTGACAGCTCTAAATTAAATTTAGAACTGTCAAGATGTGTCTATCCTTTTCATATTACATTAGTAAGAAGAGGATGCGAATGCTCTAAAATTTAGTTGCCAACAGAATCAGTACCATTATGTATTATTTGCATGTGCCTCGCCAAATCGTTAACCCGTCCAAAATAGTACCCGCATAGCTCACAAGAAATAGGGTTCTTATCACTAGTGTGAGTCTTTATGTGCCTCACCAAATCACTATTTCGTATAGAACTATAATCACAAGAGTCGCAAGTAAAAAGGCTCTCACCGGTGTGAGTTTTCAAGTGCCTCACTAAATCACAATTTTTAGTACATTTATATGCACAAAACTCACAACTAAAAGGTTTTTCACCTGTGTGTGTTTTCATATGGTTGACTAAATAATACTTCCGTGCAAATTTTATCCCACACAAATCACAAGCGAACGGTTTCTCACCCGTGTGAGTTCTAGAATGTCTTACTAATCTGCTCTTGGATACAGATTTGTAGTCGCATACGTCACAAGAAATAAGTTTTTCACCGGTGTGAGTTCTCATGTGGCTGGCTAAATCAAACTTTTGTTCAAATTTGGTCCCGCATACTTTACAAACAAAAGTTTTTTCACTTGTGCGAGTTTTAATATGAATATCTAGTTGCATATTTTGCGAAGTTTCTTTGTCGCTTGGATCGCAAAAAAAAGGGTTTTCACCAGTGTGAATCTTCATGTGGTTGACTAAAATACTTTTGCGTACAAATTTGAAGTCGCATACTTCACATATATAGAATTTTTTTCCTGTGTGAGTAGCAATATGCCTATCAATTTCACTTTTTCTTGCACATTTATACTCGCAAAGATGACACGAAAATGGTTTTTCACCCGTATGAGTTCTCATATGGGTGTCTAAACCACTTTTTCGAGTAAATTTGTACCCGCATACTTTACAAGTGAAGGGTTTTTCACCAGTGTGAATTCTCATGTGATTGCTTAAATGATTTTTCCTTGCACACTTCAAGCCGCATACTTGACAAACTAACGCTTTTTCGCTACTGTGGGTTTTAATGTGCTTATTTAGCTGCCACGTCCGTTCACATTTATACTCGCATAACTTACAAGCAATAGGTTTATCAACAGTGTGTGTTTTCTTGCGTTTCTCTAAAGTTTTAGAGCCGCACTTAGAAAACTTGCATTTTAAGGATTTCTTGGTATCATTTTCAGTTTCACCTATTACAAGTTCTTGTTGAGTCTGTATTCCTGAATTTTGATACAAAATATCACATGAATTTTCACATTCTATATTACTGTTTTTCATCTCTTCCATAAACGGTTCGACGGTTTCCGGCGTAGAAACTTCTTGTTGACTTGCTATGGTTGTTTCAAGTTTCCATGGCAAAGGAGAGACTGAAATGAAACGATATTCTATTATGAAACAATTTGTTCCCTTTTTCTAAATACGTAGTACACTAGTTTATGCCCGCGACTTCGTCTTCGAGGGCTACATAAATTTCGAACCCCTATTTACCCCCTTAAGGGTTGAATTAAAAAATTCCTATATCTACGTCATAATAGCCCTTATCCGGCCAGTAGTTTGAGCTGTTCGTTGATAGATCAGCCAGTGAGTCAATCAGTCACCGTTCTCTTTTATACGTATATTTACGAATTAAGCAGAATTACTATCTAGCGTTAAAAAATATGATATTTTATGATTTTAATAGTTGGGGCTGAAACAGATATTTGTATGCCATGTACCACGGCACCAAAACCACCGCGCAACAGAGATACGAGTCAAACGTGTTGATAGAAACGCAAAATAATATCAAATCACACTAAAATTACAGAGCCTCAATAGCTCAACCGGTAAAGGAGTGGACTGAAAACCGAAAGGTCGACGGTTCAAACCCCGCCCGTTGCACTATTGTCGTACCTACTCCTAGCACAAGCCTGACGCTTAATTGGAGAGGAAAGGGGAATATTAGTCATTTAACATTCTCTTCTATATTCTTTTTATAAAAAAAATAAAAAAATAAAATAATAATATTATAAAGGCGAAAGTTTGTATGTGTGTGTGTGTATGTTTGTTACTCCTTCACGCTAAAACTACTGGACGGATTGGGCTGAAATTTAGAATGGAGATAGATTATACTCTGGATTAGCACATAGGCTACTTTTTATCCCGGAAAATCAAAGATTTCCCGCGGGATTTTTAAAAAACTACATCCACGCGAACGAAGTCGCGGACATCCTCTAGTAATATCTATTGGCCATTTTAAAACTCATAAATAAAATTTTATTTTACCATTTTCAAAGTCTTTATTTTCCTTTTTTAGTATTTTGTTAGACATTTATAGCATGTAGGTAAATCTACTGAATATCTATGTGCATTGGAATACGCTTATATGTGCTGTTATGTGGACGCTTGCGATTTATCTAATAAAAAAAGTATTTTTTCAATGCATTTATATATATATACAAGAAAATGTTTCGATGTTATTAAAAATAAAAAAAAAATAAAAAATCGTTTTATTTTAGGTTAGGGACCCATATAAACAGTAAAAAAATACAAAATATAATATAAAATTAAAATAGTTTAAAATGAAATAGTCATTTTCCGTTAGGGATCTGGTGTACCCGTAGCCAGTGTTTATAGAACACATTGTCAGGGGACGCCTGAGCGACGACTTTAAGCATCTTGTTATTAGAATTGCGGACTGTTTCCCAGAAACCCGCAATTCTATTTCGTATAATGGCGTAGTAGTCCGGGACTCCAGCGTCGGCGAACATGCCCGATGCACTACAATACCTTGGCATTTTTAATAAAATGCGAAGGGCATCATTATACTGTACCCTGAGGATGTTAAAAGATCTTTTGGTGTAATTGATCCATAGTTGTGAAGTATAAAAACTCATACAGCTTTAAACAATGTAACTTTAACATCCTCAGAGCACCGAGCAAATCGGCGAGCGAGCATGTTGCACCGTATTGCCAGTGACCTTCGCTCTCGTTCTATATCAAAATCGTCGCTCAGGGATCCCGTTAACATGTGTCCGAGATACCTGAACTGTTGCACAACCTGAACCACCAGTTCAGGTTGTGCAACAGTTCAGGTATATTCCATCTAACAAAACTGGTGGTATCCTCTCCGGGCCTTTACCAGCTCTAAAAATCAACATTTCTGATTTGCGTACATTGTATTTTAATCCATGTCTCAAGGCGTAACCTTCGCAGATCGATACTAATTTACGGAGACCGTTTATTGAGGGGCTAAGCAGCACCATGTCATCAGCGTAACTTAAGTTGTTAAAACAAACTCCGTCAATATGACAACCGATGCCAGTACCACTTAGCTCCTCAATCAGGTCATCAACGTATAGATTGAACAGGTCCGGAGAGACCTGTTCAATCTATACGTTTAGACCTTAGACCGCCCTGACGTACACCACACTCTAGTCTAAACTCACTAGAGGCTGTGTCGCCCCAACGCACAATGTTCGTCTGGTTCTCATACCAGTATCTCATCAGCCCGACAATACCGCTATGTACATTTGAGTCGCGCATTTTTCTCCATAATATATTATAATTAACATTATTTATTGTGTAACCTACAACATTGTTAAGTAATTCAAAAATAAATCCCAATTATGTATGTATGTAAGATAAGATTAGAAACAACAAATAAATCTTTTTTAGGGTTCCGTACCTCGGAACCCTTGTAGGATCACTTTGTGTCTGTCTGTCTGTCCGTCGTGTCTGTCAAGAAACCTATAGGGTACTTCCCGTTGACCTAGAATCATGCAATTTGGTTAGAAGGTAGGTCTTATAGCACAAATACAGGAATAAATCTGAAAACCGCGAATTTATGGTTACATCATTAAAAAAAAATTAAGTTGTGTTTCAATTTTCAAAATAAGATAACTATACCAAGTGAGGTATCAAATGAAAGGGCTTTACTTGTGCATTCTAAAACAGATTTTGTTTATTTTTATGCAAAATACTTTTTGATTTATTTTTATCACTACTTATATGAGAAAAAAAACTAGGAGTGCATACTTACTTAAAACTCGTATATGTATAAGAATTTTATTGAAAGTTTAAATAAAACACAAATGATTATGAAGAAATAAAATATTTGTATGGGATACATTTTGATAATTCGTGAACTAAGGCGCGAACGTGGTCCAATCAGAAGAGAGAAAGCTCAAACTTCCATAACAACAAAATTAAATATGTATTTCCAATTTTCGTGATTCGAATAGGTACAGTATGATGAAAAAATACTTGTCTTTCAGAATTTACATTAAACTGTAAGGAATAAAATACTCATTTTTTAAATTTAGTGTTTATTGTTTCCAAAAATCCGCTGCTTACTAAAGTCAAACAATAACAGGTATGTTAGTCTACTTAAGGCTTAGACTTAGACTGGGAGGCGCTCTAAAGGGGCGCCGCGCGTGTGTCGGCGAGCGCCAGCACAGACGAGGTCCATACTTATATAGTTTCCCTAACTTGTAAATAACGACAAACTTGACATTGGCTAATCTGAGTAAAGCCAGACGAGAGAGAAAAAAAAAGAGTACCTAAGTGATATTTCGGCATTCAAGTAGGTATAAAGGCTCTTATCGGTGTAGGATTTTATTGCCTTACTAAATCACTATATCGTAGGGAACTATAATCACAAAAATGGCAAGTAAGAAGGCTTTTACTGGCGTGGGACGAGATGTGCCTCACTAAATCACTATTTGTTGCAGATTTATACACGCATAGCTCACAAGAAATAAGGCTCGCTCGCGTATGAGTTTTCAGGCCGATTCACACCAAGCACGTACACGTGACACGTGCATAGTGACGCGAGTAAACTCCTAACCCACCGGGTTACGCATACGTCCACGCTTTGCGCAAGCGGTGTGCCATGTTTCATGCAGTTCCATACATTACAACGCAGTGGTATGCGCTACGTCTACGCTTACGCAGCCTGTGTGAACGAGCTATTCATGTGCCTAACTGAATCACTATTTCGTACAAAACTATAATCATACAACTCACAAGTAAAACGGTATTCACCAGTGTCAACTTTCATGTGATTCACTAAATGTGCTGCACATTTACAGTCGCACAGCTCACAAGAAAAAGTTTTTCCAGCGGCCTGAGTTTTCATATGTTGTACGAAATAATATTTCTGAGTATATTTAGCTTCACTTGAAGGGGTTTTACGGGTTGACGTGTAAGTTGTTGAATGATTCTCTAATTCACTTTTAATACATACATTTAAAATTGCATTGCTCACAATAAATGTTTTCACCGGTGTAGGTTCTCATGTGGTTGATTAATTAAAATTTTTGTGCTTTTGATTTTTGTTTTTCAAAAGTGAAAATGATTTTCACTTGTGCGAGTTGTAACATCAATCTACGGTTGCCCAAAAGTTTTTCGGTTGCTTGAAACACAAAACTAAGGTTTTTCGGAGTGACTTTGCATGTGGTTGACTAATTCAAATTTTTGTGAAAATTTGAAGTTACATACGTCACAAACAAAAGGATTTTCACTCGTGTGAGTTGGACAGTCAATCTCTAATTGCCCATTTATTTTTCGGCACCTGAAAACGCAACACGAAGGTTTTTTACGAGAGTGAGTTTTTATGTGGGTAGCTAATTCAATTTTTTGTGCAAATTTGAAGTCGCATGCTTTACAAACGAATGGTTTTTCACCACCATGGTTTTTGTGCATGTGGATAGCTAATTCAATTTTTTGTGCAAATTTGAAGTCGCATGTTTTACAAACGAATGGCTTTTCACCACGGTGGTTTTTGTACATGTGGATAGACAATTGAAATTTTCTTCCAAATTTGAAGTCGCACACTTCTCAAACAAATGGTTTCTCACCACGATGGGTTTTCATGTGGATAGCTAATTCAGATTTTTGGGCAAATTTGAAGTCGCATACTTCACCTAATTCAAATTCTTGTGCAAACTTGAAGTCGCATACATCACAAACAAACGGTTTTTCATCACTGATTTTGATGCCCGAAAACGAAGGTTTCCCACGAGAATGAGTTTTCATGTGGTTGGCTAAATTACCTTTATTTGCGACTTTGAAGTCGCATATTTCACAAGCAAAGGGTTTTTCCCCACTGTGAACTCTCATATTATGTTTGACCAACTCAGTTTGACATGAACATTGCAAGCCGCATACTTTACAAACAAACGGATTGTCACTACTGTGGATTTTAATGTGCTTATTTAGCTGCCAAGTCCGTGCACATTTATAGTCGCATAATTTACAAGCAATAGGTTTATCATCAGTGCGTGTATTATTGTATTTCGATGAAGTATTCTGGTTAGGGTTGGGGTTAGAAAACTTGCAATTTAACAGTTCTACAGCATTTTCAAGAATTGCACTTTCTTCTTGAGTCTGTATCCCTAAGTTTTGATGAGATACATTCTGTACTTTCATCTTTTTCTTAACCGGTTCGGCGGTTTCTGGTGTAGAAACTTCTTGTTGACTTGTAATGGGTGTTGCAAGTTTCCATGTCAACGGAGCGACTGAAATGAAACGATACTTTGTTATGAAACTTTTCCTTTTTTCCTAAATATACTGAGACATCTTGAGCTGTATAATTCGAACGTACAAAACCAGTTTTTAGAGTTCCGTACCTCAAAAGAAAAAACGGAACCTTTATAGGATCACTTTGTTGTCTGTCTGTCCGTCCGTCGTGTCTATCAAGAAAACCTATAGGGTAGTTCCCGTTGACCTAGAATCATGAAATTTGGCAAGTAGGTAGGTCTTATAGCACAAGTAAAGGAAAAAATCCGAAAACCAGAAATTTATGGTTACATACATCACAGGAGAAAAAATTAAAATGTGTTTCAATTTTCAAAGTAAGATAACTATATCAACTGGGGTGTCATATTATGAAAGAGCTTTGCCTGTTGTATTCTTAAACAGATTTTCATTTATTTTTATGCATAATAGTTTTTGATGTCTCGTGCAAAATGTCGGAATACCCGAGTACCGAAACCTCAGTGCGCGAGTCTGATTCGCACTTGGCCGGATTTTTATTTTTTATCGCGGGAGTGGAAACAGATCTCATGGCTGCAACTACCACCATTGTGCCAGAGAGAAGCAACGTATAGATAGAAACGATAAAGGTCACATTTTACGAAACAAAATATTTTAAATAACATTAAAGGTGCATGAGACGGGTCTGCCCGCAAAATTAAAATTTAATTTGGTTTTTCACAATTTGTAAATTAATACGACAAAGTAGGCTTATGGCATTCTAATTCCGACAATGGCAGTATCATCTTCACAGGATTACATAAAAATCTCTACTTGAAAGTGTTCAGTTTCAGAAATTAGTCTAAATAATGAGTTTGACATGAGTTACTCACAAATTAGTCGATGCTATAACTAATTTCTTAAACTGGAACCTATCAAAAAGATTTTTTTACTTATAAACCTGTGAGGATGATACTGCCATTGGCGCAATTAAAGTGCCATAAGCCTACGTTGTCGTATTAGTTTATAAATTGCGATAAATCAAATTAAATTTAAATTTCGCGGGCAGACCCGTGTCATGCATCTTAATTATTTATTTATTCATCCAAATCATATATTACTAGCGACCCGTCCCGGCTTCGCACGGGTGGACACTACCACGAAAAATCCTATCTATTTTCCGGGATAAAATATATAAATCTATACGGATTCGGAAGAATCCCTCTAAGTAATGGTAAAAGAAATTTTGAAATCGGTCCAGTAGTTTTTGAGCCTATTCAATACAAACATACAAAGGTTTCCTCTTTATAATATTAGTATAGAAGTATAGATAGGTATGTAAAACGCTACATATATTCATAATTTTATTTTTCTCTCTCGTCTGGCTTTACAAAGATTAGCCAATGTCAAGTTTGTAGTTATTTGTAACAAGTTAGGGAAACTATACAAGTATGGACCCCGTCTGTGCCGGCGCTCGCCGACACACGCACGGCACCCCCTTAGAGCGCTTTCCAGTCAGTTTTAACAAAAAAAAAACACTCCAAAAAGGCAGAGCACGCCCGCCAGCTAACGCCAACACAGACGAAGTCCCTATTTATAATTTACCACTAGATGAAGGTGGTAGTGTAGTTCTTTATTTTATGTACAATTTTCATGTGTCCAACCAAACACTTGTTCCGTGCGAATTTGCATTGGCACAACCCACAAGAAAATGGTCGTTCACCGCTGTGCGTTTTCATGTGCCTCATCAAATAATTCTTATTTATACACTTGTAGCCGCATAGTTTACAGCGAAACGGCTTTTCACCGGTATGAGTTCTTATGTGGTCCACTATAGTTTTTTTCCGCAAGCATTTGTAGTCGCAGAAATCACAAGCGAAGTCTTTTTCACCGGTGTGCGTTTTTATGTGCATCACCAGATTGTCCTTTCTCGCGAATTTAAAGCCGCAGACCTTGCATTCGTGTGGTTTTTCACCCGTGTGACCTAGCATGTGCAGTATTAGGCCACTGCGTCGTGCGCTTTTGTGATTGCATTGCTCGCAAGAGAAAGATTTTTCACCGGTGTGAGTTTTAATATGCCTGACTAAACTACATTTTCTTTTAAATTTAGATTCACAGAACACACAGGAGAACGGTTTTTCACCGGAGTGCACTGTCATATGCTCTACAAGGGTATTCTTGAATGTAGTTTTATAGTCGCATAGTGCACATGAATATGGTTTTACACCCGTGTGCGTTTTCATATGCTTCACCAGAACGTCTTTTCTTGAATACTTTTTTCTGCATACCGTACAAGCGAAAGTGTGAGTTGCCATGTGCGTCGTTAAATTATCTTTGCGTAGATTTTTGTACGGGCATAACTTGAAAGAGAAAATTTCTACATCATTAGTTTGAGTTTTATCAGTTAACGTTTTGGAACTTTCGCATTCTACTTTAGTATGTACATCATGTTGTTCACACAGTTCAGTTTCTGATACAGTATTGTCAGTAATTTTCTTCTTTTTAACTACTGAGTCGATGTTTACGGACGTAGAATCTTCATGTTGGCTAGTGACGTTTGAAACAAGTCCCCATGGCAAAGGAGCGACTGAAACGAAGCAATTCATTCACATATTTTTCTCTTTCGCACTGAAATTCGTAGCCATGATTATTAGGTATGAGATGGTTCGTAAAATAGATTGTGGATTGCGGGAGAGTGACAGTTGACGTAAAAATGAAAGAACTCAACGTTATCGTCTGTTCGCTAACATATTGTCCGTACATCCGCAGGCGCTCTTATTACTTTTGCTTTTTTTATGTGTTTGTAAAATAAAGGTTTTTCTATTCTGAGAATAAAAAAGAATACTATTTTAATTTGATGTCTATTGACATAAAATACAAATACAAGTAATGAACACAAGTTAGGTAGCAAAGAGAATTTTAATGGAAAATATGAGTAGGTGGAAATCCTCCTGCGGGTGTACACTCCACGCGACGACTTTTGAATTCACTTCGGCGCCTTTGATAAGATGCGGCGCGTGCCAAGACGACGCGATACAAAGGTTATCATATCTAAGCGAATAGAATTTACTGCCACTCTCCTGCAACCCAGATTCTATCCAAGCGATATATTCAAGCGGTAGATACACCCATAAGAACATCTATGTATTAAAATACTGTAAGGTTATTTTTAAAAATTGATTTGAGTTGTCAAAAATAATATAAAATTATTAATTTACCTAATGCAGGTAGTTTGATAAAATCGATATTTGGCTCATTCGATGTCATACAATCTGTTGCTAGGAGGCCAACAAGATTGAACTTGCATAAATACGGGTGTTTCGAAGGTTTTAGTTCAGTCTCCTTCTGAGATTCGGAGCGATATCGCATATTTTCGGTATTTGGATTGTGAACTGAATAATTAGATGTTGTGATAGCAATCACGCTCTAATTAAATTATTTATTTTGGCATTAGTTTGTTTAGATTAAAACTCTCGGATAACCTTACACATTAAACTTGTGTTTTTTTTTGTGTTGGTTTTGGAGAGGACATTCCAATAATTCGATAAAAATATTTAAATAATACCTGCTTTTCTGAGTGACGCCAATAATTCAGAAGCGGGATGTGTCTCACGTTGCCTTAATTTCGCTTTGGTATCTTTTTGTAAACAACCCACATTTGATTAAAAATTTTATTGAGTTTGATTTGGTGATTAAAATTTTAAGTTTTTTTTAAAGAATTTAGTCTTTTGTGAAGTGGAAAGTAATTTGTATTAAGTGGTTCAGATTTTGTATACATCGAATGAGAAGTTAGTCGTTTGGATTTATTGTTGACTGGATATTAAAACTGAGAGTTCGGCAGTTCAAGTGTAGGTTTTAATGATTTGACGGAGGGCAGGATAGCCCATGATTTGGATTTGACTTAGGGCAAGGAAGCCCGCGACTGACATGACAAGATTGATTAGAAACACGAGGACGTGTTAAATTCAGGACGGCCGAACTGTAAGGTTATTTTTAAAAATTGATTTGAGTTGTCAAAAATAATATAAAATTATTAATTTACCTAATGCAGGTAGTTTGATAAAATCGATATTTGGCTCATTCGATGTCATACAATCTGTTGCTAGGAGGCCAACAAGATTGAACTTGCATAAATACGGGTGTTTCGAAGGTTTTAGTTCAGTCTCCTTCTGAGATTCGGAGCGATATCGCATATTTTCGGTATTTGGATTGTGAACTGAATAATTAGATGTTGTGATAGCAATCACGCTCTAATTAAATTATTTATTTTGGCATTAGTTTGTTTAGATTAAAACTCTCGGATAACCTTACACATTAAACTTGTGTTTTTTTTTGTGTTGGTTTTGGAGAGGACATTCCAATAATTCGATAAAAATATTTAAATAATACCTGCTTTTCTGAGTGACGCCAATAATACAAATACAAGTAATGAGCACAAGTTAGGTAGCAAAGAGAATATAAGTAGGTGGAAATCCTCCTGCGGGTGTACACCCCACGCGAGGACTTTTGAATTCACTTCGGCGCCTTTGATAAGATGCGGCGCGTGCCAAGACGACGCGATACAAAGGTTATCATATCTAAGCGAATAGAATTTACTGCCACTCTCCTGCAACCCAGATTCTATCCAAGCGATATATTCAAGCGGTAGATACACCCATAAGAACATCTATGTATAAACAATCAGTGATGAAGATAAAAATGCTTTTATTATTTTAAAAAAATCGTCTGATAAAGTACTTCTTTCTCCTTTTACATAACAGTAATAAAATAAATAAACAAGTGTAAATTAAAAATTTTCAACACCCCCGACAAGTGAAGGTTACAGTAACTAGAAAAGACCGAAAAGACCTGATAACTTTCAAACGGCTGAACTGATTTTCTTGCACTATTCCGCACCTACGATCTTAAGTATCTGAGTTTTCCAAAACATCATTTTCAAATAAATAATTATGTATTTAGACAACGTCCATCTTGACAGTTTGACATTTGTCAATTGACATAATATTATGAACCTAACGGTTATCTAACCTTCTTTTCTACAAGTAACTAGAAAAGAGCTGATAACTCTTAAACGGCTGAACCAATTTTTTTGGATTATAGCTAAGAACACTCTCGATCAAGCCACCTTTCAAACAAAAAAAACTAAATTAAAATCGGTTCATTCGTTTAGGCGCTACGATGCCACAGACAGATACACAGATACACAGATACACAGACACACAGATACACAGATACACACGTCAAACTTATAACACCCCTCTTATTGGGTCGGGGGTTAAATAGTTTTACATGGAAGATATGTATTTATCTTACCCAAGGGTCGGGAATCGGGATGCGACCACGGACTTCAAACTAAGGAAATAGAAATGGTATCAGATGTCTATAAAACCGAGACAGCTTAATACATGTCATACGAAAGCGCAATCTGACATCCAATGCAATGTAAATTAAACTAAGTAAAACGGTATGCTTCGTTTTATCAGTTTTTTTTTCTATTTCCTAGAGAGAGGACTCTCGCATTTTTATGCAAAACGCATATTCTTCTATTTCTAAACTAGCAGGATGCCTACGACTTCGTTCGCATGGATTTTGTTTTTTTTTTTTAATTTAAAAATCTTGTTCTAGATTTTCCGTGAAAAAACTATCGATTTTTGTCTATGAAAACGCCCATGCAAAAATCACGTCAATCCATTGCCCCGTTGCGACGTTATTGAAGAACAAACCAACAAACAAACACACTTTCACATTTATAATATGGATAGGCTGAGGTCACTTTGCCACAAATTCTTTTAGCTTCCTCCCATAGATCGATACAGTAACATCACTAGCAAAGTAACAAACTTTTGACGATTTGACATCCGTTAGTTAGGGGCCTTGGTGCCAATATGACAGCCAAGGGGCAAGTTATAGTGAAAGATCTGTAGCAATGACAGACTCAATGGGTGTGCCCGCGACTTCGTCCGCGTGGATTTAAGTTTTTAAAGATCCCGTGGGGACTGTTTAATTTTCCGGGATAAAATGCCAATGTCAATTACAGGAACGCAAGCTACCTCAGTACCAAATTTCATACAAATCGGTTAAGCGGATGGGTTTTTAGGAATCCCGTGGGAACTCTTTGATTTTCCAGGAAAAAAGTAGCCTATGTCCGTCCCCGGGATATAAGCTAACCCTGTATCAAATTTCGCCAGAATCGGTTAAACTGTTGGGCCGTCAAAAGGTAGCAGACAGACAGACAGACACACTTTCGCATTAATAATATTAGTATAGATATGTCAGACGCTTTTAGGGGGCACGGCAGAGCCCTCGCCAAGACGAGTCATACGGCGGATATTTATTTACTAGTAGAAGCGGCAGTATAGTTCTTTACTTTATGTACAATTTTCATGTGTCCAACCAAACACTTGTTCCGTGCGAATTTGCATTGGCACAACCCACAAGAAAATGGTCGTTCACCGCTGTGCGTTTTCATGTGCCTCATCAAATAATTCTTATTTATACACTTGTAGCCGCATAGTTTACAGCGAAACGGCTTTTCACCGGTATGAGTTCTTATGTGGTCCACTATAGTTTTTTTCCGCAAGCATTTGTAGTCGCAGAAATCACAAGCGAAGTCTTTTTCACCGGTGTGCGTTTTTGCGTGCTTCACCAGATCACCCTTTCTCGCGAATTTAAATCCGCAAACCTCGCACGCGTGTCGTTTTTCACCCGTGTGACCTAGCATGTGCGTTATTAGGTCACCGCTCCGTGCGCATTTGTAATCGCATTGCTCGCAAGAGAAAGATTTTTCACCGGTGTGCGTTTTAGTGTGCCTGACTAAATCACTTTTTCTTGCAAATTTGAACTCGCAGAACTCGCAGGAAAAAGGTTTTTCACCGGTGTGCACTTTCATGTGCACCACGAGGCCTTTCTTGAATGTAGATCTATACTCGCATAGTGTACATGCATATGGTTTTTCACCAGTGTGCGTTCTCAGATGCCTCACCAGAACGCTCTTTCGTGAAAACTCCTTGCCGCATAACCTACAAGCGAAAGTGTGAGTTGCCATGTGCGTCGTTAAATTATCTTTGTGTAGAGTTTTGTACGGGCATAACTTGCAAGAGAAAATTTCTACTTCATTGGTTTGAGTTTTATCAGTTAACGTTTTGGAACTTTCGTATTCTACTTTAGTATGTACATCATGTTGTTCACACAGTTCAGTTTCTGATGCAGTATTGTCACTAATTTTCTTCTTTTTAACTACTGATTCGATGTTTACGGACGTAGAATCTTCATGTAGGCTAGTGAAGTTTGAAACAAGTCCCCATGGGAAAGGAGCAACTGAAACGAAGCAATTCATTCACATAATTTTTCCCTTTCGCGCTGAAATTCGTAGCCATGTTTGTTAGATATGAGATGGTTCGTAAAATAGATCGTGGATTGCGAGAGTGACAGTTGACGTAAAAATGAAAGAACTCAACGTTATCGTCTGTTCGCTAACATATTGTCCGTACATCCGCAGGCGCTCTTATTACTTTTGCTTTTTTTATGTGTTTGTAAAATAAAGGTTTTTCTATTCTGAGAATAAAAAAGAATACTATTTTAATTTGATGTCTATTGACATAAAATACAAATACAAGTAATAAGCACAAGTTAGGTAGCAAAGAGAATTTTAATGGAAAATATGAGTAGGTGGAAATCCTCCTGCGGGTGTACACCCCACGCGAGGACTTTTGAATTCACTTCGGCGCCTTTGATAAGATGCGGCGCGTGCCAAGACGACGCGATACAAAGGTTATCATATCTAAGCGAATAGAATTTACTGCCACTCTCCTGCAACCCAGATTCTATCCAAGCGATATATTCAAGCGGTAGATACACCCATAAGAACATCTATGTATAAACAATCAGTGATGAAGATAAAAATGCTTTTATTATTTTAAAAAAATCGTCTGATAAAGTACTTCTTTCTCCTTTTACATAACAGTACCTAATAAAATAAATAAACAAGTGTAAATTAAAAATTTTCAACACCCCCGACAAGTGAAGGTTACAGTAACTAGAAAAGACCGAAAAGACCTGATAACTTTCAAACGGCTGAACTGATTTTCTTGCACTATTCCGCACCTACGATCTTAAGTATCTGAGTTTTCCAAAACATCATTTTCAAATAAATAATTATGTATTTAGGCAACGTCCATCTTGACAGCTTGACATTTGTCAATTGACATAATATTATGAACCTAACGGTTATCTAACCTTCTTTTCTACAAGTAACTAGAAAAGAGCTGATAACTCTTAAACGGCTGAACCAATTTTTTTGGATTATAGCTAAGAACACTCTCGATCAAGCCACCTTTCAAACAAAAAAAAGTAAATTAAAATCGGTTTATTCGTTTAGGCGCTACGATGCCACAGACAGATACACAGACACACAGATACACAGATACACACGTCAAACTTATAACACCCCTCTTTTTGGGTCGGGGGTTAAATAGTTTTACATTGAAGATATGTATTTATCTTACCCAAGGGTCGGGAATCGGGATGCGACCACGGACTTCAAACTAAGGAAATAGAAATGGTATCAGATGTCTATAAAACCGAGACAGCGTATACATAGTCATTCGAAAGCGCAATCTGACATCCAATGCAATGTAAACTAAACTGAGTAAAACGGTATGCTTCGTTTTATCAGTTTTTTTTTTCTATTCCCTAGAGAGAGGATTCTCGCATTTTTATGCAAAACGCACATTCTTCTATTTCCAAACTAGCAGGATGCCTACGACTTCGTTCGCGTGGATTTCGTTTTTTTTTTTAATTTAAAAATCTTGTTTTTGATTTTCCGTGAAAAAACTATCGATTTTTGTCTATGACAACGCCCATGCAAAAATCACGCCAATCCATTGCCCCGTTCCGACGTTATTGAAGAACAAACCAACAAACAAACACACTTTCACATTTATAATATGGATAGGCTGAGGCCACTTAGCTACAAATTCTTTTAGCTTCCTCCCATAGACCGATCAAATGAAAGATCGATACAGTAACAACACTAGCAAAGTAACAAACTTATGACGATTTGACATCCGTTAGTTAGGGGCCTTGGTGCCAATATCACAGCCAAGGGGCAAGTTATAGTGAAAGATCTGTAGCAATGACAGACTCAATGGGTGTGCACAGGACCGACGAAGAAGATATATTATAAGACTGATGCCCGCGACTTCGTCCGCGTGGATTTAAGTTTTTAAAGATCCCGTGGGAACTGTTTAATTTTCCGGGATAAAATGCCAATGTCAATTACAGGGACGCAAGCTACCTCGGTACCAAATTTCACACAAATCGGTTAAGCGGATGGGTTTTTAGGAATCCCGTGGGAACTCTTTGATTTTCCAGGAAAAAAGTAGCCTATGTCCGTCCCCGGGATATAAGCTAACCCTGTATCAAATTTCGCCAGAATCGGTTTAACTGTTGGGCCGTGAAAAGGTAGCAGACAGACAGACAGACACACTTTCGCATTAATAATATTAGTATAGATATGTCAGACGCTATTAGGGGGCACCGTAGAGCCCCCGCCAAGACGAGCCAAACGGCGGATATTTATTTACTAGCAGAAGTAGCAGTATAGTTCTTTACTTTATGTACAATTTTCATGTGTCCAACCAAACACTTGTTCCGTGCGAATTTGCATTGGCACAACCCACAAGAAAATGGTCGTTCACCGCTGTGCGTTTTCATGTGCCTCATCAAATAATTCTTATTTATACACTTGTAGCCGCATAGTTTACAGCGAAACGGCTTTTCACCGGTATGAGTTCTTATGTGGTCCACTATAGTTTTTTTCCGCAAGCATTTGTAGTCGCAGAAATCACAAGCGAAGTCTTTTTCACCGGTGTGCGTTTTTGCGTGCTTCACCAGATCACCCTTTCTCGCGAATTTAAAGCCGCAAACCCCGCACTCGTGTCGTTTTTCACCCGTGTGACCTAGCATGTGCGTTATTAGGTCACCGCTCCGTGCGCATTTGTAATCGCATTGCTCGCAAGAGAAAGATTTTTCACCGGTGTGCGTTTTTGCGTGCTTCACCAGATCACCCTTTCTCGCGAATTTAAATCCGCAAACCTCGCACTCATGTCGTTTTTCACCCGTGTGACCTAGCATGTGCGTTATTAGGTCACCGCTCCGTGCGCATTTGTAATCGCATTGCTCGCAAGAGAAAGATTTTTCACCGGTGTGCGTTTTTGCGTGCTTCACCAGATCACCCTTTCTCGCGAATTTAAATCCGCAAACCTCGCACGCGTGTCGTTTTTCACCCGTGTGACCTAGCATGTGCGTTATTAGGTCACCGCTCCGTGCGCATTTGTAATCGCATTGCTCGCAAGAGAAAGATTTTTCACCGGTGTGCGTTTTAGTGTGCCTGACTAAATCACTTTTTCTAGCAAATTTGAACTCGCAGAACTCGCAGGAAAAAGGTTTTTCACCGGTGTGCACTTTCATGTGCACCACGAGGCCTTTCTTGAATGTAGATCTATACTCGCATAGTGTACATGCATATGGTTTTTCACCAGTGTGCGTTCTCAGATGCCTCACCAGAACGCTCTTTCGTGAAAACTCCTTGCCGCATAACCTACAAGCGAAAGTGTGAGTTGCCATGTGCGTCGTTAAATTATCTTTGTGTAGAGTTTTGTACGGGCATAACTTGCAAGAGAAAATTTCTACATCATTAGTTGGAGTTTTATCAGTTAACATTTTGGAACTTTCGCATTCTACTTTAGTATGTACATCATGTTGTTCACACAGTTCAGTTTCTGATACAGTATTGTCACTAATTTTCTTCGTTTTAACTACTGATTCGATGTTTACGGACGTAGAATCTTCATGTAGGCGAGTGAAGTTTGAAACAAGTCCCCATGGCAAAGGAGCGACTGAAAGGAAGCAATTTATTTACATGATTTTCCCTTTCCTTATCTTATCTCTTCTCTATATTACAAGGGTTGGGATGCGATCACAGAATTTTAAAGAAAGGAAATAGAAATAGTACCAGATGACTTTAAAACGTCTCTAAAACTAAACCAGCGCATAGATATATATTTAATTCAAAATCGCATATCATCGGACATCCAATGCAAGGTAAACTTAATTAACTAAAACACTAATTTCCTTTATCAGTATTTCTATTTCCATTATTCACACCGCTGCGTGAGAGAGTATTTTCGCATTCTGTATTTTATACAAGTGTAAATTAAAAATTTATTACACCCCCGACAAGTGAAGGTTACAGTAATAACTAGAAAAGAGCTGATAACTTTCAAACGGCTGAACCGATTTTTGTGAATTATAGCTAAGAACACTCTCGATCAAGCCACCTTTCAAAGACAAAAAACTAAATTAAAATCGGTTCATTAGTTTAGGAGCTACGATGCCACAGACTGATACACAGATACATAGATACACAGATACACACGTCAAACTTATAACACCCCTCTTTTTGGGTCGGGGGTTAAAAAGAAACATTTTCACAGATAGATAAAAAAAAATGCGTCGAATCTAACGGTCGGTGCCCATACACGCTGAAGTTTTTTTTAAATACTGCTTTGAGATTTCTTTTTACGATAAAGCGGAACCCTTCGTGTGCGGGGCAGACTTGCACTTGACCGATTTTTTTATTAGGTATGAAATATAAAGTTTGAAATGTTTTCACGAAGGTGCCTTTAGCAGCTGATACTTATAATTTGACACATTTTATTTCTCAGAGATAAAAATTACAAAAAAAAAAATCAAAAACAGAGTTCAGTAATCAGTACCTACCTAACCACAAACACTAAAAATTGAAAAATAATATGGCACCGGGCTCAAAAAATATTATTATAAAACTATATTAACTCTTATATACATAATATATTCGGTAATAAATTTAATTATTTTTTAATTTTTAGTGTTTGTGCTCACGCACTTAAGTCCGTTTTTTTTTGGAAAAAAAATATTTCTCAATATTTAGTGGCTTGTATTAAAATGTGATATGTCTGGTTAAAAATCTACTGTTCACTAAGCTATTAATTACACTGATTGCGAGCAATTTACTCTTATGCGTTGAGGAGTTCCATTATCTATCTTCGAAGATGTATAACAGATCTTAATCAAATTTATATGGGACTACCTGAGAAGTATGCCCTTTCAAACGAAAAAAAAAATTCCAAATCGGTCCAAGCGTCTTCGAGTGATCGAGGAACATACATAAAAACGAATTGAGAACCTCCTCCTTTTTTTAAGTCAGTTAAAAATAAGTAAAGTCTTGGGATCTTGCTCTATAAGTTTTATAGAGTCCAAGAAGATACACAGTAACAAGTGTAAATAAAAATTTATAACACCCCCGACAAGCGAAGGTTACAGTAACTAGAAAAAAGCTGATAACTTTCAAACGGCTGAACCAATTTTCTTGGTTTATAGCTAAGAACACTCTCGATCAAGCCACCTTTCAAACAAAAAAAACTAAATTAAAATCGGTTTATTAGTTTAGGAGCTACGATGCCACAGACAGATACACAGATACACATATACACACGTCAAACTTATAACACCGACAATTTTTGGGTCGGGGGTTAAAAAAACGCTTTTTTTAATTTAAGAGAATTTATTCTATTTACATTTCAATACAGTAGGTACACACATCAGAATATCATTATCTTTGATAATAATCATCACTATAATATATTATGTACATATGCCTCGAACTAAGTTTGAGGTTTTTAACAAGATTGTACAAAAACAATTTTTCAGTGGGTTTATACGTCTGCAAAACTTATGCGATTTTTTTGTTTGGCTCTACATATATTATGTTAACAAAAAAATTAAGAAGAATCTACAGAATGTGTTAACAGAAGAATTCTTGGCGCACTCCATTCGAACAGTCTGCTTCTCATTTGAATATTAACTAATCAAACTCAATGAAATCACTTTCTAGAAACAAATCTGTATCACTATATCCTTCACATTTATACTTTTAACCAATGTGAGTTCTCAGGTGCTGGGTTAAATTCCCTTTTCTTGCACACTTGTAGTCGCACAGCTCGCAAGAAAAGGATTTTTCCCCAAAGTGTACCAACATGTGCCTTCGTATATCATCTTTTCTGGCGCCTTTGTACTGGCATAAGTCACACCAGAACGGTTTTTCACCGGAGTGAATCACCATGTGCCCCACTAAAGTCCTGCGTTTCAAGAACTTATGGTTGCACACTTCGCAAAACAGATTCCCTTCGCCAGCGTGAGTTCTCATGTGTATGTTTAAATCATTTTTTCCTGAAGCTTTGTACGCGCATCGGTTACAAGAAAAGGGATTTTGGTTGGAGCGTTTCTTCAAGTGAGTTCTCATGTGACGCGTCAAATCGCAATTTCTAGAGCATTCATAGAAGCAAAGCTCACAAGAGAACGGTTTTCTCGCGCTGTGAATCATCTGGTGCCTTTTTAAACTTGACCTTTTACCAGTTTTGTATGCGCATAATCCACAGGAGAATTTGCGATTGTGAAGTCTCGTATGGCGCAAGATATCACTCCTTCTACCACTTCGGTATTCGCAAATTTCGCAAGCGTAAGGTTTTTCACCTGTGTGACCTCTTATGTGTCGCTGTAACGCCTCGTTACGGTTAGTTTTGTAGGGACAATACTCGCATAATAGTTTCTTATCAGTGCCAGTTTCAGGCGATAGCTGTTGCTTTTCATTCTGTACACCCAAATTTTGATATAAAATATTTTTCAATACGACGTCTGCATTCATTTCGGAATCTAATTCACTTACAATCTTTTCTGGTACAGATCGTTCCTTTTTAATAATTTGTTCGATGGTTGTGGTGGAAACTTCTTGTAGGCCTGTCGTGTCTGTCGCAAGTTCCCATGGCAAAGGAGCGACTGAAACGAGACAATTTTTTTCACATTAAGATCTTTTCCTCTTTCTATTGCATAGCTTGGGCAGTTATTACATTTGCTTTAAGGTCTTGAGCGCTTCTTCCTATTATGCTCCATATAAACGCTGATAAAATAATAGTTTTTCTACTGTTGTAGTTGGTAGGATTCAAAATCACAAATTCTGATGAATAGCTAAAACATGTTAGGTTATTTTTTTTAATCTATTTGAATTGTCAGAAATGATATAAAATTATTAATTTATTGATTGAAGGTAGTTTGATAAAATAGATATTTGACTCATTCGATGATAACCTGTTGCTAGGAGGCCACCTTGATCCTTGAGTGAACTGTATAAATACGGGTGTTTTGACGGTTGTTATTTGAGAATTTCTATCGAGTTATATATCAAAAAACGATTATTGAATACCTTCGGTGTTTAGATCGTGAACTGGATAATTAGATGTTGCGATAGCAATCGCGCTCTAATTAAATCATTTATCTTGCCATGCTTGTCATTCTTTTTTTTTTATTAAAACCCTCGAATAACCTCTACGCGTTGTGACCAGTGTATTTCTGGGAAGACACCCCAATTATTCGTTAGATTTTTTTTTTTAAATAAAAAATATTAGCCATGTTAAATAACTAATATTCCCCTTTCCTCTCCAACTAAGCGTCAGGCTTGTGCTAGGAGTTGGTCCGACAATAGTACAACGGGCGGGGTTTGAACCGTCGACCTTTCGGTTTTCAGTCCACTCCTTTACCGGTTGAGCTATTGAGGCTCTAGTTAGAAATATTTCAACAGTACTTGCTTTATCTGATTGACGCTCATAAACATTACTTATTTATGGTTGACCATGTGCCTAGTTAAGTATCTTTTGATCGAACACTTGTAATCGCATAACGTACAAGAAAAAGTTTCGGCGCTAGTGTGAGTCTTCATATGTCGATTCAAGCTACTCTTTGCGGAACATCTGAACTCACAGAACAGACAGGAGAATGGTTTTTCAGGCGAGTGCGTCTTCATATGGTTCATCAAGCTACTATTAAGCGAAGTTTTGTACGCGCATAATCCACAGGAGAATTTGTGATTGTGAATTTTCGTATGGCGCAAGATATCACTCCTTCTTCCACTTCGGTATTCGCAAACTTCGCAAGCGTAAGGTTTTGCACCTGTGTGACCTCTTATATGTCGCTGTAATGCCTCTTTACGGTTAGTTTTGTAGGTACAATACTCGCATAATAATTTCATATCAGTGCCAGTTTCAGGCGATAGCCGTTGCTTTTCATTCTGGACTCCCAAATTTTGATATAAAATATTTTTCAATACGACGTCTGCATTCATTTCAGAATCTAATTCACTTACAATCTTTTCTGGTACAGATCGTTCTTGAGGTTCCTTTTTAATAATTTGTTCGATGGTTGGAGTAGAAACTGCTTGTAGGCCTGTCGTGTCTGTCGCAAGTTCCCATGGCAAAGGAGCGACTGAAACGAGACAATTTTTTTCACATTAAGATCTTTTCTCCTTTGTATTGCATAGCTTGGGCAGTTCTTACATTTGCTTTAAGGTCTTTACTTCTTGCGGGCTCCTCCATATTTATAGTCCATATAAATGTTGGTAAAATAATAGTTTTTCTACTGAACCAGAGTTGGGTACGATTCAAAATCACAGATTCTGATGAATAACTAAAACATGTTGGGTTATTTTTAAAAATTGATAAGAATTATCAAAAATGATATAAATTTATTAACTGAAGGTAGTTTGATAAAATCGATATTTGACTCATTCGATGGCGATCTGTTGCTTTTGGTCCTTGAATTAATTGTATAAATACGGGTGTTTTGACGGATGTTATATAACGATTATTTATTGAAGATCTTTCGGTGTTAAGATCGTGAACTGGATAATTAGATGTTGCGATGGAAATCGCGCACTAATTAAATCATTTATCTTGCCATACTTGCCATTCGTTTTTTAGATTAAAAACCTCGAATAACCTCTACGCGTTCTGACCAGTGTATATTTTGGGAGGACATTCCAATTATTCGTCAAAAATTATTTCGTTGCTTTTTCCGATTGACGCTCATAAACATTACTTATTTATGGTTGACCATGTGCCTAGTTAAGTTTCTTTTGATCGAACACTTGTAATCGCATAACGTACAAGAAAAAGTTTCAGCACTAGTATGAGTCTTCATATGTCTACTCAAGCTACTCTTTATGGAACACCTGAACTCACAGAACAGACAGGAGAATGGTTTTTCGCGCGTATGCGTTTTCATATGGCTAATCAAGCTACTTTTAATTGAAGTTTTGTACTCGCATAGCTCACAGCAAAACGGTTTGATATTCGTGTGCTTTTTCATATGATGGGATAGATTACCCTTTTCTGCACATTTGAACTCACAAAAACTACAGGCAAATGGTTTTTCACCAGTGTGGGTCCTCATGTGTCTCCCCAGATCCCTCTTTCTGGCAAACCTATAACCACATATCTCACAAGAGAATGGTTTAATACCAGTGTGAATTATTACATGCTTGGATAAGTCACTGTTTCTTGAACATTTGTAGTCACATAGGTCGCATGAAAAAGGTTTTAGTTCGGTGTGAATGATCATATGCTTCACCAGATCACTTTTTCTCGCACACTTGTATTCGCAAAGCACACACGCAAACGGTTTGTCTCCAGTGTGTGTTTTCATATGGTCGACTAGTAGAGCTCCGTTTTTACTTTGGTACTGGCAAAAAATACATTTCATTTGCTTGTTATCAGACTTAGTAACTGTTACACTTTCATTGGTTTTGGATTTATTTAACTTGTTGAAGAACGCTTCCTGAGGATTATTCTGCGT
This sequence comes from Maniola jurtina, assembly GCF_905333055.1. NCBI lineage: Eukaryota > Metazoa > Arthropoda > Insecta > Lepidoptera > Nymphalidae > Maniola > Maniola jurtina. Next base: position 6,607,287 of record NC_060054.1, on the reverse strand, counting down.
GGTTTGAACGACTTTGTGTTCACGTTCGATGCATATTTCTTTCATGGGATTTGTAGCAATTTTCACGGGCGCATTCACGCGAGAGACTGAAATGAAACATATTTCCTCAATTATATTTGTACTGGCTGAACTCCGCGAATTTACCCGCGTGGATTTAAAAATCTCATAGGAACTCTATATTTCTCCGGGATAAAAATACTATGCTCGTCTCTAAGATACAAGCTATATAGCGCAGTAGTTTAACGGTAAGCCTTATGAAAGTAATATACACACAAACACAGTGTTATAATATTAAGTATAGATATTAGATATTAACTAGTAAAGTCAGACTGCCGTTAAAAATCACGAGTCAAAAAAAATAGCACGTGAAGAGCTTTTCGCTTGGAATTTCATGTGCCTCACTAAATCGCTGTTTCTTATGAACTTGCCTGTCCGTCCGTTCGTCTGTCTGTGACCGGGCTGTATCACGTGAACCGTAATAGATAGAGAGTTGATATTTTCACAGAATGTGTATTTCTATTGCCGGTATAAAAACAAATGATAAAAAATTCAAAAGTTCTTTAACCATAAAATTAAAAAAAAAATTAAAGTGTTATCTTGTTCAAAGGTTCAGCCTTTCGTATGCGAGTCCGACTAGCACTTCTCTGATTTTTAATTAACTTTACAGGGTTCAAAGCTTGTTGCCAGTGTGAGTAACCATGTGCCTGCGCAGGTTAGTCGTCAGCGAGAACTCAGCTCACATATCTCGCATGTGAACGGCTTGTCCCTCGTATGCGTGGTCATGTGATACGCCAGGTTACATTTCCGTATACTTTTGTACTCGCACAACTCGCATGTAAATGGCTTTTCACCGGTGTGGGATTTCATATGGCTCACTAAATCGTCCGTCTGTCCGTCCGTTCGTCTGTCTGTCACCGGGCTGTATCTCGCGAACCGTAATAGACAGAGAGTTGAAATTTGTACAGAATGTGTATTTCTATTGCCGCTACAACAACAAATAATAAAAAATTCAAAATGGCCGCCACGAAAATTAAAAAAATTATAAAGTGTTATCTTGTACGGAACTTTTCGTATGCGAGTCCGACTCGCACTTGTCCGATTGGTTACCAAGCAGGGTTCACAGCTTGTTGCCAGTGTGAGTGACTGTGATGTGCCTGCGCAGGTTAGTCTTCAGCGAGAACTTCAGCTCGCATATCTCGCATGTGAACGGCTTGTCCCTCGTATGCGTGGTCATGTGATACGTCAGGTTACACTTCCGTATACATTTGTAATCACACAACTCGCATGCAAAGGGTTTTTCACCGGTGTGGGATTTCATGTGCCTCACTAAATCGCTGTTCCTCGTGGACTTATACTCGCACAATTTACACGAGTAAGGCTTAGTGCCGGAGTGGGTTTTTATATGCTCCATCAACCCGCTTTTAAGTCTGAATCTGAACTCGCAAATTTTACACGTGTAAGGCTTTTCATTAGTGTGAATCTTCATATGCTTGACTAAATCGCACTTTCTTGCAAATCTGAATTTGCACGTCTCGCATGTGAAAGGTTTTTCACCCGTGTGAATTCTGACGTGTGTAGTTAGACTGCTCTTAATCATGCATTTGTAATCGCAGAACTTACAAGAATATGGGTAACTACCAGTGTGTATTCTAATATGCCTGTGCAAACTAAGTTTGTGTTTGTACTGCGCATTGCAAATATGGCATGTGAATGTTTTATCGTCAGGGTTAGTTTCGTTTGATTTGCTTTTTTGTGATACTTTTTTAGCGACCGGCGCAAAGGTTTCCTGATGATGCGTCAGAGGAAGGATTCCTAGTATGCATTCACTCGCGCTTAACACATTTTTCTTGACACTACTAGCGTTCAAGGGAGCGACTGAAACGAAAAATGTTTTTTTAATACTATTTGGTAAATATGATTTTTTATTCACTATACAGGTTGTTATTAGAATGCTGGCAAAACCTTACGTTATTATTATACTTCATAAACACAATCCAATAACAATAACTAGTTGCTTTATACACGAAGTTTTAGTGATTTAGTATTTTTCATACCCGCGATGCGTGCAAAACTCGGGGTTAACGCCCCGCCTACGACGCGTCATTCACGGCGGCACTTATCTATGCAACGTTCGTTTACCTCTAGTGTCAGTCAGATGTTTTATTTGCAACTAGCTGATGTCCGCGACTTCGTTCGCGTGGATTTAGTTTTTCAACAATCCCGTGGGAAATTATTGATTTTCTGGTATGAAAAGTAGCCTAAAACACTTTCCAGACCTTTACTTTAACCAAGCAAAAAATCACGCCGAACTTCTTTGCGGCATAATTGAAAGACAAACCAGCATTCAAACACTTTCGTACTGACTAATCTATCAACACACAGCTCAAACTACGACGGATCAGGCTGAAATTCGGCATGCAGTTAGCTATTATGACCGCTAAGAAAGGACTTTAGAAAATTCAACCCCTGAGGGGGTAAAATAGGTTTGAAATTTGAGTAGTCATCCTCATCTATTCTGATGCAGCAGCATACGCAATAAAAAAAAACCGGCCAAGGGCGAGTCAGACTCGCGCAGAGGGTTCCGTACTTGGGTATTTTTTCAACATTTTGCACGATAAATCAAAAACTATTATGCATAAAAATAAATATAAATCTGTTTTAGAATGTACAGGTAAAGCCCTTTCTTATGATACCCCACTTGGTATAGTTATCTTACTTTGAAAATTGAAACACATTTTAATTTTTTTTTTAATGATGTAACCATAAATTCCCGGTTTTCAGATTTATTCCTTTACTTGTGCTAAGACCTACCTACCTACCAAATTTCATGATTCTAGGTCAACGGGAAGTACCCAATAGGTTTTCTTGACAGACACGACGGACGGACGGACAAACAGACAACAAAGTGGTCCTATAAGGGTTCCGTTTTTCCTTTTGAGATACGGAACCCTAAAAACATAGAGAGACCCAATATACGGACAGGACGGGACGTAACGACCCATATATTTTGTCGGTATGTTATTATTTTTATATGCAACCATGTTAAGAAATCGTCCCGTTCCGGTCCGACACGGACATCGGGTATCGGTCACCCTTCCCCGTGAAAAACACTAACAAGTGTAAATTAAAAATTTATAACACCCCCGACAAGTGAAGGTTACAGTAACTAGAAAAGAGCTGATAACTTTCAAACGGCTGAACCGATTTTCTTGGATGATAGCTAAGAACTCTCTCGATCAAGCCACCTTTCAAACAAAAAAAAAAACTAAATTAAAATCGGTTCATTCGTTTAGGCGCTACGATGCCACAGACAGATACACAGATACACACGTCAAACTTATAACACCCCTCTTTCTGGGTCGGGTTCAAAAAAAAGAAAAGAGCCGGCGCTAACTGTAAATTTTATTGCCAGTAGACACTGCTTTAGATCCGTGACGCTACTTGTAATTTAAACCTCGGGACCCACGATTGTGTGACTTAGCAATATGCGACCTCTCTGGCGCAGCGGTGCGAACACTGTCGTCGCGAGCGAGTCTCTGGTTCTCTTCCCGGTTGGGTCAATTTATAACTCTGTCGCGCTAAGTTTGCATCTCGAGCAACCGCCGAGTTTCTTGCTGGTTCTTCTCGGTAGGAACGGGATTCCGAACCAGTGGTAAATTATTTTGACGATTCAAAAGCACTTGTAAAAGTATACAATTTGAATACAAGTGTAAATTAATTTATAACATCCCCGACAAGTGAAGGTTACAGTAACTAGAAAAGAGCTGATACATTTCAAACGGCTAAACCGATTTTCTTGGACTATAGCTAAGAACACTCTCGATCAAGCCACCTTTCAAACAAAAAAAACTAAATTAAAATCGGTTCGTTAGTTTAGGAGCTACGATGCCACAGACAGATACACAGATACACACGTCAAACTTATAACACCCTTTTTTTTGGGTCGGGGGTTAAAAATTCTATTCTATTCTCGCTGCAATGCGGCGCCTCTCCCACTTCCCCGCGGTCGTTTTGTCGGGTCAGTACGGTTAGCATACCGTACCTGAACGTCAGTGTGACGTAATCGACGCGAGGTGCAAACTTAGCTTGGCCGAGTAGTAAGATAAACCTCCTAAATTCATGAACCATGATACATTTCCGAATTGAATTTAGTTTTTAATTTTAAAATGTTGCCCCGATGGTAACTAGCCACGGCCGAAGCTTCCCGCCAAACCAGACCAATCGATCCGGTGTTTGCCAACTAGTCAAATTAGTATCTTTTTACCAAACGTCGTATATGAAATACTGGCATGTGACGTCACCATTATTTGACGTGCTTTTTTTAGTTTAATCGATAATTTGAAATGGCTGTTACACTTAAAACTAACAAAGGACGTGGATTTTAAGTATTTTGGAAGAGCCTCTATTTAATAATCACAGCGATTTAATTTTTTTTTTGTTTTTTTTTTTTTTAACGACCTAACCAAGAATCAACCCCGGGACATGCCACATATGGAACCACGACGCCTGTAAGTCAGCACTGCACCGGAGAGATAAAAAAAATCCATACTTATTATCATAAATGCGAAAGTGTGTCTAAATAAATAAATAAAAATATTTTTTATCCAATCAAAATTTTACAGGTAGTTTTGAATCGTCAAATGCATCTACTGAATCGGAATGCCTTTCCTACCAAGAAGCAGCAAGAAACTCGGCGGTTGCTCTTTTCAAAGATTTGACATACAATATCATGCCATGTATAAAAGTAATTGCAGTCCCGCGCATTGCTGGAGCGAGCTGCAGGTCAAATTCACGCTCTTTTATTATTTACATAATCTTCGATTGTGAAGTTTTTTTCAGGAACATACTTTTATTAGCTTTTTCAAAATTGTGTAAAGGCAAGTCCAAAGTGTATGTATATCTGCTAGCTTTTAGGGCTCATCTATTAAACCGATTTCAACGTAAATTGGCACAGAGATAGCTTGCATCCCGGGGAAGCACATGAGCTACTTTTGTCCCGGAAAGACAAACGTTCCCACGGGATACATGGATGTAAGTTTTAAAAAAAAACATCTATTTTGGTACTGAGATAACTCAGGAGACCGACTTCGTTTTTTCCCTGAAGACCAGAGTTCTCATGGAATGTTTTAAAAACAGTAACTTACGCGGACAAAGTCGCGTGCATTCTCTAGTACTATAAATGCAAAGCTCATAAGAAAGCTCAGTCACTCAGCGAGCAATGGAGAGAGCTTGGAGTTTTTTCTATGTGATCAAATCAGAAATGAGGAGATCCGTAGGAGAACCAGAGTAACCAACATAGCTCAACAGGTTGTGAAGCTGAAGTGGCAATGGACTAGTTCAAAAATAAGAGACATAGGGGTCCCAAAGTGCTGTAATGGCTACCTCACTCCGGACTCACTCAGCGTTGAAAGACTACATCAGGCGAGTCGCAGAGAGCCGCTGGATAGCGGCGGCGCAAGACCGTGGCGTGTGGAAGTCCCTACAAGAGACCAGTTCCTATGTCCAGCAGTGGACGTCTATTGTCGATGATGATGATAGATGCAAAAGCGTCTGTCTGTCTGTCTACCTTTTCACAACCAAACCGCTGTACTAATCATGATGAAAAGGAGAGTTATATTACGCAACTGGTCGAGATAGGTATGAGGCGGGGGGACGCCCCGCACACCCGCACGTCACCCGCGCCATTTCGCACCGGGTTAACGCGTGGGATGTGCGGAGTGCCCACCCCGGATTGCCATCTCAACCTGTCGCCGTACTATAGGATAGCTTGCATCCTTGAGACGGACATAGGTTACTTTTTATCCCGGAAACTACAACAAATCCCACGGGATTTTTAAACAAAGTAAATCCAAGCGGACGAAGTCGCGAGCATCATCTAATAACTATTATCACCGCAAATTTTTTTTTTTTTACAAATAAAACATACATATCAATGAAAATAGTCTTAGGCAATGAATAGGTTACGCCCAATTACAAAATGCTATTTTTTATAGTTCTGGATCTAACTATTAATTTTTTGTCGCCAATTAAAGGCAGTAACACATTGGCAACATTTTAAAATTAAAAACGATAATTCTTATCTTCCATTGTAATAATGAGGGTAGTATCATAGTTTTTGTTAGCCATGATAGTCACTGGACAACCTTTAAAAGCCGCAAAAGGCACGCAAATCAATACAGGAATTGACAACAAGATTCAAACGCATAGGGCGCATTGAAAGTCGGGTATGAGAGCGAAGGCAACAAATAAAGATGTTAATGTATTTCGATACTCGAATAATGTTTTAGATAATTGCAAAATTGTACTAAGCCTTGCGGCCTTTTGCGGCTCTTGCGGTCGTTTGCGGCTCCCTGAAAACCTACCAAAATTCTACATACAGGGTGTAACCAGAACGCTACCAAAAATTAATCGTTATTATTATACTACCCGTCACACAATCCAATAACCATTTGCCTTAATCGTGCCTTATGTAGTTTTAGTAATTCACACGTATTCACAAGCGTTACTATGAGGTCTCATAGTGCGCTCGAACGCACAGTGTCCGTTCCACCAATCAGATGACTGTATCACGTCAATTTACAATGATCTGATTGGTGGAACCTACACTATGCGTTCGAGCTTACTGTGAGACCTCATAGTAACGTTTGTGAATACGGCCGTAGTATTTTTCAAACCCGCATTGTATAGCGTGCAAAACTCAAGTCAATGCCCCACCTGTGACGCGTCATTGACTTCGAGTAACCTATTTTCGGAAAGTTCGTTGACCTCTAGCGTCAGTCAGATGTTTTATTTGCAATATATAACTTATAAATATATAACTTTAAAAAATACAGGATTTAAAAAAAATGTAGTTTTTTTTACCAGTTATCATCAGTACTATCACCTGTCTTCGTTTTTGCTAGCGTTCTGGTTATGCCCAGTACAGTGTACACATACAAGAATATGAAGTATAAGACTAGTCGAACCTGGATAAGAGAGCTAAATTCTAGAAAAAAGAAAAATAAAACCGACTTCAAAACCACAAACACTAAAAAGTAAAAAATAACTTTTGTTTAGCTACACTTGTAATGTGCCTAGGTATGAAGTCGAGCGAGCATATTGAAACAAAAATTAGAAATCCAAGAGTGAAGCTCGCCCGACTTCATACCTAGGCACATTACAAGTGTAGCTAAACAAAAGTTATTTTTTACTTTTTAGTGTTTGTGGTTTTGAAGTCGGTTTTATTTTTCTTTTGAAAATTTTTTATTTCACAATTTTTAGTGGCCCCACTGTACTATAATATGCTATGCCCAGTTAAAACCCTACTGTTTACAAAGCTATTACACTGATCGCGAGCAATTTGCTCCTATCCATTGAGGAGTTCTGTTCTCCATCTCCAAATATATTCATCAGATCTTCACCAAATTTATATGGGACCACCTGCACAGTATACCCTTTCAAACAAAAAAAAATTTTTCCAAATCCGTCCAGGGGTCTTTGAGTAATCGGGGAACATACATAAAAAAAAAAAATAAAAAAAAAATAAAAAGATTCCGACCTCCTCCTTTTTTGGAAGTCGGTTAAAAAGGGTTATGTACTATATTATACAAGGTCTGCTGGGAGGCCTATGCTGGTTTTGGTTTAATAAAAACTGCCACACCCCTTCCAAGTTAGCCCGCTTCCATCTTAGACGGCATCATCACTTACCATCAGGTGAGATCGCAGTCAGGGCTAATTTGTAATTAATTTTGTATGTAGATTTTATTTATAACATCATTGAGGATGTTCGTGACTTCATCGACGTAAATATAGGTTTTTTTTTAAGAAAACCATTTACACCCGTATTCACAAACGTTACTATGAGGTCTCATAGTGCGCTCGAACGCACAGTGTCGATTCCACCAGTCAGATTACTGTATCACGTATTTAGAATGATCTGATTGGTGGAACCTACACTATGCGTTCGAGCACACTGTGAGACCTCATAGTGATGATTGTGAATACGGCCGTTAATTTCACCTGTTTCTACTCTGAAAATGATGCCTATCCTAGTTTTAGTTTCGACCAACAGTAAATTATGTCAATCTTTATCTTTCATTAGTCCGAATACAAAAATGGCTGCCTTGGAGGCCAGCTGCATGCCTGTCTAAATTATAACGTACCTGTCAAATGCGACAAATTACTGTCAAATGCGTGTAAAAGGCGTCAAATTACTGTCAAATGCGACCAATGACTATCAAACGCGGAATATGACTGTGAAATGCAGCAAATACTTGTCATATGGTAACAATACTCCCACCAGCCCAGACCAGCTCCCACCAGACCAGACCAGACAACAATTATCCAGGTTCGACAATAATACAAACTTGTACTCACCCGAAGAAGAATGGCCAAACTCAGCACTCGGCTCCTCAGTCAGATTTTGATTCTCCTGTAACCAAAACAAAACCCATTATTTCTGCATTATATTAGGGTTTCGTACCCGAATTGTGCCAAAGTGACTCTAATACCAAGCCTGCTCTGTTTGTCCGTCCGTGGGCTGTATCTCGTAAACCGTAATAGGTAGAGAATTGAAATTTTCACAGAATGTGTATTTAACTGACTTCAAAAAAAGGAGGAGGTTCTCAATTCGTCGGAATCTTTTTTTTTTGTAATGTATGTTCACCGATTACTCAATGACCGTCGAACCGATTTGGAAAATATTTTTTTTTGTTTGAAATGGTGGTCCCATATAAATTTGGTGGAGATCTGATGAATATCTTCGGAGATGGAGAACAGAACTCCTCAATGAATAAGAGCAAATTGCTCGCGATCAGTGTAATAGCTTAGTAAACAGTAGGGTTTCAACTAGGCATAGCATATTATAGTACAGTGGGGCCAGATCAAACACTACCCAAAGACATATTACGCCCATACTACATAGGATATGAAATCCTTTCTCGCTCCAAGAGCACAGAAAGTGTAGTCCACGCAGGCGAAATTGCGGGCATAAGTTAATCTATGCTAATAAATAAAATTGAAGTGACTGTCTGTTTGAACAGGCTAATCTTCGGAATAGCTGAACCTATTTTGACGGGACTTTCACAGACAGGTAGAGGATTAACCAAGAAGTAACATAGGCTACTATTTAACCGACTTTAAAAATGGAGGAGTTGTGTTTTTCTACCTATGCAATGATATCTCCGAGATTTCTGAACCAATTTGCGTAATTTTTTTTAAATCGATAGAGGAACTTTGCATCATTGTTCACGAAGTCGCGGGCATCAGCTAGTCTAGTATATTAATAAGTTGTCTTACCTCCATATGCATAGACATATGATAGTTGTATGTGTCTTCATCTGCGAATTCTTCCATACAAATGGAACATTCAAACGTGATTTCATACTTGACCGGTGCCAACGGTTCTTCGACTGGGTCTTTGGACGTTGAAGGCTTCACGAAGAGAGGATCGGACAGCTGCTTTGGTTCTTCATCAGATAGATATTCTTCTTTGGTTACAACCAAGTTGATATTGAAACCCTTTTCAGTATCGTGTCTCACTGCCACATTTTGTGGAGAATCTTCGTCAACTGACATAGGAACATTTGCTTCATTCTTTATAGTAACTGATTCAACAGATGCAGTTACGTCTGGCTGTTTGTCTGTGTCAGAATTTATGTACAAATTGCAATGGTCGGGGTCTAATACTGTCTTTACAATGTTATGTTTCAGTTGATTGTTTACTTCGTTGAATATGTCCATGTGTTGCATTGATATCTGGAAGAAATTTTTTTTTAATTCTTTTTATAAAGAATATTAGCCATGCTAATCATGACTAATACTCCCCTTTCCCCTCCAATTAAGGGAAGCTTGTGCCAGGAGTGGGTACGACAATAGTGCAACGGGTGGGGTTTGAACTGCCTACCTTTTGGGATTCAGTCAGGTCCTCAACCGTGGAGCTATCGAAGCTCTAAATTGATTATTGACTAACAGTTTGGCTATCAATGGTCTAACATTCTCCTATCCCCTCCAGGGTAAAGCTTGGGCTAGGAGTAGGTACGATAATAGTGCTACGGGTGGGGTTTGAACCGCAGACCTTTCGGATTTCAGTCTGCTCCTATAACCATTGAGCTAATGCTGTGCTTTACAGTATGAGGTGTGATTCCAGCATCTTGGGACCCCCAAGGTTTATCGGTTTTTAAAAAGCAATACAGAACCCTTATAGGATCACTCTGTTGTGTGTTTGTCTGTCTGTCAAGAAACCTAGGGTACTTCCTGTTGACCTAGAATCATGAAATTTGGCAGGTAGGTAGGTCTTATAGCACAAGTACAGGAATAAATCTGAAAACTGCGAATTTGTGGTTACATACATCATTTAAAAAAAAATTAAAATGCATTTCAATTTTCAAAATAAGTTAACTAGACCAAGTGGGGTATCATATAAAAGGGCTTTACCCGTACATCCTAAAACAGTTTTTTATTTATTTTTATGTATAATAGTTTTTGATTTAACGTGTAAAATATTGGAAAAAATACCTGAGTACCCTCAGTGCGCGAGTCTGACTCGCACTTAGCCGGTTTTTTTGAGGCCTATAGATATCAAACAGCCATGGTTACAACAGTAGTTCCATGTGTGAATGACAAAGTCAAATCATACTCACTAATTCATGTTTCTCAACTAGCTCCATCATCAGGGCACGGGCTCTCAAGCTCTTGTCTCTGAATTTGTTAAAATTCACTAATCTCTGAGCACATTGTATGCAAAGTGTTCCTTTTAGGTTTCCTTGATCACACAGCTGAAACAATACATAAATCTATACTGATATTATAAATGCAAAAGTGTCTGTCTGTTAGTTTTTCACAGTCCAACAGTTTAACAGATTTTGATGAATTTACAGAGTTAGCTTACATCCCGGAAATTGACATAGGCAACTTTTTATCTTGGAAAAGCAGAGTTAAATTTTTTTTTGGTTGTAACCCTGTTTTTCATACAAATAACACCCCAAATGTTTATAAATGGTGTAAGGATTCCACCGAATTCAAAATCGGAATATAGAAGTATGTTAATTGTGCAAGTGGAAGGAAAAAAGTGGAGAGGATGACCAAAGAAAAGGTGGATGGATCAGATGAAAAAGAACATGCGTGTAATAGGGGTGGATAATATGTTGACGGATAACAGAAGTCAATGGAAGAAGACATGTGCCAACTCCATGAAGCGTGGGATAGGATCAGAAAGAAATGGTGGTCTAATAAAAAGGTTTTCATTCTTGCTTCTTTCATACATCCATACTTCCATACTAATATTATGAATGCGAAAGTGTGTCTGTCTGTCTGTCTGCTACGTTTTCACAGCCCAACCACTGAGCTGATTTTAATGTTTGGTAGACTTGGGATACATCCCGGGGAAGGACATAGGGTACTTTTTATCCCGGAAATCGAAGAATTCCTACAGGATTAAAAAAAAACGAAATCCACGCGGGCGAAGCCGCGGGCGTCCTCTAGTATTATATAATTGAGATCTGGGGGCACGGTAGTGCCCCCGGGCCATATAAATATACAACTTACAGGCTGTCCCACTAAGTGTTGGTATGCTTCATCCAGGTTGTATTTACTCATTAGCAACAGCTTGCTGCGAGTGTCGAGGCATATCATGCAGACCTGTGAAAAAAAAAATTATAATTTACATTTTGAACACTGAATATGGACCTTACAAGTCTAGGAATTACTTGTTAGCGGATTTGGGTTTGCCGCCTTTTTGAATGGAAGTTTATGGAACATCACACTAATATTATAAAGGCGAAAGTTTGTATGTATGTGTGTGTGTGTGTGTGTGTGTGTGTGTATGTTTGTTACTCCTTCACGCAAAAACCACTGGACGGATTTGGCTGAATTTTGGAATGGAGATAGATAATATCCTGGATTAGCACATAGGCTACTTTTTATCCCGGAAAATCAAAGAGTACCCACGGGATTTCGAAAAACCTAAATCCACGCGGGCGAAGTCGCGGGCATCGGCTAGTCTGTCAGTAATGTGTTTACGAACTCGACTGTAGCGCCATCTCGGAAAGCTATCTTTCGAATGGCCTGCGAGGGTTCTGGACTCTTTGGCTCAAACAGTCGGAGTGTGCAGACATGTTATATCAATTTGTTACATTGCAGTGACTGAGTTTTGTTGGGTATCAAGCCTTGATCAAGTAATAAGGGTTGTATTTGTTCATTCTTATATCTTTATTGAGTTTCACTCCTGGTTTGTTAATATACTATCTATTTATAACGCGAGACCTCATACAGCACAAGAAACCGTTTTAACTCTACAGGAACTGGAATTAGAAACCATTCGTCACCCTCCATATTCGCCAGACCTTGCTCCAACAGACTACTATTTTTTTCGTGATTTGGACAATTTTCTGCGTGATAAAAAGTTTTCTTCTCAGGAGGCAGTGCAAAATGCTTTCACACAGTTTGTCGAATCTAAATCACCAGAGTTCTATCGCAAAGGCATAAATGAGCTTCCTATTAGATGGCAGCAATGTATAGACAATAATGGTAATTATTTTGATTAAATAAATTAAAAAAAAAACGAATTTTTATTTTTCAGTACAAATCGGCAATTTCATACTTTAACCCCTAATATAAACTTAATGATAGAGTTACCTGCACCATGGAGGGGATAGCACCAGGACGAATTTGCCTAGAGCCACTTTCCGTAGTACAAAGGTCATCATTAAGAAAATGCTGTGAGCAGACCACAGCAGAGTCTGGTAGATGGCTGTCTTGTTTGCCAATGGCTCTGAGCCAAGCATCACGGAGGCAATCTTCACTGGGAAACCTGGAAATTACAACTTGTAGTTCACCATGGAGGGTTCACAAAGTGAGATTTATAAAAGTCATCCATACTTCCATACTATACTATATTTTTTTTTCTCTCATTTATTTATTTTTTACATTTTATCCTATTTTTAAACAATAAAATAACAAAAACAACAGAAAAAATAACAGAAACACAGAAAGAACAAAAAATAAAATAACATCAACAACAAAATCAATAAATAACAGAAACAAAAGAGAAATAAAATAACATAAACAACAAAAAACTAAAGTAACGGAAAAAAAAAAAAAAACTATACTATATACTATTAATATAATATTATAAATGCAAGTGTGTCTGTCTGTTACCTTTTCACGGCCTAACAGTTTAACCGACTCTGACGAAATTTGGAACAGGGTCAGCTTATATCCCGGGGACGGACATAGGCTACTTTTTATCCCGGAAAATCAATGAGTTCCCACCGGATTCCAAAGACCCATCTGATTAACCGATTTGTATGAAATTTGGTACCGAGGTAGCTTACATCCCTGTAATTGACATAGGCTTTTTATCCCGGAAAATCAAACAGTTCCCACGGGATCTTTAAAAGCTAAATCCACGCGAAGTCGCGGGCATCCTCTAGTGGGCACTAATGTAGCATATTAGACTCACTTGTGGAATGTAATCCGTGCGGATTCGGAAACGGTCTCGGGAGTGGTTAGGCAGAATGGGACACAACACTGCATTGCCAATGTTTTTTGTATTCACTAAAATCAAAAGTTTTTAATTGAGAGGCACCTTGCACTTTGCATATCGTAGATTATTATCAACGAGATCTTAACAAAAAGTGTTCCGAGCAAACATTTTGCTGATATAACCACTACAATAATTATTGGTTTCTGAAATTACGAAGAAAAATTCGTTGTTTTACGACGCCATATATACAATATAATGTAATCTGTGAAGAGTAGACGCCATCGGCATTCGGCCATCGCCGTAGTGTTTACATACTCTTTGTTCTACATACCACGGTGCCAAAGAGTAAATGTTACACGGTGCTTTCGTGCTTCCACTTCGAACAAAACCTATGGGAAGTATGAACTGATATAGTTCATACATCAACCGATAGGGGGCACTAATAATATTTGTAGTAGCAATACCGAAGATTTTTTTATGCTGGCATCCCTTTTCTCGAGTCGTTACATGTTTCATTTCACGCAGCTGCGTAATTAACAAAAGACAGAATGATATCCATTAAAAGCATTGAAAATAGACAATTTTGTCTGTTAAAATTATTAAATTTCAAAATAATTAAATTTTTCAGTAAACAAAGGTTGTTTTTTTTTTAATAATTACCTAAAATTTGAATTTCTAGTGGTCGTTGTCAAATCACGTCTTGTCACTCATTCGTTATTCGTCTGTTGGTCCATGGTTGGTCCTATTGGAGAACACAGACAAATAACCACAGATTAATAGTATCAGGATACTCAAATAAAAATAATATATTTGGAGAAGCTAGTGTAACTTTACTGCGTTTATGTTTAATAATTTTATGCGACTAAGCTTTACCTGGACACTGACGGACCGTTTTCTATTGTTGACCCACGCTATCTTCTTTGGACTCTGATTCTCATTTCAATTTGGTTACTTTCGACGATGCCACTTGATAGAAAATGCTGTGTACCGAACTGCAGCAACACACGTAAGTAAATATTTTTCACAACTATTACAATTTCATGTTATTTTATTTAAGTGTAATACGATTACATATGAAGTGAATGTTAATGTGTTCTATACCTATAATTATATATACTTATATGGCAGAGACTAGGGACTGAAGTCAAAACAAATATTCTAGAAATATTATAAGAAATGCATACAATTTATACCCTTAAAATGTGAAGCCTGACACCAGTGCCCTGTTTATAACTTGTTACAAAAAATTGAAGAGCTTCTGTTGACTCTAAATCTATGTCGTTAACATAAAACGATTTATAACATTAGAGTTGTGTTTATTTTCTTATTTCTCAACAATAACTTCGTGCAAATAACAAAATCAATGAATGGCAGGAATGATTCAATGCTATGTTCTTTTTCTCCAAAATATCTCATATAAAACAGTACCATGTACGTAACATGGGTAGTCAATTATTATAGGCCATCTAACTATATTTGCTAAATTATAAATCTGCAGAAAAGATGGTTAATGGATCGATGGAAATTTCTAACCACAATTCATAAAACTAATAAAATAGGTTATTTATATATGAAATCAAACTATTTGAAAAAAGTTTTACTTTTAAACATTTACTTATATAACAAGTTATTGTACCATACTATTTTACCGACAGATAATGCGTTAGATGTAACTTGTAAGCTTGTAGACTCGTAATGTTTGATAAATAGGGCACTGGTGTAAGTTATGTTTTTTATATATTGGTATAAAATAATGAAAAGTGGAATGTTCATTGTTTGTTATAGGATTGGATGGAACAATATTACATCGTTTTCCTAATCCTGAAAAAGACCCGGACCGATTTCGTACTTGGCTCTATGCGATTGGTGGAGATATATTAGCTCTGGAAAACAAGACCATTCATAAATATGGAAGAATATGTCATCATCATTTTCAAGACCAATTTCATACTGCTAGCAATAGACTATGTGCCAATGCAACACCAACCCTGAATCTACCAGGTTAGTATATTTTTGTAATTATTTACTGTTCCTTCTAATAAACTTTGTTTCTAACATACGACATTTGTGATTTCTATTGTGTCACATAATGTGTTTAAAAAAATTAAATAACATTATGATTTTTGGTAGTAGCCAATATGTTGACTATTATCATACTTTGTTACAGGATTCTTAATTAAACATAGGGAGCCCCTACAAGAAGTTGGCAACATCAATGTTGAAATCTTAAGTCAGTCAGACATAGCTGAAGACATAAATCAGAGCAAACCATCATCTTCTAACTGTAAGTATCATATTCATGTAACATACAATTTTATTTGTTGCACGAGATACCTATATAATCCTACTCAATGTAATTTACGCGAAAAACCCAAAAACACAAAAGTAAAGGGTTTCCAAAATTGTGGAACTGGAATGTGGATGGATGGATAGAGTACTTTGTAAATATGTATAGGAAAGATGGATGCCAACAGATGCCAGATTGGTGCACAAAGTTGTCCATCTTCTGGCTAGAATCCAGAGCTGTAAAGCCAGTTAAAAAAATGTCTTGACAGTTGACGCAGGCTTGGCAAAACTTGATTGTTGTATGATTTGAACAAGTTTGAACACCACTAAAAACCTGCCAAAAATTATTTTTTTTTATATTTTTTTATTTTTAATAGAGACACACAATATTAAAACTAAACAATAGGAAACACAAACATAAAGCATATACACCACAACAGTCTCCAACGAAAAGTTCACACACATTAAACAAACCAAATAGCGGGGTATAAGAAGGCAGGTACAGAAACCTTATAACAATAGGTTAGTTACATAAAATTAAAACAAAACAAAACTGACTAGTGAAGCTAGTCAATTTTGGACATAATGTCCCTAACTGCTGATTTATATGGTTGCAACTTCTAATAAATGTGTTAGTAGCATGTTTTGTCTTGCTTGGTGTTATGTAAAACAATTTCGGATGCTTAGAGTTAATCTGTGGACACTTTAGGGATATTTTGGAAATTAGATATGGAGAGTCAACGCCGTTGTTCAGGAGTTGTTGAGGAAAATGCCAAAAACTTCCTGGTCTGTGGCAACCAATGTACTCTGTGGTCTGTGGTGCAGAAAACACAAAAAATAGATAAACAAAGGCATAAAGGGTAAACCAAAATGGTGGAATGTGGATGCCAAAATTCCAGATAGATGCGCTTACAAAGTTCTCAATCTTCTAGTTAGAATCCAGAGCTGTAAATCCAGTTCAAAAAAATTATGTTTTTACAGGACACAGAGTATCGTAGTGATTACATACTCTTTGGTCACAGACTATAGTGATCTGTGGTCAAGAGCACAGACCACGAATCCGGAGAGCTTTGTATGTTTGTAAATAAACTGAAAGTTGATGTGTGTCGATTATTATTTATTTAGTTTTTTTCTCGGTTTTTGCCTTGAGTCGAGATCCTGAATAATCCACCTGCCTCCTTGCTACCAGTGACTGTTACTCTGATGAACTCAGAACGCTACAACATGCCGCAATTGCGCAAGTGTTGTGTTGTTGGCTGCGATGCTAACAACAGGACTCATCGCCTTTTTAGTTTGCCGAAGAACGATAAATTACGGGAATTGTGGTTATCCAAACTGATTCCTGTGAATATAGAGCTCAGTGGCTTGTCGAAGGGTCAGTTGGTGAACAAATACGTATGCCAGAAGCATTTCGATAGACGTCAGTTCGACGGTATGGGTAACCGGCTTGCACACGGTTATCCATGCCTGTTTACTGAAAAGGAAATACTTTATGGGATTCCTTTGAGCTCATTACGTAAGTTTAATAAAATTTCAAGTAGTGGAAGCGACGGGCCTGCCCGCGAAATTCAAACTTAATTTGGTTTTTCGCAATTTGTAAACTAATGTAAACTAATACGACAACGTAGGCTTATGGTATTTTAATTGCGACAATGGCAGTATCATCCTCACAGGTTTATATAAAAGTGTTTACTTGAAAGGGTCCAGTTTAAGAAATTAATTCTAGTATTGACTAATTTGTGAGAATAGTCGATACTAGAATTAATAGGCGACATTATACAATATAATACAATAATTGTAATGAAAGAGGAGAAAATTCAGAATTCATAAATATAAATATAGTACAATGTTAAAATACACCAAGTGACAGAAAAACAATTTACTATATCTATCGCTATCTATTGGCAGTTTGTGGGTAGTAGTTTTAGTGCTGTTTAACTTTTTTTTTGTATTAGCAATGCTTAATTATGACTAATACTCCTGACTGACTAATAATGATATATAATAATAATAGTTGGGGTTTGAACCGCCGACCTTTCAGAATTCAATCCGCTCTTCAACCATTGGGCTATCGAGGCTCTAAATACTTTAGGACTTTATAAATACAAGTATTCATACATAGCATATGTATAAACTGTGTAAAATTCTTCTTCAGCTGAACATGATGTTGGCGATCACAACTATGCTTTACAACCAACCTTTAGTCCAACGGAAGTTCAACATTCAGAAGTTTCCACTCAAAGTACAATAATTAATGGTGAGTGAGTTGGTACAAAATTATCTGTCCTGTGTTTAGTAACTTTTTCTTCTTTTTTGCTCATCATCATCATGCCATTGCCGGCCCACTACTGAGTATGGGTTTAGGCCATAGTCTGCCACACTGGCCCAATGCAGATTGGCAGATTTCACACACATTTGAGCACATGGAGAACTCTCAGGCATGCAGGTTTCCTCAGGATACTTTCCCTCACCGTTAAAGGAATATTTAATTACTTAAAATACACAGAACTGAAAAGTTATTTGTGATTGTCCTGGATCGAACCCCTGACCTTCGATTAGTAATTGACATTCTAACCACTAGGCTTCTTCTTTTTCTTCTCTCTGGGCTGGTTTCCGCACTTAAACGTTTCCGTCTGTTGTGCGTGTATTGCCCCTCCCCGCCGAAGTAACCACTAGGCTATCATGGCTATGATTTTTTGCTCACACAGCTTTAATCATGGCTATTAATATTAGTGAAATTTTATAATTCTGCAAAATAATTGATTGATTATATTATCTATCTTTCAGTCAAAGATTACAACACAAGTGATCACGATTATTATGATATAATATATGACATGGAAGGGTCTCCTGAGGCATCAACTACTTTGGAAATTGATGGTAGGTTAAAACAATGTCTGACTAAGTGGTTCCTAAGTGTAAACAATTTTTTTTAGGGTTCTGTACCTCAAAAGAAAAAACGGAACCCTTACATCACCAAAAAAAAATTAAAATTTGTTTCAATTTTCAAAGTAAGATAACTATACCAAGTGGGGTATCATATGAAAGGGCTTTACTTGTACATTGTAAAACAGATTTTTATGCTTGTTTTTGATTTGTCGTGCAAAATGTTGGAAAAATACTTGAGTATGGAACCCTTGGTGCACGAGTCTGACTCGCACTTGGCCAGTTTTCACAACATACAAACATTTATTGTAAACATGGTGTCTGATAATGACCATTGAATTATTATGAACATTTACATTAATTTAATATTTTCATCATCACTGAAGTCTGTGCAAGACAAATTAATTTAATTATTGGTCTCCACATGATAAATGTGACATCCATATAATATACTAGAGAATGCCTGCGACTTCGTCCGCGTGGATTTATATTTTTATAGATTCCGTGGGTCCTGTTTGATTAGCCGGGATAAAAAGTAGCCTATGTCCGTCCCCGTGATATAAGCTAACCCTGTACCAAATTTCGTCAGAATTGGTTACACTGTTGGGCCGTAAAAAGGTAGCAGACAGACAGACAGATAGTCAGTCAGACACACTTTCGCATTTATAATATTAGTATGGATTTTGTTACAAACCTGATAATGAGGAGAGGAAAATAATTTAATTTTTCATGAATTTTCTCAAAATAAATACCAACAAAAAGATATTGTGTTAAAAGAGGAGGTACAATTTCTTTCTTTTTAACAAATATGTCTTAGAAATTGTTTAATAATTACAAAATACACTGTAACCAAACAAATTACTTTGTTATCAAATGAATTCAAAATTCAAAATTCAAAATGTTTTTATTCAATTAGACTTTTACAAGTTCTTTCGAATCGTCAAAAGCATCTACCACTGGTTCGGAATGCCTTTCCTACCGAGAAGAACCAGCAAGAAACTCGGCGGTTGCTCTTTTCAAAGATTTGATATACAATATTATGCCATGTATAAAAGCAATTGAAGTCCTGCGCATTGCTGGAGCGAATCGAAGTTCAAATCCACGCTTTTTTATCATTTACATAATCTTCGATAGTATAATATGCTTTTCTCAAGAGCATATTTTTAATAGATTTTTTGAACCTGTGTAAAGGCAAGTCCAAAATTGACTGAGGAATTTTGTTATAGAAGATTATACCCATTCCCACAAATGACTTTTGGACCTTCCTGAGACGGAGCGTAGGAGTCGCAAGCCTGTTACGGTGTCTAGTCAGCCTGTTGTGCAGATCGCCAACCTTCTTGTAACTAAGAATATTTTGTCTTACAAAAATTATGTTGTTGTAAATAAATTGAGAGGCTACGGTAAGGATACCTATTTCCTTAAATTTTTCTCGAAGTGAATCGCGTGGTTTTAAGTTATAAATTGCGCGTATTGCCCTTTTTTGTAATACAAAAATTCTCCCAATATCTGCCGCTCTACCCCATATTAAGATTCCATAAGACATAATACTATGAAAATAAGCAAAATATACTAACTTTGCGGTCTCCACGTCAGTTAATTGTCGAATCTTTCTAACCGCGTAAGCAGCAGAGCTTAGTTTGCCAGCAAGAGTTGATATATGGGTGCCCCATTGCAGCTTCGCATCTAAGGTTATCCCCAAAAATGTAGTAGTCTCTTCTATTTTCAAAATATCATTATTTATCATTAAATTAATGTTACTTGTGTTCTTGGTATTGGGCAGTGCGAATTCAATACACTTAGTTTTTTTTGCATTTAAAAGTAGATTATTTACAGTAAACCAGTGAGTTACCTGAGATATGGCACCATTTATATCGTCAAAATTGTCCTTATTTCTATCGACTTTAAAAATCAAAGACGTATCGTCAGCAAATAGTACGATATCGCAAATATTTTGGACTACATATGGTAAATCGTTTATGTATACTAAGAACATGAAAGGACCTAGAATAGAGCCTTGAGGAACACCCATTAGTGAGGCTGATCCGGATGACTTCACATCATTCACACATACTGTTTGAATACGATCACTAAGATAGGACGCAATGAGACCAAGCGCAGTGTCTTTGATTCCATAGTGGCTCAATTTAACTAAAAGAGTCTCGTGCTCAACGCAATCAAATGCCTTGGATAAATCACAGAAAATACCAATGGCATTCTGTGACCCCTCCCACGCATTGAATATATGCTTTAACAGCATTGCGGCCGCGTCGGTTGTTGATCGACCTTTAGTGAAGCCATACTGTTCAGAATGGAGTAGCTTATTTAAATTGAAATGCTGAAGCAGTTGGTTGAGCATGATTTTCTCAAATATCTTGCTCAGTGTTGGCAAAATTGAAATTGGCCTGTAATTGTTTGGGTCACTTTTGCTACCCGATTTAAAAAGAGGTATCAATTTACTACATTTCATGAGATCTGGAAAAGCGCCTGTATCCACAGACTCATTAAAAATTAAGGCTAGATATGGCGCAATAATATCAATAATATTGTTAATTATTTTTACTGATATTCCCCACAGATCTCCGGTTTTTTTGCTTTGTAAAGATTTGAACACTTTAACAATGTCATATGGAGTAACGTATTCAAACCTAAACAACACACCGCATTCAGTGACATTGGCCCTGAGAAGATCATAGGCTTCTGTTGGTGAAGAGCTAAGGGAACTAGTAGTGATGACTGGAATGTTCTGGAAAAAATTCTCAAATGTATTTGCAATTTCAATATTGGAGTCAATAATACGGTTATTAATTTTTAGCTCCAATTTATTGTTATGCACTTTTTGTTTCCCAGTTTCATCCGTGATGATATCCCAAGCTGCTTTAATTTTATTATCAGAATTAATAATTTTTTGCTTTATGCAGAGTGACTTTGCTTGTATGCAAACCTTTTTGAATAATTTTGAATAATTTTTTACATATTCAACAAATGTGGGAGTGTAGTTATATTGTTTTTCTGCATACAAGTCGAACAACTTATTTCTACTTTTATAGATGCCAACAGTAGCCCAGTCACTAAATTTAAGATTTTTAAACAGTTTTTTTTCTACAATTTTAAAGGTAGAATTAAATTGAGAGTTTATGAGATCAAAAAAAGCATTATAGTGTTCATCCGGACCACCCTGAGTAAAGTCAAGTTTAGGTAAAGCAGTTAAAACCTTTAGTTTGAACTGCTTTACCTTTTTAGTGGTTACTGGCCTATACTTTATTAACTTTGTTATGTCTTGATTATCACTGGGAACAGATATCATTTGTCCACAGTGATCGGATCTTAGATTCGTCATGATCGATTTTGCGACAATCTTACAGTCACAGAAAATGTTATCTATACAAGTGGCTGAATTTGCAGTTATCCGTGTTGGTTCATTGAAAATTTTCTGTAAATTAAAGCTTTTAAATAAATTGAGTAATCTGTCAGTAAAAGAAGTGTGAAGCAAAATATCAATATTGAAGTCTCCACAAACTAATATCTTTTTTGATGACCTACATATCCGCCTCAAGGCCTCTTCCATAACGTCCTCAAACAGAACAAAGTCACCTGAGGGGGGTCGGTACACGCAGACGACAATATAGCGCTCCAGCTCAACACAGGACAGGATTATTTAGCCATCTAAGAATAATTTCAATTTTGCCAATCCCAGAAATGCGGTGCTGTGTGCCCTTCTGCAAAACCACTGCGGAAGTCGTGTCCAAATCTAAGGAGATTTCATTTTACGAGTGAGTATTTCATTAAATCGTTGTCATACAAGTACGTAGGCTATAACCTAGATCAGCGGTGAGCAACAGGCTAACCGGATAGGACCTCTGAGGGTTGAATCTTGGACCCCGGGATATTTTAAATATTATACTGGTCTATGAATAAATACGTTTTTGTGTTATTAATCATTATTCTTAATATGCACTTTGGTAGGATTATAGCTTTCGCATCTGCTGATTATGTCTCGCCTTGTCTCGTTGCAAAATAACGAATAAGCACAGTTTTTTTTTCTGGACCTCGATAAAAATTCAACAGTTTTCGGACCCCACTTAAAATTACATGCCGACCCTTGACCTAGATGCTTGGGTAACCTGGGCCTCAGTAACTCCTGAACCAACGATGTCCACCCGTCATTGAGTGGATCCCATTGATTATAATTATCCGAGAGCGCGTTGAAGGAAGCCAATGAACGCGGTATCGGTGCCATGGATCGAGCAACAGTACGATGAACTGGTACCACGAAAATTTTATTCTTTCGTGGACGAAGATTATTATTTAATATAGGTACTCGTATATGACACCGTTGGTCATGAAGGTCTGGAGCGTCGACATCTCCTCGCAAAATTCGGCACATAGTCCATCTGACCTCCAAGGAGTTAAAACCCAAGTAACCTTAAAGAAATTTGATTGGATATAGGAAAAGATAGTATCCATAGCAACGGTTATACAAGTATCTATATCACATCATACTCCTCGGCAACCTGGGCGGTCTACTTGGCTTCTGGAGCGAGCTTGGATGGCTGGAGTGAAGACTTCGGCGGGGAGGGGCACCACACGCACAACAGATGGAAACGTTTAAGTGCGGAAACCAGCCCAGAGAGAAGAAGAAGATCACATCATATGTTACAGTGGGTCAATACTAAAGTACAGGTAATTTCCAGGTTCCCCAGTGAAGCGCAGCTCCGTGCTGCTTGGCTCAGAGCCCTCTGCATAGAAGACACTCTCCTGCCAGAGCCTGCTGTGGTCTGCTCGCAGCATTTTCTTGACGATGACATGTATGAAACAGAAAGTGGGTCAAGGCAGATTCGTACTGATGCTGTTCCTTCACCAGTGCTGGTAACTCCTTCATAACGCTTACAGCTTTCATTTCAAGCTTGGATACATTCCCTTATTTGTATATACAGTGTGTAAACAGAACTCTAGCAAAACTTAGCGTTATTATTCCTAAACACAATCCAATGCCAATCACACTAATATTATAAAGCCGAAAGTTTGTATGTGTGTGTGTGTGTGTGTGTGTGTGTGTGTGTGTGTGTGTGTGTGTGTGTGTGTGTGTGTGTGTGTGTGTGTGTGTGTGTGTGTGTGTGTGTGTATGTTTGTTACTCCTTCACGCAAAAACTACCAGGCAGATTTGGCTGAAATTTGGAATGGAGATAGAAAATATCCTGGATTAGCACATAGGCTACTTTTTATCCCGGAAAATCAAAGACTTTCCACGGGATTTCGAAAAACCTAAATCCACGCGGGCGAAGCCGCGGGCATCGGCTAGTAACCTTATAACCTTCACACTAATATTATAAAGGAGAAAGTTTGTATCTGTGTGTGTGTGTGTGTGTATGTTTGTTACTCCTTCACGCAAAAACTACTGGACGGATTAGGCTGAAATTTAGAATGGAGATAGATTATACCATGGATTAGCACATAGGCTAATTTTTATCCCGGAAAATCAAAGAGTTCCCACGGGAATTTTAGAAAACCTACATCCACGCGAACGAAGTCGCGGGGATCAGCTAGTAGTAAATAAATTGCCTTATTTTTTAGTTTTAGCGATTTAGTATTTTCTCAAACCTATAATATCGGTATAGCGTGCAAAATTCGAGTCTATGCCCGACCTACGACGCGGCATTGACTCCGAGTGGCCTACTTACGCTGTTTGTTGATCTCTAGCGTCAGTCAGATGTTTTATTTGCAATATATTGTGAACTTTTTATAAAAACAGGATTTTGCTTTGCACAGGTCTGCATGATATGCCTGGACACTCGCAGCAAGCTGTTACTGATGAGTAAATACAACTTGGAAGAAGCGTATGAACATTTAGTGGGACACCCTGTAAGTTGTATATTTATATCATTCACTAAATGATGCCCGCGACTTCGTCCGCGTGGATTTAGGTTTTTAATAATCCCGTGGGAACTCTTTGATTTTCCGGGATGAAAGTTCTCTATGCAGTTTCTGGAACGCAAGCTACCTATGTACCAAATCCATACTAATATCCATTCTTAATATGATATTATTAATGCGAAAGTGTGTCTGTCTGTCTGCCTGTCTGCTACGTTTTCACAGCCCAACCGCTGAGCCGATTTTACTGGGCATCCTCTTGTTTCATATAAATCGGTTAAATATATAATAAAGCCTCAATAGCTCAACCGGTAAAGGAGTGGACTGAAAACCGAAAGGTCGACGGTTCAAACCCCGCCCGTTGCACTATTGTCGTACCTACTCCTAGCACAAGCCTGACGCTTAGTTGGAGAGGCAAGGGGAATATTAGTCATTTAAAATGGCTAATATTCTTAAAAAAAACAGCCTTTGAGAATCCTGCGGGAGCTCTTTGATTTTCCTGGATAAAAAGTAGCGGGATATAAGCTAATCCTGTACCTTATTTTGTTGGAATTGGTTAAACTGTTGGGCCGTGAAAAGATGACAGACAGACAGATAGATAAACAGACACACTTTCTCATTTTTAATATTATAGTATATAATATGGATAGTATGGAAGTATGGATAAGTCAGTGTGCAGTCTAAGAGCTGTGTCAACTGCTCGAGCAGTACACCAGTGCTCAGCCGCTCCAAGATGTAACTGTATATAAATTTTGTTGTGTTTGTTGCAGTTGTGTGTTCGAGGCAAGCTCAAACAAACGCTTTGTGTGCAATGTGCCCAGAAACTGATGAACTTTAGAACATTCAGAGACGAGAGCTTGAGAGCGCGCTCCCTGATGATGGATCTACTTGACAAACATGAAGTGGTGAGGAATGTTTGATGCATTTTATTATTATCCCACTAATATTATAAAGGCGAAAGTTTGTATGTGTGTGTGTGTGTGTGTGTATGTTTGTTACTCCTTCACGCAAAAACTACTGGACGGATTGGGCTGAAATTTAGAATGGAGATAGATTATACCCTGGATTAGCACATAGGCTACTTTTTATCCCGGAAAATCAAAGAGTTCCCACGGGAATTTTAAAAAACCCACATCCACGCGAACGAAGTCGCGGGCATCAGCTAGTACTAGATAATGACCGTAGCTTCGTCCGTGTGAATTGGTCAGATCCCCTGCAGCATCAGGATTGAGGAGTTGGAATCCAATTTTTTTATGGAACAATGTCGCAAAGTTCCTCTATCGATTAAAAAAAAATTACGCAAATCAGTTCAGAAATCTCTGAGACATGAGTGCATAGGTAGAAAAACATAATACTCCTCCATTTTTTTAAGTCGGTTAAAAAAGTAGCCTATGTTACTCATTGGTTAATCCTCTACTTGTCTGTGAAAGTCCCGTCAAAATAGGTTCAGCCGTTCCGAAACTTGTTTAAACAGATAGACAGACAAAAATTTTAAAAACGTGTGATTCAGTTATGGTATCGTTCAAATCAAATGTCCATGTGAGCTCAATATGAGGTAGTTATTTCGAAATTACAGACAGACACTCCAATTTTATTTATTATTATAGATAGGATGTAAGAGTGCCACCTGTTTCATTTGAGCGTAGTGTAGCACGTTACAATGTGAGTACTCGTCTAGTCAGTCCGTCTGACCTGTTTAGCAGACGTCGTAACATATACGCTTGTTGCGAATGTTACGCTATGATGACATTTCAAGTCAGTCGCCACCTTTATGTGCTCAAAGCCTAATAACTCGTTCACACAGGCTGCGTAAGCGTAGACGTAGCGCGTACCATTGCGTTGTAATGTATGGAACTGTATGAAACATGGGACACCGCTTGCGTAAAGCGTGGACGTATGCGTAATCCGGTGTGTTAGGGATTTACGAGCGTCACTACGCCCGTGTCACGTATACGCAATTGGTGTGAATCGGCCTTTAAGCCATAAACTTTTTTAAATAAATAAATAAATAAATAAAGGTTTATTCAGCTCTCATATACAGAATCACACACAAAAACAAAAAAAAAAAAAAAACAAGAATAACAACAAAGATAAAATCAAACTCGAATATAAATCAAACTCAAAACTAGAAAACACCATTATCCTATTGCTGTGTCTGTGAGCTAAAAGGGCTCTGCCTCAGCAAGATGCTGCAGTATTTGACTACTGCAGCGCTGATTTTCAGGCAGAGCCTGGTGTCACGACCTGACAACGAAACAGTGCATCTGCATATTAGATTTAATCACAGATATAAAAAGCAACCAAAAAAGAAAAAAGAATTATTAGTAACTAGGGTAGAAAAGATATTATATATATATATTATCATTTATTGTATATATAATATATATATATATATATATATATATATATATATATATATATATTATACAAATATAAACATGAGTAGGGTCGACAATGTCTTCAGCAAGGAATACGATTTATTTATTTTTTATCTTTACTGTAGACTTCATGGAGTTATAAGAGGCAGCTTAGCATTATGGGAAACTGGTGTAGGTAGCAGGTATAAGTATAGTGCAGTGCCTGGAAGATCTGGAATGAACCTTAACCCAACGCTTTTTGTTTTTCTAAAACATATTTTTTCAGATAACAATACAACATGTGAAACTGATCCACGCCAAACACCAACTACAGTCTGACATCGTCTCGGCGGTGTCGGAGCCCCACTACTGCGATGTGTTCATTGGTCACTTAGACGCGGACGGACGGACAGAGCAAGACGCGACCGAACCAGCAACCGAAACACAGGATCCTCCCGCGTACGTACCATATGTGACAAGCTCATGCAAAGTGTATTTTTTTATGGTTCAGTACCACAAAAGGAAAAATGGAACCCTTATAGGATCACTTTCTTGTCTGTCAAGAAAACCTATAGGTTACTTCCCGTTGACCTAGAATCATGAAATTTGGTAGGTAGGTAGGTCTTATAGCATAAGTAAAGGAAATAATCCGAAAACCGCGAATTTGTGGTTACATCACTAAAAAATATTAAAATGTGTGTTAAAATTCTAACTAAGATAACTATACCAAGTGGGGTATCATATTAAAGAGCTTTACTTGCACATTCTAAAACAGATTTTTATTTATTTTTAAGCTTAATAGTTTTTCATTTATCGTGCAAAATGTCGGAAGAATACCCGAGTAGGGAACCCGCCGGTTTTATGGGATTACATAACAAAGAGAGTGCTATATTAAGAGGGCTCTCTCCGTCCCTCGTTTCATACAATCGTAGTTCCAATTTCATTTGAATATTAAGCAACCAAAGTCCATGAAATTTTGCAGACATATTCTAGAAACTAATATCTGTGTCTGTGGTGTTTTAGATTTTTCTAAAAATATGTAGTTTTAAAATTACAGGGGCTCAAAGATTTGTATGAAAATTTTTAAGACCGCGTAACTTTGAAACCGAATATTTTAACAGAAATCTGGAAAACCACAGACATAGATATTAGTTTCTAGAATATGTCTGCAAAATTTCATGGACTTTGGTTGCTTAATATTCAAATGATATTGGAACTACGATTGTATGAAACGAGTGACGGAGAGAGCCCTCTTAACTTCTCTCCGTAGATAGAGTATAGTACTGACTAGTTAGGCGAGACTAGAAGCCTACGCTACAAGTCGTTGGCAATTCCGTTTGATTGCAGCACATTTGTATTTACTGACAAATCTCGTAATAATTTTAAATAAGTACATATCAAAAATTGCAAAACTGGCAGGATTCGAACCTAAAAGACTGGATTCGTGCCCAATTATAAAAACTTACTGACAAAATGTTGAAAACTGTTGTACGATACGATGCACATTGGAACTCGGTGCTATTCGAAACCCTCGCCCACGGCTTGGCTCTTTAATTTGCTGCTTTACACGTGTGTAACATAAATGTAACATTAGGCATATCCTTTCAGGTACATTATTCGCAAGCCTGAGTTGTTCGGAGACCGGAATCAAGCTTTGGGTAAGACAACTAACTTTACACTCCTTTTAGCTCATATGATGGGACAGATATCTTAAGTTTCCTGGACTTGAAAAAAATATAACTTAACTTTTTGTCTGTCCGTCACAGATGTTTTGTCTTCTATGTACAGTGTACACACTACACATATACAAAACTAGAGAGTGCCCGCGGCTTCGCCCGCGTGGATTTCGGTTTTTTAAATCCCTTAGGAACTCTTTGATTATCCGGGATAAATAGTAGCCTATGTACTTCCCCGGAAAGTATTCCAAGTCTGTATCAAACATTAAAATCGGTTCAGCGGTTGGGCCGTGAAAACGTAGCAGACAGACAGACACACTTTCGCCTTTATAATATTAGTGTGATGGAAGTATGGGTTAAATGGACTATTGTTGTTTCAGTCGGTCCTTCTGTACTCATGACCACTATCGGAGACGAAGAACATGAAATTGATGCAGGCGACGAGTTGGATATGCCGTCTTTCGAAAATGATACAAACATCGTTGAATATTCAAGAAAATCCCAGGACTCTGTACTAAAACCAAAGAAATCATTGATAAGTGATGATATCAATTTTCAAACAACAAGGCGAAATGATCCTTTTGCCAACAAACACTATTCCCAGGATATATTCAATACAATAGGAAACTATACTGACCCCATACAGTATATCTGTGACGTTTGCCAAAAGATATTTCAACGGAAAAGTTCCTTAGCTACCCACATTAGGGTGCATACCTACACAAACACTTTCTCATGTAATTTATGTAAATATAAGTGTACAGACGAAAGTAAATTAGTGAGTCACATGAGGACTCACACTGGCGAAAAGCCTTTTGTTTGTAAATTGTGCGATTATAAATGTCTAAAAAAAGGCAATTTAGTAAAGCACATGAGGTCTCATACTGGTGAAAAGACTTTCGGTTGTGAGTTATGTAAATACAAATGTAAAGAAAGCAGTGGCTTAGTGAGACATATGAGGACTCACACTGGCGAAAAGCCTTTTGTTTGTAAATTGTGCAATTATAAATGTCTAAAAAAAGGCAATTTAGTAAAGCACATGAGGACTCATACCGGTGAAAAGCCTTTCGGTTGTGAGTTATGTAAATACAAATGTAAAGCAAGCAGTGACTTAGTGAGACATATGAGGACTCACACTGGCGAAAAATCTTTTGTGTGTAAAATGTGCGATTATAAATGTCTAAAAAAATGTAATTTAGTAAATCACATGAGGACTCATACTGGTGAAAAGCCTTTCGGTTGTGAGTTGTGTAAATACAAATGTGCAGAAAGCAGTAACTTTGTGAAGCATATGAGGACTCACACTGGCGAAAAGCCTTTTGTGTGTAAATTGTGTGATTATAAATGTTCACAAAGTGGTAGTTTGGTGAATCACATGAGGACTCACACTGGCTAAGTACCGAGTCTAGCTTATTTAAAAAAAAAATATATATAATGCAATCAAAACAGATTACAATATTTTACAATCCTAAGTTAATTCACAATCAACACATTTTGATCTTATTGTAACCCTAGATGGTCTCACAATATCACCAGGTTCAAATTAGCGTGTTTCAGGTTGTATTTTACCTTTGTATATAAGTTTTTTTTTTTAAATGCTAATAGGAGTAAAGCAGTATACAATAGCAATTACCGACCTCGTTTTGTTTAAAAGGACTCGGCCAGCGCCTCGTCCTTTCAAAGTCGCTTCAGAGGTCCTTGGCTTTGGCTTTATTTCAGCCGGACTGTAATGTACTATTGTCGCGTTCATCTCGGCTTGGAGGAGTTCTACGAAAACGATTTTATATGCCAAATTACTGTGAGAGTGAACGAGATTGTTGTAAGTATTATTAGCTGTTGTGTTCTTACTTAATAAATTAAAGTATTATTAAACAATGGACTTATTAATTTTCAATAAAAATGACTGAAGTAACTACCCTTTTTCCCCATACTAAACCATCATTTGAAAAAATTGGTAAGATTTGAAAAATCATTTTTTTTTTAGGTAGGTAAAGGTTTTATTGATGGTTCAGGTTCTTATGATTTCATCCATCATCAGCCATGCTTGGCATCCTACTCTATAATGGCTAACAAAGAGTAATTTAAGGTGCATGACACGGGTCCGCCCGCGAAATACAAAAATCTGTAAACTAATACGACAAAGTAGGCTTATGGCATTTTAATTGCGCCAATAGCAGTATCAACCTCATAGGTTTATATAAAAGTCTTTAATTGAAAGGGTCCCGTAAAAATTAGTTATAGTATCGACTAATTTGTAAGTAACTCAATTCATTATTTCAACTAATCTCTTAAACTGAGCATTTTCAAGGAAAGATTTTTATGTAATGCTGTGAAGATGATACTGCCATTGGCAGAATTAGAATGCTATAAGCCTACTTTGTTTTACTAATTTACAAATTGCGAAAAACCAAATTAAATTCACTTCCGGTCGAAATAAGACGCTCCAAATCACTGGCAATCTTTAAAAATCGTGTCAAGAAACACTATCTATCACTATAAATCTTTAGTTTCTGTCATAGTATATTATGTACACTATGCTATTTATTTAACTATGTATTATTTATTTAATTATATTATACAGATTTAATGTTTTATATATATATATTTATTTATTTATTTATATATTTATTGTATAGTATGTACCTATTAGAGTGTATGTCTATGTATACGTAATAATTGTATATATACATGATGACTCCTCGTCTTATCCTTTAGGTTCGAACATACGGGTTACCTGGGAGAGATCACTTTAGTGATAAGGTCGCCCTTTGTATTTTTATCTGTATCATTTATTATTTTCTTTGTAATTTTGTGCAATAAAGATGTTTAAATAAATAAATAAATAAATTTGAATTTCGCGGTTAGACCCTTATGTTATGAATGATGACTATGGTGGAATGATGCCGCTATGTAACGATCGCAATCGCCTCTGATTGGTTGACGCTCGCTTACATACCATTTGAATTGAATTGGTATGAATGGAATGGATATAGTGCGACTAGCCAGAAATATACTGCAGCATTAAATTATATTCATGACACTGTAATTTAAAAAAAGAACTACCAGGTTCAAAAAGGCTAGAACCCAGAGCCGTACAACCGGTTAATTAAAAAAAACTAAGTCCGTGTTGGGCCAAAAGAAATAGAACCCAGAGCCGTAAAACCAGTTAAAGAAAATAAAAAGGATTCATAGTCTGTGGTCTAGTCTGTGTGTTTCTGTTTGTTTATTTATGGTTTTTGTTGAACTTTACAGAATTTATTTAGATCAGCAAATTCAGGCATTTTAAATTACCTGAATGTGCATAAAACTAGCGTCACATCGCCCTTTGGAATGAGAGTGTGCAGTATGGTGAAGTTTTGAGTGTTAAAAAATCAAAGGAACCGAAAAATGTCTACTATTCCTTCAGTGGTGCAGGTAATCTATCAATTTTAGGTCCAGTTACTACTAGAAAAATAAGTTATTGGCCAATTTATAGCACAAGAACGCTATTAAAGTCCTGTTGATCGAATTTCGTACACGGCGGTCGAATTTCAAATTAGCTAAGCGCAAAGAGTCTGTTTCAGTGAGAATATATTTAGGAAAATATTATCTAAAATATCATTCTCACAATGAACCAAAAGAAAAACCCGGAAAAGATTAGTCGCAGGGCCTTCCCAGATGCTATTAAACTTGAGGGAAAACAAGCTAGCCCTTAGAGGAACGAGGCAGTTAGTATTATCAATACTTCTATACATCACATATCATAAAATCATAATAATCTTCTCTCTGGGCTGGTTTCCGCACTTAAACGTTTCCGTCTGTTATTAAAAACTTACACATACATATTTTCTATAGTATGTGTTGTATTCGCTGAGCTGGAAGCTCCGTTTTCCGAGACACACTTTTTACTTGTTTGGGAAACAAGTAAACAGTAAGGTTTTTTTTTTTTAAAGAATATAAGCCATTTTAATCAAGACTAACATTCCCCTTTCCCCTCCAACTAAGCGTAAAGCTTTTGCTAGGAGTGGGTACGACAATAGTGCAACGGGTGGGGATTGAACCGCCAACTTTTCAGTTTTCAGTCCACTCCTATAACTGTTGAGCTATTGAGTTTGTTATTATAACCAATTCAAGTCAATATAGTTTGTGGTGTTTATGATATATTTGTTGTTGAGCCAAAATAAATTTATCTTTATTCAGAACTAGGGGATGTCCCGCGACTTCAGCCCAGGTGGATTTCGGTTTTTTTAAATCCTGTAGGAACTCTTTGATTTTCCGGGATAAAAAGTAGCCTATGTCCTTCCCCGGGATGTACCAAATATCATTAAAATCGGTTCAGCGGTTGGGCCCTGAAAATGTAGCAGATAGACAGACAGACATTTACAATATTAGTATGGCTGGAACAACTGTAACATCTCTAATTTATAATGTAATTAACTAATTACACTATAATAGTTAATGTAAGAACTCAGTAGAACACTAAGTATGAATAATAATAACTAAGTATAATATGTATATTTTACATGTAATAATAGTGTAATTAGTTAATTTTAAAATAGATAAGATATGTATATTAAATTTTACTTCTAAAATACTAATTCTGAGCACAGCTAAATTTTAGAGTATTCGCATCCTCTTCTTACTAATGTAATATGAAAGGGACAGACACAGTTTGACAGTTGTAAATTTAAATTAGAGCTGTCAAACCTTGTGACTTTGGCTGCCAGTTGCGAATCTATTGTTTAAATTTGTAGTGTGCACTAAAATTTGAAAAAGCTGTGAGAGCCTAATGGTTAGAATGTCCGACTCCTAATCAGAGGTTGGGAGTTCGATACCTGGCATGCACCTTTAACTTTTCAGTTATGTGCGTTTTAAACAATTAAATATCACTTGCTTTAACGGTGAAGGCAAACATTGTGAGGAAACCTGGATGACTGAGAGTTCTCCATGTACTCAAAGGTGTGTGAAGTCTGCCAATCCGCATTGGGCCAGCGTGGCAGACTATGGCCTTAACCCTTCTCACTCTGAGAGGAGACCCATGTACAGTAGTGGGCCGGCAATGGGTTGATCATGATGTCTAAAATTTAGTCTTTAAATGTAAAATTCATGTTCCTTCCTATTGTAGCAACATTAGCCAATACCATAGACTTACGATTTTTCGCTAATACCATAGACTTACGATTTTTCGCTAATACCATAGACTTACGATTTTTCTATGGCCAATACCTATTGTTTGACGACCTACCTGGTGGCGCAGTGGTAAACACTGTGGTCTTATTAGTGGGAGGTCCCGGGTTCGATTCCCGGCAGGGGTTTGGAATTTTATAATTTCTAAATCTCTGGTCTAGTCTAATGAGAGGCTTTGGCGGTAGCTAGTTACCACCCTACCGGCAAAGCCGTGCCGCCAAGCGATATAGCGTTCTGATGCCGTGTAGAAACCAAAGAGGTATGGGTTTAATAAAACTGCCATACCCCTTCCAGGTTAGCCCGCTTCCATCTTAGACTGCATCATCACTTACCACCAGGTGAGATTGCAGTCAAGGGCTAACTTGTATCTAAATTTAAAAAAAAAATGATTTGTGCAAAGAGTTTTTCTCTTTCAGGTCTGCATAATATGTCTAGACACAGAGAGCAGGTTACATGTAATGAGTAAATACAAACTGAGGAAGGCGTATGAAAACCTAACTGGACATTCTGTAAGTTGACCGAATTTCAAAAGTTACATTTTTTTTTGTTTACTTTAACCCACTTAATTTTTAGTGTGAGGGATTCCTCACACTATAAATTAAATAAATAAGTGAATAAATAAATCTTTATTATCATTACAAAACAGTTTACAAACTTTAGTGTGAGGCCCTGCCTCCTGATGAAGTCAAAACTGTGTTTCAGGGGGCAGTGTCTTCCCATTATATGATGTATCAGCGTAATGTAACCACTTATAATTTAATTTAACAGGGCTCTCTCCGTCACTCGTTTCCACTCGTTTCATACAATCGTAGTTCCAATTTCATTTGAATATTAAGCAACCAAAGTCCATGAAATTTTGCAGACATATTCTAGAAACTAATATCTGTGTCTGTGGTGTTTTAGATTTTTCTAAAAATATGTAGTTTTAAAATTACAGGGGCTCAAAGATTTGTATGTAAATTTTAAAGACCGCGTAACTTTGAAACCGAATATTTTAACAGAAATCTGGAAAACCACAGACATAGATATTAGTTTCTAGAATATGTCTGCAAAATTTCATGGACTTTGGTTGCTTAATATTCAAATGAAATTGGAACTACGATTGTATGAAACGAGTGACGGAGAGAGCCCTCTTAAAAAAAATTTACATTGCAGCCACTATCCTGATTTGAGTGGAGATACTGGCTGCAATGCAATGAAAAAAAAAGTGGGACTCTTGTGGAAACATGTCTGCAGCCAAAGATAGGGAGACATGGAAAACAATTGCTGCAGCCCTAAGTTCCATGAAGAAAAAAAATGTGTGAAACAAGTGTGAGTCAGACTCGCGCACTGAGGGTTCCGTACTTGGGTATTTTTTCCAACATTTTGCACGATAAATCAAAAACGATTATACATAAAAGTAAATAAAAATCTGTTTTAGAATGTACAAGTAAAGCCCTTTCATAGGATACCCCACTTGGTATAGTTATCTTACTTTGAAAATTTAAACACATTTTAATTTTTGTTATGATGTTACCACAAATTCGCAGTTTTCAGATTTATTCCTTTACTTGTGCTGAAGACCTATCGACCTGCCAAATTTCATGATGCTAGGTCAACGGGAAGTACCCTATAGGTTTCTTGACAGACACGACAGACAGACAGACACAACAAAGTGATCCTATTAGGGTTCCGTTTTTCCTTTTGAGGTACCAGACCCCTAAAAATACAAGATCTTTCG
The DNA here is from genome assembly GCF_905333055.1 of Maniola jurtina. NCBI lineage: Eukaryota > Metazoa > Arthropoda > Insecta > Lepidoptera > Nymphalidae > Maniola > Maniola jurtina. The sequence goes on along the minus strand of NC_060054.1, from coordinate 6,571,866 downwards.
AGAATATATAATCGCGTATTTTAATATTATTGTCTTATCAGTAATGATCAGTATTATCACCTGTCTTCGTTTTTGACGTGACAGCGTCTTATAATTCGATAGAGCCGGCTGCACGCACGAAAAAAACATGACTCATGCGGCGTTACCTCGCTCTGAGGCGTTCCATGTAAGGCTTGAAGTGCAAGCGAGAGCGCGGAACGAGCGACAAAGAAGCACAATCGGCCTTTTTTGTCACGTTCAACTATCGTCAGTAAACCGACTTTACAGACAACCAATTTTTTTTTGTTAGCGTTCTGGAAACACCTTCTATAGTACATGCAATTTTCAGATTGCTGAAAATGAGTGTAAAGCAAAGTTTCTGTGCTCTGAATGCATCCATAGATTGATGAACTTCACTAATTTTAGATACAAGAGCTTGAGAGCGCGTTCAATTTTGGAATACTTGGTTCGAAAATATGAATATGTAAGTATTATTCTATCCGGCAACGTATCAGCCTGGCTGTCCAACGCGGAAATGCAGCCAGTATTCTTGGCACCATTCCACGCGGGCATGATTTGTGAAGTAATTAGATAAGGCTAGCTTTAAGTTTTATTGTAATACTAGCCGATGCCCGCGACTTCGCCCGCGTGGATTTAGGTCTTTTGAAATCCCGTGGGAACTCCTTGATTTTCCGGGATAAAAAGTAGCCTATGTGCTAATCCAGGATATTATCTGTCTCCATTCTAAATTTCAGCCAAATCCGTCCAGTAGTTTTTGCGTGAAGGAGTAACAAACATACACACACACACACACACACACACACACACATACAAACTTTCGCCTTTATTATATTAGTGTGATAGTGTGAAGTGTGATTTTCTTAATAAAGTTCTACACTCTGCCAGCATGGTGGACTATGGACTAAACCCAACTCATTCTGAGAGAGCTGTTCTCAGTAGTGGGCCGGTGATTGGTTGAGATGGTAATGTAATATTAATTTAATATCAGTGACAACCCTACTGTAGCTGGCTACTCGTTAAGACATCATGCATTGGACTCCTTCAAATAAAAAAAACCGGCCAAGTGCGAGTTGCCTCGCGCACCGAGGGTTCCGGACTCGGGTATTTTTTCCAATTTTTTGCACGATAAATCAAAAACTATTATACATAAAAATAAATAAAAACCTGTTTTAGGATGTACAGGTAAATCCCTTTCATACGATACCCAACTTGCTATAGTTATCTTATTTTGAAAATTAAAACACTTTTTTTTTTAAATGATGTAACCAAAAATTCGCGGTTTTCAGATTTATTCCTGTACTTGTGCAATAAGACCTATCTACCTACCAAATTTCATGATTCTAGGTCAACGGGAAGTACCCTATTGGTTTCTTGACGGACAGACAGACAGACAGACAACAAAGTGATCCTATAAGGGTTCCGTTTTTCCTTTGGGGGTACGGAAACCTAAAAAACCGGCCAAGTGAGAGTTAGACTCGCGCACCGAGGGTTCCAGACTCAGGTTTTTTTTTTTTTTGGAGTTTTTACACGAGAAATCAAAAACTACTATGTACTAGTTTCAGTTCAAAAATATAATAACATTTCTCTTTACAGGTAACAATAGATCATATAAAATTAGTTGATCGTAACAAATACCACCTAAGGTCTGATATTGTCAAGACAGTCTTTGAGCCTGGCCACTGCGATTTATATATAGACTGTTCTGACACGGACATACTGACAGAACTAGGCGCAACCGTTGATACACTTGCATTGAAACAGGAAGAGAGACACGGGTATGTGTTGGTTGATGGAGACCACAGTCTGCACATGATTATAAAGAATAAAGATGATGTAGACATACAGACAGATTTAAAAACAGCTTTTGGTAACACCATAGTTAAAACCGAGCATAACTATTATGAAGACCACTTAGACATCAAATCGGAAAGACTAAATGAATATGATGATTGCATTGATAATACAAATTTCTATGTACCAAATGATGGTTATATATCTGATAGTGCTAGTACTTTCATTTTGGAGCCAAAACCGATTCTCGAAGAGCTGTTAGATAAAACTCCGACTTGTACAGAAAACACTCATAATCTGGGTAAGTTACTGTTTCTTTTAATGTCCTATTAATTTATTATTAGTATTTTATTTTCTTATAATTGTTTTAGAATAATTTTTCTTCTTGAATGAATTTGACGTTTTCACCGTTTTATTAATGGAAATCTGTCAAAATTATTCATCAGTAAGGCCTCATTCGCACGAGCGTTAACAAACGTTGCGCTAAAACCCGGCGTTGCGCTGACAATACAACAGAGCGCGATAAAAAAGCGTCGACGTGTGAACAGATACTTGGGAATGCATTTGTTCTATTTGAACGCTTTTTTAACGGACGTTAAAAAGCCCTGGTACGAATGAGGCCTTAACCACACCGACCTTTATTAATACAAGTATGCTGGACCTGCGATTGTCAACCTGTTATTGAAGCAACTTGATTTTGGCCATTTTGGTGATAACTGTGCTGCAGTGATCGTCATGTGAGCGTACTCAGAACTAAATGTTTGTCATGAGACATCTATCAACACAAAGACCATTTGCCACTTGAAAATATTAATTCGCAGTACATTGTATACATTCTATTCAAATCGGCACAAAGAATAACTCATTTTGTATGGCACACCTCTTCCAGCGTACTAGTATATGCCCATTTCAGTGTTTAACCATAACAGCCTGGTCTACCTACATGTCCGCCATTTTCTATTTTTAACCCCCTACCCAAAAAGAGGGGTGTTATAAGTATGACGTGTGTATGTGTCTGTGGCATCGCAGCTCCTAAACTAATAAACCGATTTTAATTTAGTTTTTTTGTTTGAAAGGTGGCTTGATCGAGAGTGTTCTTAGCTATAATCCAAGAAAATCGGTTCAGCCGTTTGAAAGTTTTCAGCTCTTTTCTAGTTACTGTAACCTTCACTTGTCGGGGGTGTTATAAATTTTTAATTTACACTTGTTTCAAAATAGCGGTCACACAAATTTTGTCTCATACAAACAAGTATTGTATGAGACAAAATCTTACAAAGTGTCACATTTCAGAGATATGATGGCAGCTATTGACTAATGCAGGTTTAATGCATGGCCACTATGTTGCAAAAATCGGCCAAGTGCGAGTTTCGCGGTTTTAAGATTTATTCCTGTACTTGTGCTATAAGACCTACCTGCCTGCCAAATTTCATGATTCTAGGTCAACGGGAAGTACCCTATAGGTTTGTTGACAGACACGACGGACAGACAGACAACAAAGTGATCAAGGTTCCGTTTTTCGTTTTGAGGTACGGAACTCTAAAAAAAAGTAAAATGGCGGACTACTAGGTAGGCCAAAATCTTCAAAGCCTTTTAACATAGTTTTCTTTAATAGGCATGGCACCAGATCCAACCATAACAAGGAGTAATAGACATGCAATGGAACAAAATAACTACAAAACTGAAACAGATACAAAATTAGATACAGAATCAACTAAAAAAAAGAAAAAGCTTCAAGACAAACTTGAATTCGAGACAATGAAAAATCTTACACTGTACAATGAATCCAGTAACTTTTGGGAGACAGACAAGGAAGAAAAAAATTTACTGGTGAAGCGTGAAACTAAAAAAGATATAGTGAACCCTTATTCCTGTACTATATGCAATTATAAATGTAAACTAAATATCAGTCTAACCGTGCACATGAGAAAGCATAAAGACGAGAAATATTTCACTTGTGAATTCTGTGACTACAAATTTAAACTTAGACACAGTTTGAATCTACACATGCAAAAACACAGGAACGCAGGAGTGAATTGTGGCTTGTGCAACTCAAAGTTTGATAACAATGATAATCTATACAGACATATGAAAATACACTTTGGTGAAAACTCCTTTGCTTGTAATTTATGTGAATACGAGAATGAAGATAATGTTTCTTTTGTACAACACATGAGAACTCACTCGGGTGATAAGGAATCTTTTTCTTGTCAAATTTGTGATTATGAGTTTATGGGTAAAGATCTTTTGAAGAAACACATGTACCTCACACACGAGAAAGGGTCTGGTGGTGATGTGGAAACACAAAAATCAGTTTTGAAAACCCCGAATCAAAGCGATAAAACTCACGCTTGTGAACAATGCAACTCCAAATTTGTATCAAAAGGCAATTTGATGAGACATATAAAAATATACTGCGGTGAGAAAGTGTTCACTTGTCACTTTTGTGAACGAAAATTCAAAGCTAAATGCGATTTGAAGAGGCACATGTTACGTCACACGACTAAGAAAACTTACCCTTGTGAATATTGTGATCATAAGTTTTCTTGTAAAAGTCATTTGAAAGAGCACGCGTGGATTCACACACAAAATCCCTCCAATACAGGTGTTGAAACTCAAAAATCAGTTGTAGAAACCGTAAACGAAAAGTACGTTTGCGAAATATGCGACTCCAAATTTGTACTAAAGAATCATTTAACGAGACACATGAAGACACACTTTATTGAGAAAAGATATACTTGTCAAGTTTGCAATCATAAGTTTTCTTCTAAAAGTCATTTGAAAGAGCACGCGTGGATTCACACACAAAATCCCTCCAATACAGGTGTTGAAACTCAAAAATCAGTTATAGAAACCTTAAACGAAAGGTACGTTTGCGAAATATGCGACTCCAAATTTGTACTAAAGAATCATTTAACGAGACACATAAAGACACACTTTATTGAGAAAAGATATACTTGTCAAGTTTGCAATCATAAGTTTTCTTCTAAAAGTCATTTGAAAGAGCACGCGTGGATTCACACACAAAATCCCTCCAATACAGGCGTTGAAACTCAAAAATCAGTTATAGAAACCGTAAACGAAAAGTACGTTTGCGAAATATGCGACTCCAAATTTGTACTAAAGAATCATTTAACGAGACACATGAAGACACACTTTATTGAGAAAAGATATACTTGTCAACTTTGCGATCATAAGTTCTCTTCTAAAAGCCATTTGAAAGAGCACATGTGCACCACACATGAGAAAAACTCCATTATTGATTTAGAAACTCAAAATTTTGATTCAGAAAGCTCGAGTGAAGGTAAAAAGTATGCGTGTGAGTTATGCGACTCTAAATTTGCATTAAAAAGTCATCTAACGAGACACATGAGAACGCACTCTGGGAAAAAAGCATTTAAGTGTCATGTATGCCAAAAGAAGTTCTCACAAAACAGCAGTTTAAAAAAGCATATGTTAATTCATACCGGTCACAAACCGTACTCCTGTGAGACTTGCCCCTATAAATGTACTTCCGGAATCGATTTAGTGAACCACCAGCGGATTCATACGGGTGAAAAACCATTCGCGTGTACGTACTGCGATTTTAGATGCAACCGCTCGTATTCATTGATTACGCACATACGGGGACACACGGGTGAAAAACCGTTTGCGTGTAAGCTGTGTGCGTACAAGTGTACACGCACCAGTCAGTTGATAAGGCATATGCAAACTCATACAGGCGAAAAGCGTTTTTCATGTAAGTTGTGTGATTATAAATGCACCCGGCATTGCAATTTGCAGATGCATATGCGTGTTCACACGGGTGATATGCTGTCATGTGATTATTGCACGTATAAGACTGCGAACAAAGCCTGCCTTGTGGTCCACATTAAAAGGCATGTGAAACTCAGAGCAGAGATTGAGGTTAACGCGGACCGCCGACTTTAATCATTTACTAGCTGACGCACGCGATTTCGCGCGCGTGGATTTAGGTTTTTTGAAATCCCGTGGGAACTCTGATTTTCCAGGATATAAAGTAGTCTGTGGACTTCGTCTGTGATGGCGTTTGCTGGCGCGCGTGCTGTGCTTGTTTGGAGTGTTTTTTTTTTTTGTTAAGAGTGGCTAGTTTTTGTGTTAGTTGGTGTTTTTTGGTGGTGGGACTGACTGGGAAGCGCTCTAAAGGGGCGCCGCGCGTATGTCGGCGGGCGCCGGCGCAGACGGAGTCCATACTTGTATAAATTCAATAACTTGAAAATATCACAAACTTGACATTGGCTAATCAGAGTAAAGCCAGATTTAAAGAAAAAAAAAGTAGTCTGTGTGCTAATCCAGGATATTATCTATCTCCATTCCGAATTTCAGCCATATCCGTCCAGTGGTTTTGCGTGAAGGAGTAACAAACACACACACACACACACACAAACTTTCGCCTTTGTAATATTAGTGTGATTCCGACCGATTTTCTTCCAGCTCATTCCATTCAGATTTATTAACACACTAGCTGATGCCCGCGACTTCGTTCGCGTGGATCTAGGTTTTTCGAAATCCCGTGGGAACTCTTTGATTTTCCGGGATAAAAAGTAGCCTATGTGCTCATCCAAGATATTATCTATCTCCATTCCGAATTTCAGCCAAATCCGTCCAGTGGTTTTTGCGTGAAGGAGTAACAAACATACACACAAACTTTCGCCTTTATAATATTAGTGTGATACTCCGATTAATGTAGAAGCAATTTTTTTTGTGGAAAATAGTGTGGTTAGTTAAATGTTATTTTTTATTTTTTTATAAAGAATATTAGCCATGCTAATCATGACTAATACTCCCCTTTCCCCTCCAATTAAGCGTAAAGCTTGTGCCAGGAGTGGGTACGACAATAGTGCAACGGGTGTGGTTTGAACCGCCGACCTTTCGGAATTCAGTCCGCTCCTCAACCGTTGAGCTATCGAGGCTCATAGTTATAGATTGTATTTTTATACATTGTAATACTAGCGCATACCCGTGAAGTGTATTAATGGATTTTTAAGAGGTCTAAACTCTAAAACCATCTTCGCATTATTGCCTTTTTAATGAAACCGGTTTGAGGCACATCTGTAGGATGGTTTCCCAAAGTCTATATTTTTCTATGTTTTATAATATTAGGATAATTAGATTATTAATATAAAGTATTTTGCAGTTACATTGTCATTATTTTGTTTACAAATTTTTAAGTAGTTACATTTTTAGCATTATAAATGTACTATTAGATGGTTGAATTATAGTTTTTTTTTTCTCGTCTGGCTTTTACAATGACTAGCCAATGTCAAGTTTGTAGTTATTTGTAACAAGTTAGATAAACTATACAAGTATGGACCCCGTCTGTGCCGGCGCTCGCCGACACACGCACGGCACCCCCTTAGAGCGCTTTCCAGTCAGTTTAAACAAAAAAAACACTCCAAAAAGGCAGAGCACGCCCGCCAGCTAACACCAACACAGACGAAGTCTCAAATGTACTATTAGATGGTTGAATTATAGTTTTATTGTTTACCATTTATGAATTTTATTATTATATTATATAGCTATATAAGTTATGAGTTCTTTTTTTATAATGTAGTTGAGATTTTTTTTGTTAAAAATTGCATTTTAGTTGCAAATAATTATAATCAATGTTGATATAAGTACATATATTTTATATTTATTTACCGATTGTGCCTGAAAAAGAAATACATTGCCAAATAAATCTATATTAAGTTGTATGTACAATGTAATAGATTTTTTTTAACTTGCTTTCAAGTTGCAATTAATTTTAATCATACATTTTTATGTTGGACTAGAGAACGCCCGCGACTTCGTCTGCGCGGATTTAGGTTTTATAAGATCCCGTGGGAACTGTTTGATTTTCCGGGATAAGAAGTTGCCTATGTCAATTACAGAGGCGCCTAGCTACCGCGGTACCAAACATACAAATCGGTTAAGCGGATGGGTTTTTGGGAATCCCGTGGGAACTCTTTGATTTTTCAGGATAAAAAGTAGCCTATGCCCGTCCCGGGGATATATAAGCTAACCCTGTACGAAATTTCATCAGAATCGGTTGTTGGGCCGTGAAAAGGTAGCAGACAGACAGACAGACACACTTTTGCATTTATAATATTAGTATGGATTGTTGCTAGAAAATAAATATATTAAGTATCAATAATAAATCTGTAAGTATCTATTAAATTTTAAGTTCATTTTTTATAATGCAATCAACATTTTTTGTTAAAACTAAGTTTGTTTAAGATGAAATCAATTTTAATAATTTTTTATTTTATTTTTATTTTTTATACCTACATATTTTTTATATTTTTTTTACCGATTGTGCCTGAAAAAGAAATATTTTGAAATAAATCTAAACTAAGTTCGGAGTTCCTTTTTATAATGTTTTTTTTATTGTTAAAACTAGCTTTTAAGTTAATATTGTCTAATAAATCTAAATTAAGTTCTGAGTTCCTTTTTATAATGTTTTTTTTTATTGTTAAAACTAGCTTTTAAGTTGAAATTAATTTTAATTATAGTTTACATGTCTTTTATTATATTTTTTACCAATAGTGCCTAAGATATAGATATCAAATAAAAAATATTTTTTTTCAAATTAATTCTTTTATTTCTCTTTTAAAGTGTTTAGTTTAAGAAATTAGTCAAAATAATGAGTTAGAAATGAGTTACTCACAAATTAGTCGATACTATAGCTAATTTCTTAAACTGGACCCTTTCAAGTAAAGATTTTTATATAAACCTGTGAGGATGATACTGCCATTGTCGCAATTAAAATGCCATAAGCCTACGTTGTCGTATTAGTTTACAAATTGCGAAAAACCAAGTTAAATTAGAAATTCGCGGGCAGGCCCGTCGCATGCACCTTAAAGCAGATTAGTTTCGAACTCATCCGGGGTCCTTTTTCATAGGGACTCCATCGACTAAATATATGAGTATAGCCGTAACAATCTATACACTGGTTTAGAAAAAAGGCGCATAGTTACTTCTTTAGATTTAGGTTTTTCGAAATCCCGTGGGAACTCTTTGATTTTCCGGGATAAAAAGTAGCCTATGTGCTAATCCGGGATATTATCTATCTCCATTCCAAATTTCAGCCAAATCGGTCTTATAATATTTGTGTGAAGAAAGACGGCATTTTCGATGAAAGCTCTCAGTCGGCTTGATTTATTGCGACAACTTAAACAATTATCCTCATATTTCAACAAATTAACACAAAACAGTATTCGTCTATATGTATAAGCCTTCCTCTTGAATCACTCTATCTATTGATGTAAACCGCATTAAAATCCGTTGCGTAGTTTAGAAGACAAAAGCGTACAGAGGGACAGACGGCGGGAAGCGACTTTGTTTTAACCCCCGACCCAAAAAGAGGGGTGTTATAAGTTTGACGTGTGTATCTGTGTGTCTGTGTAGGTATCTGTCTGTGGCATCGTAGTGCCTAAACGAATAAACCGATTTTAATTCACTTTTTTTTGTTTGAAAGGTGGCTTGAACGAGAGTGTTCTTAGCTATAATCCAAAAAAATTGGTTCAGCCGTTTAAGAGTTATCAGCTCTTTTCTAGTTTTCTTGTAGATAAGAAGGTTGAATAACCGTTAGGTTCATAATATTATGTCAATTGACAAATGTCAAGCTGTCAAGATGGACGTTGCCTTGATACATAATTATTTATTTGAAAATGAAGTTTTAGAAAACTCAGATACTTTGGATCGTAGGCGCGGAATAGTCCAAGAAAATCGGTTCAGCCGTTTGAAAGTTATCAGGTCTTTTCAGTCTTTTTTTAGTTACTGTAACCTTCACTTGTCGTGGGTGTTATAAATTTCTAATTTACACTTGTATAATAGGCAAGTATGTATTCAAGTACTTTTATACATGGCATAATATTGTATATCAAATCTTTGAAAAGAGCAACCGCCGCGTTTCTTGCTGGTTCTTCTCGGTAGGAAAGGCATTCCGAACCAGTGGTAGATGCTCTTGACGATTCAAAGGTACTTGTAAAAGTCTAATTGAATAAAAATAAGTTGAATAAATGAATAATTAATTGGAGAGGAAAGAAGAAATAAAACAAAAGAATTATTATGCAAAATATATATTTCATACAAGTACTTAGTTACTTATATTAAACAGTAAACTTAACATAGAGAATATAATGATCAAATTGATATTTATTATAACAACTATAATAAGTATTTAAGGTATGATTCCGAACCACGCTGCACGCAGCAGTGCTGCCGCAACAGTGCTGTCGCGGCACTACTGGTCCCCATACAATCTCTATGAGCTTATATTATGAGATAACATTCCGAGCTAGGCAGCAATGTCGCGGCAGCAATGTTGCGGCAGCACTGCTGCGCGTCAGTGTCGCCCTGCCGCCGCGACAGACCAGTAGTGACGCGTCTGCCGCCGCACCAAGAATATATACGTGAATGTTGACAAGTAAATTGACAACAAATGGACGAATCTGTTGCTTTTCTTTCACTATTAGCATAAAGCAACAACAAATCATCGTCATCTTCTTCCACTTCCAACAGTATAAATAAAAGTTGGTCATCAATCGACATCTTATCACCACGAACAGAGCGACACTGCCGCCTTGCTCGAAATCAGCGCGGCAGGCAGCACTGCTGGGCAGCACCTTCTTGGCAGCACTGCGGCAACAGCACTGCTGCTTGTTGCCGAGTTCGGAATCATACCTTTATTGTTATACATCTGAATACTGAAAAGTTTGTTTTTGACAAATTGTATCAAATTAGAAATCAGTCGTTAGAACTCAGTTCAGACAGTTGGTCAGAACACGAGAAGGAAAAAACAGTCGATATTTGAGGTTGTCCTATTTAGGTAACAGGGCTCTCTCCATTACTTACTCCATACAATCGTAGTTTCAATTTCATTTGAATTTTAAGCAACCGAAGTCCATGAAATTTTGCAGACATATTCGAGAAACTAATATCTGTGCCTGTGGTTTTTAGATTTTTGTAAAAATATGTTGTTTTAAAATTACAGGGGCTCAAAGATTTGTATGTGAATTTTTAAGACCGCGTAACTTTGAAACCAAATATTGTAACGGAAATCTGGAATACCACAGGCATAGATATTAGTTTCCGGAACGTTTCTACAAAATTCCATTGAGTATGATTGGTTAGTATTACAATGAGAGACGAACTACGTTTGTATGTAGCGAGTAACGGAGAGACCCCGTTTCAGTACCCAGTTGTTAATCTTAAAACAATCGAGAGAAAAAAAATATGATTTTGACTGTATAACAGTGATTCGTTTTCTATTTTCTAATTCAGCCATTATAAAAATAATGTTTGCTTTATTTAATAACGGCTTTTCAGGCTTGTCTCAAAAAGTAGGTATGTACTTATACTTATTTTTTTAATAAATCCCAGACTAAAGAAAAATATAGACAGAACCCTCGAACAAATACATCCATTTAAAAAAGGGCTAATGAGATTATTTTTTTAAAAGTTTATTTAGCGTTTATTACAGTTTTTTTAATGCTAACAACACGGTTGGGTTTTGAATCTAAACTCTCCTATTGGATTATAATATCTACTGGACTTGCTGGTTTATCTACAGAAGTGCCGATATGTTACGCATCTCTAATCACGTTTGACAGCAAAAACTCTTCCGACTCTTGCTATACCTGCCCTCCTCAAGCTAAAACGTCGTTAACCAACATTTGGTCAAATTCGACTTTTTAACACTATCTTACTCAGAATTTTTTTTTCTATCGACCAATCTAACCGGTATTTTCCTAGCTGCTGTAGTTTTTGATATAGCAATATGAAGAACGTCGTTAAGTAACTACCTGTTTATATAATAACAATACTTAAACGTATTTAACTGACATTGCCAGTCTAAAATGTCTCTAAGCGGCGTTAATTTTTATTGCTACAAGGTTTTTTTCTTAAATTCCATAGCTTAAATGTCTTTAAACGAAAATGCTAGACTAAAATGTCTTTAATCACACATAAACGCGTTACAGTTTAGTTATATTTTGCAAAAAAATATTGTTTCCTAGACTGAAATGACTCTATCCCGCAATACTTAACTTAAATGTCTCTAACTATTCCCGCATCTCGCCAGGTTGTAACTTTATTGTGTATTCGTTTGTCCGTACATCTAACCCAAACAGTATTGATATCAATGCAAAGAACGTTTAACGAACTTTTATCAAACAATAGTTAAATTTCATAAACGATATAAACCTTCTGAATACGGTACGTCAAAGAAAATGTTGCAAAAATCCTCATTATAGGGACCACGACTTGTTTGAACTTCATGGGCTATAAAATGGCCAGTATAAGTAAAAAATAAGGTCATTGCATTGTAAGTCAAGGTGACTGCAAGAAAACTAACCCTCAAGGTGGACACTACTGCTGAAGAAGCCGCTCAAGTGGTTGTACTACTGCGATCAGGGATGCGATAATGTGATGTGGCACGGCAACTTAATTTGAGTCGTTTTTCCGTGCAGCGGGTATTCCAACGGTTTCAAGAGACTAGGGGCTACATCCGGAGGCATGGATCAGGTCAACAATGCTGCACATCCGAAAGAGACAACCGCTTTATTGTGATATCTTCTTCGCGCAATCGATTCCTTTATGTCGTTAAGCTGCAACGGCAGCTCCGAGAAGTTCGCAGAGCTACAGTGAGCACGTCTACGATTAGAAGAAGGTTGCGAGAGAAGAAAATTGCGGTCCGCGTACCTGCTAGGGGTCGGAAATTAACTGCATAGCATCGCAGGGAAAGGTTGCAATTTGCCCGTGAGCATGTCAACAGCTGAACCCTCGACCAATGGAGGGCTGGACTCTTCTCGGATGAAACAAGAGTATCTTTATTTTGTTATGACGGGCGAAAGAGAGTGTACAGAAGACAAGGCGAACGATTTGCTCAGGCTTGCATAGAAGAAAGAGTAGAATATGGCGGAAGATCGAGCATGTTCTGGGGTGGCATGTCAATCGACGGAAATACGAACTTGTGTGTGTTTCCCGGACTGGAGGAGCTCGTGAACAGGGATCACTGACTGCTCATCGGTACATAACAGAGATTCTAGACGAGCATGGGCACTTTCGGACTGACGCTCTTTCAATTGTTGTAGTTACCGTTACCTTCATTGGAAAACCTCAAACATTTATAAACAATGCTAACCTAAAACGTCGCTACGGTGCGATCTTTTGTAATAAGCCACATTTTAGTTTAGCAAGTCTCCCCAAAAAACGCTACTGTAAACAAATCATTTCTATTCTTCTAGACTAAAATGTGTTTAAATTACAAGAACCGCATTTAAGTGTTTTGTTATTGATAGTTTTTAGGATCATAACCTAACATATAATGTCGTTAAAGTCTTTTAGAGTCATTTTACTTTAGGAATTATATAACTTTTTGAAGTTCCGTAAAAAGATAAAAAAAGTAAATGCAATCCAAGCCATAAACGTCTTAAAGGGTAATCTAACGACATTTAAGTTATGTAAACATAAGCCGTTGTTAGAAAAAATGCTAGACTAAAAAGCCAAAACTCTCCTGCTATAATTATTATTTACTCTAGAAACTTAAAAATACAGCTATTCGAAAGTGCTCTGTTTGCTCTACATTTCTATAGTTTCAAGTTTTGTATACGTTTATTAGTTATCAAATGGCATCATTTCTTTATAAATTTGCGCTTTTTTGATCATATCTCGAAACTTGGTTTTGGTAGTTAACGACACTTTAGCTTTAGGACGGCAGATACACAGTTGCAGCAAGATCGTCCACTATAGCAATATCATATTATTTCCATTAATGTTATTAATTTGTTGTTGTTAATAAATAGTTAAATTCGTGTTAAACCTGATTTTCTCTTGAAATTGGTCATTCATTATTAAGGATAGTCCGTTTATGTTTTCCTTTAGTCAAATTACCAAGTTACCAATTTCGACACTCAATAAATAACTTGAATTAAACTCGGAAAAATTAACGATTGTATAATATTTATTATTTAAGTATGGGTGGTTCAATAAATTGTACTTCGTGTAGCACATATTATAGAACTTTGTTGCAATGAATAGGACAATTGCAATCCTTCCTTTAATGAATTAACATTGATAATAACCGATCACAACAAAGTTCTTAATACATGTGCGAGTGTCGAAATTGGAGTTTTTGTGTAAATAAAAAACATTTTTATCAAATAATCATGATTTTTTTTATTTAAGATCAAAAATCTCATTTTTCAAAAGATTATTCTTTAACAATATATGTAATAAAAATAGTTATAATTACTTTTGCCTTAAAACTAAGTTCGTTCACGTAAGTAAACGTAAGTTTTTTCATTTATTGTCAATTGTATATAATACTTTTTACGTGATTATTTCGTAATAAACAAATGCAAAAAGGAATGTTTTAATCATTTACGGAATGTATTTTAAAATGGAGTCTATAGTTATCCAAAGGCCTAAATTAATAATAATCCATCTAAGTATCTGTCTAATAATTGTTTTATTAAAATTATATTGTAGACAGATATGTTTTGTTTACAAAATATGAATAATAATGCTGCTAATTAACATAGCGATGGATTAAATATAGATTTATTATTAATTTCGACCATAAATCTCTTAAAAGAAATGGTATTTAAAAAAAAATGTCTTTCGACACAAACAGAAAAAAAAATACTTACAAAAATGTTGACACCAAATATAATATTATTATTATGCCAGAACTTTTTGTGACTTAATTTAATTGCCGAAACTTACTTTTCATAATAAAAAAAATCATAACCCCACATAGACCAAAGGAAAAAAATATGGACGGATGTTTTCATAAAAGTATCGTGCAAGCTGTATTTACCGTATTAATTTTAGCAATAAGTTTTTGGAAATTATTTTATAACTTTTTTGTGATTCTTACGGCAATAAATGGCATTTTTCTTTATTAAAATCGGCTTTTTTGACGACGAAGTGCATATTGTGGAATTCTAATTATATTATTAAAGGGTTGACTATGAGTTTTTTGACCGCCTGGGCTAACCAACTGACCAAAATTGACATTGACGGGTTTCCAAAGTTACCCACATTGACTGTAACCACTCCACCATCACTCTTTTTCCTTTAGTCTATGTGCATTACAAAAATTCAAACCGCGATTCAAGGCACTTTTCTTAAACACTAAAAAATGACCATACATTTTGGTCTAAAATATCTACATTTATTTTTATTTAAATATAAAGATATAAAGGCACGAATGGACAAGAATTGTAATTTTAAAAACAAAAATTAAAAAAAAAACTTAAATTATACATTCATAAGTAGTATAATCTGGCAACATTGACGTTGTGGCCAAATAAGACTTACGTTAATAAAATTACATAACAGTACTACCATTTTTATAAGTAACATCGATGTACCTGCGCAGAAATTAAAAAAAAATTTGAATGGCGCGAAAATATCTCAGCCAATCATAGCGCGCGTCCGTCCGCTATTGGTTGTTGCCTACGCGCCATGTTTTGTACGCGCGAATTATGAGCGAGACAGCACGAGTCTCTGTTGTTTTTGTGTTTAAAATCTTAACGTCAAGCAATAAGGTCTATATTTCAGTGGTATACATTCGGTTTTAGTCGGCGTTAAGTAACGTTTTTCTGCGCAAAAATTGAATACTTGAAATGAGCAACCGCGGAGTTTCTTGCTGGTTCTTCTCGGTAGGAACGGCATGCCGAACCAGTGGTAGATTATTTTGACGATTCGAAAGCACTTGCAAAGTTTACTTGAATAAAAATAATTTGAATTTGAAACGAATTTTGCTGATGCGACTTGCAAAAGCACGATGGACCGACGATATAAAGCGGCTGGCGAGAAGTGGCTGGATGAGGAAGGCTGAGGACCGGGCGTGGTGGCGCTCTATAGGGTCTAAGTCCAACAGTGGACGTCCACAGGCTGATAATAATGATGACTTATAAAAGTGGTAGTACTTTACATGATTTTTTGACAGCTACAGGTGTCAATTTACATGTGACTCTGGGGTCTCTTTTTCCTGCTGAACAGACCTCCGAAGACTCCTTTCTTGTCTTTCTTCTCTTTCGTGCCTCCTCCCACTGACAGTTCCGACTCTCCAGATGACCTGTAAAATGTCTTTTCTTTAGAATGTCTAAAGTTAAAAAATTTATACTGTTCCGTACCTCAAAAGGAAAAACGGAACCCTTATAGGATCACTTTGATGTCTGTCTGTCTGTTAAAAAACCTATAAGGTACTTCCCGTTGCTCTAGAACCATAAAATTTGGCAGGTAGGCTCATAGCACAAGTGAATAAAAAAATCCGAAAACCGTGAATTTGTGGTTAGGTACATCACAAAAAAATTAAAAGGTGTTCATGAACAAAAAATAAGTATTTTCAATATTCAAAGTAAGATAACTCTATATCAAGTGGGGTATCATATGAAACAGCTTTACTTGTACATTCTAAAACAGATTTTTATTTATTTTTATGGATAATAGTTTTTGATATATCTTGTCGAAATGTCGGAAAAAATACCCGAGTACGGAACCCTCGGTGCGCGAGTCTGACTCGCACTTAACTTACCTAGACGCAGGTCTCTGGTCTAACGCGGGGGAGCCCCCACTGCCAGCCACGGACGCGGGCCGAGTGCCTCCACCGCTGGCGGTACCACCGTATGCTGTCAAACATATATCATACGTTATAGGACATTTCTAAACGGATAGACTATACAAGGTCTTTGGGTTCTAACTTCTAAGGGCGATTACGCACTGCATCCGATCCGAATCCGTGAAAATACGTGCCGAAGTAGTCATAGAACTATTTGTATGGTTGTTACGCACTAGCTCCGACTACCGTCATCCGAGTTCTCTCCGTCATCCGTGAGAACAATTCGGAATCTCGGATGTGCCTCGGATTCAAATCGGACGTATGATGCAGGTAGATATGTCAAAGATGTGCACTGAATAGCTTGGATTTGGATCAGAGATCGGATTAATGCGTAACGAATTTCGGAGTTAGATCCGATTAGATCCGTATTTTCACGGACTCGGATCGAATGAGTGCGTGACCGCTCTTAAGAGCCGCACAAGGCACAATGCAATAATCGACATAGGATACTAGGTGATTTCTATATGACTATTTTATACAAAATATTACACAATATAAAAGCTACGTAAACCATAAATAAAATAAACCCCGTCCAAATATACTACTGCCAATTAATGACTATACTATCAGAGAGATATAATACTTCTAGAACAGCAAACGTCATAATACATCGGACGTCAAAAAGGATCCCATCAATATACTATTTCCATGGGGAGTAATTAGTAAGGGATCTCTCTGTTACGTAATTCCATAAAGTCAAAGTCAAAGTCAAAATCATTTATTCAAAGTAGGTACTATTGTACACATGACAGAGGCAAATTTCGAGTCACCGATCAATCACAAATATGTATTTCTAAAATGAGCTCCAGTGACTGTGGTGGACCAAATAGAAGAACATGACGGAAAAAAAAGCAAAAAAATCTGAAGGAGTTTTTGTTGAGTGGTGGTCGGTATAGTATGTATAGTATTTAGAAATATGTCAATTCAGAATAATTATGTATGGCTTATTTGGTATTCTAGCAAATAAACACTTCTTATTCTTATTCTTAGGATAAGACTCCAGCATATTAACCCACGTGGTTTAAGCTGGAGCCAACGATGGAAAATTGTAAAAAAAAATTATAATAAAAAAAAATCGAAATTCAATACGAAAACGTATTTTCGTTTGTGATTGTCCATTGTGTACCAGTCAAGTTTGAAGTTAAGGCCATTTTGCAAGACATTGCACGCTCTAGTAATACATCTCTCTGCGAACTACAAAATAAAGAAAATAATATATAAGCAATGCTACACACACAAAACATAAGAAATAATCCAGAAAACCTTAAACCAAACCGTAAAAATAGATACACAATAAATACTTAATATTTAAAAAAAAGTAATATACACAATTTTTCTACAAGCTACTTGAATCCTAAGAATAAAAAGAAACACGCCTTTTTATTTACATGCACACTATTTTTACAACTATTATTTATTTATTTACTAAAAAAGATTAACCAGTAACTACATAAAATAAAAAAAAAAATTGCAAGTTGTATAGATGACCTACATTTGCTTAATTGCTACCACTTTTATAGTTCGTATTGGCAAAATTCTTTTGCGCTGGAAAGCGCTACCTGACGCCGACTAAAACCGAATGTACGCCAAAGAAATATAGACCTTATTGCTTGACATTAAGATTTTAAACACAAAAACAACAGAGACTCGTGCTATCTCGCTCATAATTCGCGCGTACAAAACATGGCGCGTAGGCAACAACCAATAGCGGACGGACGCGCGCTGTGATTGGCTGAGTTATTTTCGCGCCATTCAAAATCAAAAAAAATTTATTCAATTAAACTTTTACAAGTACTTTCGAATCGTCAAAAGCGTCTACCACTGGTTCAGAATGCTTTCCCTATCGAAAAGAACCAGCAAGAAACTCGGCGGTTGCTCTTTTCAAAGATTTGATATACAATATAATGTACAAAAGTAATTGAAGTCCCGCGCACTGCTGGGGCGAGCTGCAGGTCAAATTCACGCTGTTTTATCATTATATATTAACAAAATAAGATTTCTGCGCAGGTACATTCATCGGCGTGAATTATAAAAGTGGTAGATACTGTACTGTGTATTTACGTAAAGTAATTTACGTACATTGCACTTTATGTAGTACGTAAAGTAAGTGACTATTTCCTTAGCAGCGTGTAATAAGATAAACATAAAATTGTAAACATATAAAATTTTCACTAAAGTTGCCTTCAAACTACGGAAATATAATATAATATATAAATATCGCTCACCCTACTTTGAAATGTCGCTTCAAAGCAGGGTGAGCGATATTTATATGTTATATTATATTTCCGTAGTTTGAAGGCAACTTAAGACCGTTACAGTCGTATAGATAGTAAGCTAAAAGCACAGTAATTTTCCTGCATAAGTGCGAAATTCCGACAGAAATATCGACAGATTTTTCAGGGTTCCGTATCACTTCAGGAAAAAAAAGGAACCCTTCTAGGATCACTTCGTTTCGTTGTATGTCTGCGCTAGTCAGTAAATAAAAAAAAAGGAAGTCAAAACCTATTAAATACGGTACTTCCCGTTGACCTAGAACCATGAAATTTGGCAAGTAGCAAAGTCTTATAGCACAAGTAAAGGGAAAACTCTGAAAACCGTAAACTTGCACAACAAAAAATTAAAAAGTGTCATTACTCGTACGATGGTACGGAACCCTTCGCGTGCGAGTCCAACTCATACTTGACCGATTTTTGTAGTTATTACTAAATTGCAAAAAACGCTGGCCGGGATTTCGCACTTATTTAAGAAAGTATAGTATTTCCTTGAACCAAAAGACTACTGTAACACCCATTTTGTATTCAAATCTACAATTTCAACCAACCACCTTCTAGTACATATTAAAATCAATCACGGGACATGGCTACTTTGACCAGTGGCGTAACGTGGCGTGTCCATACAGTCCATAGAGGACTTCGTCTATGTTGGTGTTGGCTGGCGGGCGTGCTCTGCCTTTTTGGAGGGTTTTTTTTTTGTTAAAACTGACTGGGGAGGGCTCTAAACTTAAAGGGGTGCCGCGTGTGTATAGAGATCAAGATACAGCCCATATACAGTCCGACAAGGATCTTTTGGCACTTGAATGACATTGACAGAGGGGCGTAGTTGTAGCACAAAGACTGCCAGGCAATAAAATCTCCTCAATTTCAGAGAATGTTGAAAATGTTAAGGTGGAAGCGACGGGCCTGCCCGCAAAATTCAAATTTAATTTGGTTTTTCGCAATTTGTAACTAATAAGACAGCGTAGGCTTATAATTAGGCATACTAATTACGACAATGGCAGTGTCATTTCCACGTGTTTATATAAAAATCTTTACGTGATAAGGTCCAGTTTAAGAAATTAGCTCTAGTATCGACTAATTTGTGAGTTACAGTCGATACTAGAGCTAATTTCTTAAACTGGACCCTTTCAAGTAAAGATTTTTATATAAATAGGTGGGGATGGTACTGTTATTGTCGCAAATAGAATGCCATAAGCCTACTTTGTCGTATTAGTTTACAAATTGTGAAAAACCAAATAAAAATTGAATTTCGCGGGCAGGCCCGCTTGCCCGAAAACCGAGTGAGTTTTATCTAATTTTAACTGAATGGAAATTGGGAATGCCGTTTCTACAGCGACCCTAACCCTAAAAAGTGTTAAATATTTCCTGTACGATTGTACGGAGCCCTTCGTGTGTGAATCCGATTCACACTTGTCCTGTTTTTTGAATACAAAGTGTAGAGTAAAACTCAAAACTTCCGAGAATAATTATTTTTTGACTACCCTACGCCACTGGTTAAGAAATATCTAAGATCCATCACTCATCAACTGACCAAGATCACTGGCCGTGTAGAAATGCGAGGTGCTCTCCGTTTGCCAGTTGTTGTTCTGCCTCTCGTACCCCGACCACCCCCCGGAGCCCACGGAACTCCTGGGATCCACAACCACCGAACTCCTCGGATCCACCTTCTCATGGTAACTCCTCGACATCCGCTGCTGGTAACTGTTTACTAGCGCAGTCACCGATTTTTCGCCTCCACCGACTGATCTTTCGGACGAACTCCTGTCACTATTGTTATTTGTATTGAGGCCTCTGTCTGGTATATTATGGCCTCTTTCAGAAATATTCGAACCTCTGTCCAGTATATTGTGGCCTCTTTCAGAAATATTCGGACCTCTATCAAGTATATTTGGGCCTCTTTCTGGTATATTAAAGTTCCTGTCTGGTATGTGAGGGCCTCTTTCTGGTATATTAGGACCTCTGTCGGGTACATTAGGACCTCTTTCCGGTATGTTTGGGCCTCTTTCGGGAATGGCTGGTGGTCTGTCCGAAGGCTCCATTAGAGGCAAAGGTGGACTTCCGTTGTCTGTTTTCAAGGTATTTTAAAACTAATTAGGATTAATTTATAGATAATTATGATACTAGAAAATAAAACTAATGTATGTTATAAATAATTTTTTAAATATAAATAATACTAAACAAATAAATAGGTATAGAGAGAAGTAAAAACATATTTTTTTGTGTATTTTTTAAATCTCTTAAGTTATATTGGTTTTTATAATATAATTAAAATATTAGACATACGAATATACATAAATATATAAAACAGTACAATAAGCACATTTGAGCTGTGACGTCACGTAAGCAAGACAAATATTAAAAAAAAATCCAAATGCTATAATCTTTTCCAAAAATACCCTGAATGGAAATTTTAAGAAAGAACGATTAATTCATTATTAGAATTCATTTTGTGACTTTCTATACTCTATCCACGGAGAGAAGTTAGTATAGTGCTCTCTGTTACGTAATCCCATACAAATGACAGAGACGAAAACTCGGGCGTCGACCATATTGAATCACCAACCAGTCAAAAAGGAACCTATGTTTTCGAATTGAATCACACTAATATTATATAGGCGAAAGTATGTGTGTATGTGTGTGTGTATGTTTGTTACTCCTTCACGCAAATACTACTTGACGGATTTGGCTGAAATTTGGAATGGAGATAGATATTATCCTGGATTAGCACATAGGCTACTTTTTATCCCGGAAAATCAAAAAGTTCCCACGGGATTTCGAAAAACCTAAATCCATGCGGGCATCGGCTAGTTTTGAATATTTTTTGAAAAATAAGATTCTCTAATAGTAGTACGAAAAACATAGGTTCGTTTGTGATTGGGTTGGTCACAAAAATTGTTGACACCCACCGAGTTTTTTGTCTTTGGGATTACATAACAGAGAGAGCCCTATACTAACTTACTAGCTGATACCCGCGACTTCGTTCGCGTGGATGTAGGTTTTTTAAAATTCCCGTGGGAACTCTTTGATTTTCCGGGATAAAAAGTAGCCTATGTGCTAATCCAGGGAATCTATCTCCATTCTAAATTTCAGCCCAATCCGTCCAGTAGTTTTTGCGTGAAGGAGTAACAAACATACACACACACACACACATACATACAAACTTTCTCCTTTATAATATTAGTGTGATTTCCGTGGCTAGAGTATAGGTAGACTTCAAGAAACTTATTTATAGGTTATATGAAAAATGTAGTCATTGCGTAGTATCCAACTCACCCTCTCTCTGTGACTTGATGAACTCCTGGTTGATGTCTCGACCGTTGGAGAACCTGGAGCGACCCCAAGTGTGAGAGGATTGTTCCGAATTTCTGGAAAATAAACTCATTTTTTTTAGGGTTCCGTACCTTTTTAGAGTTCCGTACGTAAAAAGGAAAAACGGAACCTTTATAGGATCACTTTGTTGTCTGTCTGACGTGAAAGAAAACCTATAGGGCTACTTCCCGTTAACCTAGAATCATGAAATTTGGCAGGTAGGTAGGACTTAATAGCACAAGTAAAAAAAATTCGAAAACTGTTAATTTCTGATTACAGCACACAAAAAAATTTAATTGTGTTCATGAACAAATGATAATATTAGTATTTTCAATTTTAAAAGTAAGATAACTTATACCAAGTGGGGTATCATATGAAAGAGTTTTATCTGTACATTCTTTAACAGGTTTTAATTTATTTTTATAAATTACAATTTTTGATTTATAGTGCAAAATGACAGAAAATACCGGAGTACTGAACCCTCGGTGCGCGAGTTTGACTCGCAGTTGGTCGGTTTTTCGAAGTCGGTTAAAAAGAATGCGCATACCTAAGTAACACGTCGGAGCCATCTTCTGACACCGGCTGCGGCTGTCGCGGCGGCAACGACGGCAGGACAGAAGATTCTAGAAGGAGACAAACAAAAAGAAGATTTATAAGCAAAAGACGATCTTGACTGACAGTTGTGGAATATTCTAGGACTTCTAAGAAGATATGGCAATAAGAATCTGGAAGACTTCGTGGCCATTATGACAATAACTCACATTATTTCTCTCAACTGAGGCATGTTCCTAGCAGCTAGCTGGCTTATGCTTGGGAAGGAAAGAAAGGAGAGAGAAGAAAATTCTGAGAAGGCTTTGTGGCAATGGCTCACCAATATTCCTTTCAGCAGATGTTCGCTGATTCTTCTCAGGAGACGACCTCGGCTGACTATTGTGGAAGATTCTAGGACCTCAAGGAAGGTAGCAAAAGGATTCTGGAAGATTTCAGGAGTCATTGATGGTAACTCACCTATATTTCTAGCAGGCTTGTGTTTGGGAAGGAAAGAAAAAAGAGAGAAGAAATTCCTAAGAAGACTTTTTGGCAATGACTCACCAATATTCCTTTCAGCAGATGTTCGCTGACTCTTCTCAGGAGACGACCTCGGCTGACTATTGTGGAAGATTCTAGGACCTCAAGGAAGGTAGCAAAAGGATTCTGGAAGATTTCAGGAGTCATTGAGGGTAACTCATCTATATTTCTAGCTGGATTGTGCTTGGGAAGGAAAGAAAAAAGAGAGAAGAAATTCCTAAGAAGACTTTTTGGCAATGACTCACCAATATTCCTTTCAGCAGATGTTCGCTGACTCTTCTCAGGAGACGACCTCGGCTGACTATTGTGGAAGATTCTAGGACCTCAAGGAAGGTAGCAAAAGGATTCTGGAAGATTTCAGGAGTCATTGAGGGTAACTCATCTATATTTCTAGCTGGATTGTGCTTGGGAAGGAAAGAAAAAAGAGAGAAGAAATTCCTAAGAAGACTTTTTGGCAATGACTCACCAATATTCCTTTCAGCAGATGTTCGCTGACTCTTCTCAGGAGACGACCTCGGCTGACTATTGTGGAAGATTCTAGGACCTCAAGGAAGGTAGCAAAAGGATTCTGGAAGATTTCAGGAGTCATTGAGGGTAACTCATCTATATTTCTAGCTGGATTGTGCTTGGGAAGGAAAGAAAAAAGAGAGAAGAAATTCCTAAGAAGACTTCGTGGCAATGGCTCACCAATATTCCTTTCAGCAGATGTTCGCTGACTCTTCTCCGGAGAAGACCTCGGCTGACTGTTGCGGTCAGAACTCGCGGTCACGTAGGTGGTGCGTTCGGGAGTTGCGCTCGCGCGTTGGCTGTTGCGGTGCTCCTGGAGGATCTCGGCTTGCGTGCGCGCCCTCTGTTGCGGCTCTGGGGATGACGCACCCGACGATGACGAAGACGCGTTCCTAGATAGTACAGAAAAAAAAATTGGTAGGTACATATTGCAGGGGATTTAGGGTCAAAAATGACTTGATATATAAAAGACTAGTGCGAGTCAGACTCATGCACCGAGGGTTCCGTAAATGGGTACTTTTGCACGATGGATCAAAAACTATTATGCGTAAAAATAAATGAAAACCTGTCTTAGAATATACAGGTAAAGCCCTTTCATATGATACCCCACTTGGTATAGTTATCTTACTTTGAAAATCGAAAATATTAATTATTTTTTCATGAACACATTTTTTTGTGATGTAATCACAGATTCAGTTTTTGGATTTTTTCCTTTACTTCCGCTATAAGACCTACCTACCTGCCTTCGATGATTCTAGGTCGACGGGAAGGACCCTATAGGTTTTCTTAACAGACACGATAGACGGACAAACAGACAACAGAGTGATCCTATAAGGGTTCCGTTTTTCCTTTTGAGGTACGGAACCCTAAAAATCACGCTGAATCGAAAACCAATTCTTAGAAAGTCTGCTAAGAAGTAACACGAGCGAAGCGAGCGCAAATCTCAAATACACTTACTGTAGTCGCCTGCGTATGTCGGCGGTGGGCGAGTCGCCCGCGGGCGGCGCGGTGTAGGGCGTCAGCTGCAGCTGCGGCGGCAGAGCGGCGTGGAAGCGCAGCTTGGCGACCCAGTCGCTCATGAGCGCGCGCGAGTTGCACGCGAACAGGTACTCAGCGCCGTCTGCGCACGATAGACGGAACACGTGCGCGCGTTTTGTGTAGTCGCCCGCCGCCTCACAGCGCGCCTGCCGAACATACAACCATAGTTAAGGGTGCAAAATGAGCGGCTAAGGGCTGACTATATGATATCATTTTGAAATCAAAAGAGTGCAAGGGATCGCAAAGAAATTGCTGAAACCGGTAAGTGGCGCAAGTATGCCTCTGGAGACCCTGGGGCCACTGAATCTACTACAAAATTTTTAAAAGACATTTCACCGCAATTAATAACCTCATATGGCGATAGAAGGGCTAGTTCATTTTTTGCGCAAAGGATCAGCCAGGCTGTTCAGCGCAGAAATGCAGCCAGTATTCTTGCCACCATTCCATGCGGGCATGATAATGCTAGCTAGCTTTATAGTTAAGATAAACTCATTACGCTACATAACAAATAAGCTAGCACTGCACTGAACAGCCCCCTGCACTAACCCCCGCAACCCGCCTCTTGTTTACTCCAGGCAACCTGGCAACCACTCTACTCACGTTCAATATGGCGACTGTTCATCGCGGAAGAAACAAACTAACTGTCCACATTGAACAGAGTAGTACACACGCAAAGAGCGCACGGTCGCTTATTTGCCTCCGCAACCTTCTCTTGTTTACTCCAGGCAACCTGGCAACCACACTACTCACGTTCAATATGGCGACCGGAGGTGCCGCGGCCTTGGACGCAGCGAAGTCCTGTTCGTCGCGGAAGAAACAAAGCAGCTGCCCGCACAGGACAGAGTAGTACACCCGCCACGAGCGCACGGTTGCTCTTTTGCCGCCGCAACCCGCCTCTTGCTTGCGCTCCAAGTAACCTGATAGGAAAACAAGAGAAAGTTCAAAAACTTAAACCCGACTGCGATCGTCTTAATAAACACTGAAATACTATAGTAAAACTGTTTTTCCGTCACTTGGTTTATTTTAATATTGTAGTACATTTCCATTTATGAACTCAGAATTTTCTCCTCTTTCATTTGACACCCCACTCGATACAAAAGCAAAAAAGAATTTTGGAGATTTTTTCATGTAACATCCGTTAGGTAAATTTTTTTCGTATAAAATGTAGCCTATGTCACCCGGATCTTTACGACGAATCGATTGACATCTCATTCATCAAAATCGGCCCAGTAATTTAGGCGCTACGGTGGAATACACAGAATCTGGATAGAAACATACATACATACATACATAGACTGCTAAAATCATAAACCTTCCTTTTGGTTTTGCCGCAGTCGGGTAAAAAACGAAAATAGATTAAAAAAAATAGTGTACTTTGAATTGGAAGGTGGTGTTTATTTCTAATATTTATTTAAGTTTTATATTTTTTCATCGCAAATGGGAGAAAAATACTATACAAGTATCTGCCGAAATGGCGTTTAACGAACTCGTTTAGATTAAAAGGACTCAGCTGGCGCTTCGTCCTTTCAAAATCACTTAAAAAGTCCTGGCTTTCGCCTCGTCCTTCAAATATTACTCGGCCGGCAATAGTTTTATTTCTGGCCTGGACTGTAATGTACTGTTTACCTTCAATCTCAACGGGCGGCAAGTCGTCGGGTCGGCGATGTCTGCGGAAGCTCTGCGTGCGGCGCCGCGTCGTGAACGACGGCGTGCGTTTCGGCGTCTTCACCACCTGGTTGAACAAACAACTCATCTGTTATACCCATTATACTAATTATTCATTACAAAAGTTTGTGTGGGTGCGTGTGTGTGTATGAGTGCGTGCGCGCGTACGTGTGTGTGTACGTGCGTGCGTGTATGTGTGTGTGCGTGCGTGTATTACTCTATCACCTAAAAACTACTGGCCGTATTTGGCTGAAATTTTGAATTACTTTTATCCTAGAAAATCAAAGAGCTCAAAATAAAAAGTAGCCTATGTGGTTCTGCAGGTCTTTAAATTATATCCATGCAAAATATCAGGCCCATCTGTTGCTCCATTTAGGCGTGTTTTGAAGGTAAACCAACAAACAAACACATTTTCGCATTTATAATATGGGTAGTGATTGGTTTGTCTTTCAATCACGCCGCAACGGACCGACGTGATTTTTTACATGGATATTTTATTTAAATCACGGGATTTAGTAAAAAACCCTCAATCCACACGAAATATTAAGTCAGAGGCATCTGCATAATATGGATAACTTACGCTCATGCTTTCTGCACGTTTGACATTAGGCTCCGGCTTGGGGAGGCGTTCGAACTGCGGCGCCGGGCTGAGGGCCTCTTCAGACGCCGCGGTCGCTATGCTGCTCACTCCGCCAGTACTTAGTTGACGCTCCACCTACAACACCAAATAGATAGATAGATAGAAAGATAGATAGAATACTTTAATTAGAAAACAAGAAACAAGATAAAGTTGAAAACTAAAACCCGACCACGATCGTCTTAATAAACGCTGAAATATTATAGTAAAATTGTTTTTCTGTCGCTTGGTATATATTAATGCTGTAGTACATTTATATTTATGAATTCAAAATTTTTCCTCTTTCATTTGACATCCTGCTCGATACAATAGCAAAAAAATTTTGGGGACCCCACTTTTTTTGATGTAACATCCGTTAAGTAAATTTTTTCGTATAAAATATAGTCCATGTCACCCGGACCTTTACAACGAACCAATTGACATCTCATTCATCAAAATCGGCTCAGTAGTTCACGCACTACGGTGGAACACACAGAATCTAGATACAAACATACATACATACCCTTCCTTTTGGCTTTGCCGTAGTCGGGTAAAAAACGAAGTATCGAACCTGCATCCCCTGCATTTCGTTCTCTCCTCTCCTCTCTTCCGCGATCCTCTCCACCTTTCTCTTCACTCCCTGGAGTCTATCCACATCTAATGATGATGATATCACCCATAGACGATAATAACATACCTGCATCCCTTGCATCTGCTGTTGCTCCTGCAGCTCATTCTCTCTTCTCCTCTCTTCCGTGATCCTCTCCATCTCTCTCCTCTTGACCTGCTGCAGTCTCTCCACTTCTTGCCGCTCTGCGTGTTTTTTGCGCGCCGCTTCTTCTTCGTCCCTCTGCTCTTTGAATGATCTCTCGATCTGAACATAGATATTATTTTTATTAGTTGCAATTTCATGTTACAGCTAATGTGAATATGCTGTGTTAAAACTGACAATTCGTACATATAGTGGACCCCCGGTAATCCGACAAACGTTTTGCAGGTCAATGTCGGACTATCGAATTTGTCGGATTATAGAGTACTGCCTAAGACCCCCTATAGTCCGATTTTTTTTACAAAAGAGTACCTTGTAATCCGACAAATTACAAATCCAATGATAAGATTCTATACGTCATACATACTCTGAAGTACAAATCATACTTCACTATGTATGACAAATTTAGTAAATTCAGTAATAATAGACATGTCGGATTACAGGGGGTGCCGGATTGACAGGGGCCGGATTACCTGGGGTCCGCTGTATTACATTAGTAAATTGGTGGATATAGCACTCACCAGGGTGATTCTCCTGAGCGCGAGGAACTTCTCTTTCTGCGCGTCGATGGTTTCTTCCAGGTCGCGGTGCCTGTTGATCAGCTCCTCCGTCTGTGCCAAGCTCTCGCCGTACTTGCCGTCGCGGACCAGCGGCACTCTGAGGAGTTGAAGAGAATAGGGATGATGACTACTGGTCAAATGAGCCAAACCATGAGGTCAAACGCCAAAACGATCGCTTATTATGGGAGCTTGTATGAAATACACAGATGTGACGTCACAACATTTGACGTAATTTGACGTACTTTTTTAGTTAAATCGATAATTTTAGATGGTTAGCAAACTAAAAACTAACAGCGAATGTGGATTTAACGAATTTTGGAATATAGAGAGATAGGGGGCCGGGGGGGAGAGGGAAAGAGAGAAAGTGGAAGGGAAAGACAATACGCCAAAAAATACCTGCTAGTGATCCATTGGTCCAGCGCCTCAGCATCCCGCAGGAACAGAAGAGCGTCGAGATGATGCTCGTAGATGCGGGCGCGCGCTTTCCACACGCCGTCCAAAGTGGCGCGCCGGGACCTCAGCGTGGATATGCGGGTCTCTACCTCTTGGGACATGAAGTGACCTTCCCGGACCAGTTTCTCTCCTGAGGAAAAATGGAACGTTTTTAGAAAAACCCGGTCAAGTGCGAGTCAGACTCGCGCACCGAGGGTTCCGTACTTGGGTATTTTTTCCGACATTTTCCACGATAAATCAAAAACTATTATTTGTTCAGTCATCGATATTATCTGGAATCTATTTGTTGAGTGTAGCCTTCCGTTTTTCGTATGTTCCGACTTATCGCTAAGTCGGAACATATTTCCGTTTCCATTTTTGTTCGATTAATGGCGCGTCGCAGCGTGGTTGAAGGCAGTAGCACTTTATTTTCTCATTATAAACGTAAGTACCAGGTAGGAATTATCTGGATTCCATATAATATCTCAAGGATATTTCTGCGCAGGTACATCGCCGTAATTTGTGCTACCGTCTCTTGACGCAGCTAAAGCAGTTTCTCTTTTTTAAAAAAAGTAGTCACCATCAGCGTAGAAGGTCTGGAAGCTCTCGTCCTTGGCGTCCATCTCGGCGGCGATGTCTCGGTGGCGTGCCACCAGCCGCTCCGCCGCCGCCACGTCCGCGCTCAGGTCTGGCGCCGTCACCCGCGCCAGGGTCTCGTTGGTCCACGCCCTGGAAAACATATTAACATACAACATATAATATCAATAATCAGAGCCTCGATAGCTCAACGGTTGAGGAACAGAGAGAATTCCGAAAGGTCGGCGGTTCGAACCCACCCGTTGCACTTTTGTCGTACCCACTGGCACAAGCTTTACCCTTAATTGGAGGGGAAAGGGGAGTATGTATTAGTCATGATAAGTATGGCTAATATTCTTTAAAAAAAAATAGTGGATGTTTTAAATTTTCGTAAAATATTAATCCATAACCCTGGTACTCACGTGAGTTCCTGGTACTTGTCGAAGTAGGCTTGCAGCTGGTCTGCCAGTTCGAGCTGATGTTCGTTATGTGCTGCTCTTTCTTCTAAGGCCGCTAGAGAATCCGTCACGTCTTCCAGTTTTGCTAGAACGTGCTCCTTTGCATCTGGGAAGGCTGCACCCAACCTGTTGGATTAAAAAAAGAATATGTTTATGGTACAATATTTTAAAACACGAAAAATTGGCGAGGGTAGTAGCAGTGATTCAAGTAATATTTTGACGCAAGGCGCAACAACACAATTTCCCATTCCACTCATATCCAAGTGGTACTGAATAAATTTTCCTTGAGAAATTCCCAACTTATCATTATAGACTTAATAACATGTTCAATAATAATGGACTTAATAACGCATTTAATAACATGTCCAATAATAACGCATTTAATAACATGTCCAATATTAAGGCAATTAATAACATGTCCGTTAATAACGCGATTAACATGTCCAATATTAAGGCAATTAATAACATGTCCAATAATAACGCAATTAATAACATGTCCAATATTAAGACAATTAATAATATGTCCAATAATAACGCAATTAATAACATGTCCAATAGTAACGCAATTAATAACACGTCCAAACGCATTTAAAAATGTCGCTTGGATCACTATGATTCTACCATTGCCAATTATTATGCTGGCCTGTTCTTTTATGACGGATGTCACCTAAATGCCTGATTGGTGCAAATTGATTTCTCCCTTCAAATTGTGGAACCAGTATTCACAGCAGTTCGATGCCTCCTTCTCAGCGAGAAGTAGGGAGCAGTTCCTTACCTCTCTGCCTCCTGGGTCAGATGCTGATGCTGGTCGCGTATAGCCTTGAGATCAGCTCGCAGCGCCCTCAGCTGGTGCAAAGCCCGGAGCAACTGCAACGCTGCCTCCTTCTCAGCCACCCACGCGAGGGTTTCTTCTGCGGAGCGGTCAAACTCGTGGACTTGGCGTGCTCCAGCCAATGCCTGGTGAAGGAATCATACTTTATGCCTTTAGCCACAAAGATATAGTTATGTTATGCTTAGTCTAGTTCGTCTTTTCCGGGATAAAAAGTAGTCTATGTGCTAATCCAGGATATTATCTATCTCCATTCCGAATTTCAGCCAAATTGGTCGAGTAGTTTTTGCGTGAAGGAGTAACAAACATACACACACACACACACACACACACACATACAAACTTTCCCCATTATAATATTAGTGTGATAGTGTGATTATATTAGTATATGAATCAGAAAATTAAAACCTTTTAGAGCTTTCATAAGATCAAGAAATTCCTTAAAAGACTATACCAAAGACAAGAAAACCAAAAAGTGATATAGACTAACTACAGTCACGGTAATCTCGGTTGGATCCTGAATTGACATCTGTCAAATGCTAGGGGTAACGAACGAGAAATCAAAAACACCTAGCCGTTTCATAGCCTACCTAGCGTCAAATGTAGGTAACATTTGACGCCTGCCAGTGTAAGTAAAGCCTCGACGTTTTGTTACAAGCTTCACTACTGTCATGAACTGTGCTAAACTGTGTCGAAAAAGTGTATACCTCTTGTCTTGCTATAGCCAACTCCTTGAGGTCATCCCATAGTCCGCGGATATCCTCTATCCTCTGCTTGACTCTGTCTGCTTCTGGCGTGTTCTCTTCTAGCAGCACGTTGCCCGCTTCGCAGACTGCCTCTATGCGGCCCTCGTTGGCTGAAAAACAATTTGGTAAAATTGTTTAGCTACAATCCTTTAAAACTTGCCAGGGTTAAATCACTCGAAAGGGCTGGTCGAATCTTTCAACAAGATGGTAGCCTCTGAGGTTCTGGCGCTAAGTAGAAAATACCTATGCATTCCATGCATTCGGGTCATTATGGACTAAATAATGTGGACACATATACAACCTTAAGCTGTAGGGCACAGACATCTACAGACTATGCCAGGAGAGAGACTCGGATGCTTATAATCTGCTACTACCCGCTCTAATGCATAAATGTAACAAGCACTATGCAGATGCGTGAGGAAATTGTCGAAGGCCAGATGCAAGGTCACATGCTCCTTTTCTAGGCCATACTCCTCGCTAGCAGCTGTGGTTACTAGCTGATCAATTACTGATCTTTTCACACTCTTGGTTATGAGGAAAAGGAATTACGAACCACAACTTTAAAATAGACTTCTTTCACTACCCGTTTCAACTTTTTGGGAAAGATGCTGATGTTCTACATGCCAGCTCGAGAAATCCAAAAAAAAAATACCTTCCTCTCCAAACTCCTAGAATGAGTATAGAAGCTGGACTCACCATGCAGCTGCGTGAGGAAGTTGTCGAAGGCCTGCTGCAAGGTCTCCACATGCTCCACATCCAGCCCGTACTCCTCGCTGGCAGCCGTGGCCATCTGCTCGCTGATCCATTCCTGAACTTCCTCGCACTCTTGGACGAACCTGGACAGAACATCGAAAGTAAAAAAGAGATATCAAGTTGTTGGGTCTTTAATATGGATGGCCTGGTAAAATCTTACAAAGCGTTTTACTTTTTTAGAGGAGCACCATACCTTTCACCGCGCATGCTGTCGAGCGAAGACGCCTGGCAGCGATATAGGGAAATGCTGAGGGCTATAATGATTAGAAGAGAAGAGAGGGAAAGAGAAGAAAAGAAGAAGATCGAGATTTGGGAGGTCAGCACGAAGCAATGCCACGCAGTTCCGTGCTCACCTTGGACGACATTGGGAGGTTATTTTAGTCCGTGCAAGTCGGACACACCTTGCCAGTCCATAGGGATTATTTTCTCCCCCGAAGAAAAAAGAAAAGCACCATATCTAAGTGGGCATTATACCAAAGAAAACTACGTCTTTGGATCCGATCAAATGGAAGGAGTTGGTACTGATGGTATCAATACACCTTAAGAGGAACTCACTTGAAATACTTCAAGCTCTGTTGCAACCGCTGCTGGCGTTTTGCGGACAGAAGCTTCATCTCTTCGTAGGACGCTTTAAGCTCCTCCAGTTTCTTGCTCACTTGCTCGTCCTCTGAAGCTCGCTCCTGCACCAAATAAAACATATTGACCTTAGACTGCGATCTCACTTGATGGTAAGCGATGATGCAAATGTTAGCTAGCAGTTGACTTGCAGTTAGCAAACAAACTTGGATATGGCAGTTTCATTAAATTCATACATCTGATCGATTTCTGTATCGATCGTATCGGAACGCTAAATCGCTTGGTGGCACGGCTTTGTGGGAAGGGTGGTAACTAGCCACGGCCGTAGCCTCCCACCAGACCAGAGACAATTTAGAAATTATAAATTCCCAAACTGTACCTGCCGTGAATCGAACCCGGGACCTCCCGCTAATAAGACAGCTCTCACCACTACACCAGGGAGATTGTCTCTAGAAGAGATCTGTGTTCAGTAGTGGACTGACTGACTGACGACAAAATCACCTGCAAAGCTTTATCCAACTTGGTGAGTGTTGGCAGGAAGGCAGTCAGCTCCCTCTGCTGAGCTTCCAACCTTCTCATGAGCGCCAGCACCGACTCCTCGTCATGACCCACGCGTCTTTCCGACCATCGGGCTTCTGCTTCCCAAATTGCCGCTGTCGGGAACCAAACCCGGAACCTCCCATTTATACGACCACTACACCAGGGATGTCGTCGAAAGAAACCTATGTTGAGCTGTGGTAGATTGGCAGCGACAAAATTACCTGCAAAGCTTTATCCAACTTGGTAAGTGTGGGCAGGAAGGCAGTCAGCTCCCTCTGCTGAGCTTCCAGCCTCCTCATGAGCGCCAGAACCGACTCCTCGTCACGACCCGCTTCAGCGCCGGTCAGAGCCACGCGTCTTTCCGCCAACCAGGCTTCTGCTTCCCAGATCTCGTTCAGCAACTGGGAACAATTACTATGAAATTAGCAACCTTCAACCAGTTTCATAAAATGGAAAATGGATATTTTTATAGATTCAAACATCTTTATCTAAGTAAATTATTAATTATCTATCCTATTCAAGTTTATTGAACATCCCAAGATTGAAAGAACTAGTTTTTAACCTTCGCTTTCAAATTCATATTCAGACATTGACTGCTTGAATTGTCTAACCCCTCAGAATAAAGAACGAACGATGATTGTCTGATTGTGTATGGCATATTGAGTGTTGTGATGCAATTGCGTATTGTTCTGTTTACTATCTGGTCACCATATACAGCAATGTTTTTCAGATCGTACATGTCATACCTGCAAAAGTTCGCATCGTTCCCGCAACGCTGCTGTTCTAGCCGTTGCTCTATCCAAGAGTGTCCGTAGAGCGAGTCTCAGGTCTCTAGAGCGCGCCTCCAGCTCGTTTCCAGCGAAGTGTCCGCGTCTAGTGAGAGTTGTCGCGCGGTTGCACACCGCGTTTATTGTCGACTCTCTGGTGACAATGAATAAATGAATGAATAAATAAATATACTTTTATTGTACACCACAAAATTAATACAGAAAAACACATACAAAGCAAAACAAATATAGGCAGGTAGGTACAATTTGGCGACCATATCGCTACCTAGTGATCAACTACAACAACAAAACAACCCCACAACAACAACCAACAACAACAACAATCAACAGTGAAAAAAAAAAAAAAACTCTTCCAAGTTCCAGGCAACCACCCATACACAAGTCAGAAACATAAATACAAAGACGTATGAGGAACGTATGTGATGTATATTATTTGACTAGCTTATGCCCACGTCTTCATCCGCGTGGAGTACTAAACTTCAAACCCCTATTTTAACCTCTTAGGGGTTGAATTTTCAAAAATCCTTTCTTAGCAGTGTCTATGTCATGATAACTATCTACATGCCTTTCAAGTTTCGGGCCGATCCGTTCAGTAGTTTGAGCCGTGCGTTGATCGGCCAGTCAGTCAGTCAGCTTTTCCTTTTACATGTTTCAAAAAGTTAAAGATGAGTTTTATCATCATCTTAAGCTTAATTCGAGGGGAAAGGGGAGTCATTGGTCATGCTTAGCATGGCTAATATTCTTAAAAAAAAAAGGATAAGGAGGAATTCCTCACCTGGCAATGATTTCAGCTTCGAGAGCGAGATGCTTCTTGAGCAGCGCCTGCGCTTCTGGCAGTGAAGCGCCCGCCTCGTCTGAGCACACGGTCGCTTCGCGTTCCTTCAGCCTGGGGGTGCATAAGTAATGAAACATTTTTAGGGTTCCGTACCTCAAAGGGAAAAACGGAATCTAGATAGATATAGATTTTTTTTATATAAGTATAGAGGGTTCCAAACGCGCCCAAGTCTGAGAAGATACTATCAATAAAAGCAACATAATCTCACCAGCTGAGCTCCTCATCGGCATCCCTCTCCCAGCGATGCAACAAGGCTGCGTCCTCCAGGTTGTCGCGGCGTATCTGAATGGGCTCCTGCAGTTGACGATACCTGTCGACGAAATGCTATTACCTCAAAATACGAACCAAAAATAGCCGGAGTTTTAAATTAATCTGAACAAAGCACAAAACATTACAAGATTCCATATTCAAAATTTCCAAATAAAAAAAAGTAGATACTCAAAACTTTGGTATATTTAAAAAAAAAAGAATCAAATTATTTTTGTGGCACCTAAATGCACCAAATGAACATTTTTCTTTTTTTCTTTCTTTCTTAATTGTAGACCAGTTTTATTTTGGCCTGGTTTGTATCATACATTTCGGCAACGTTATTTGTTTACTGCCTCGTTGCTCTAGTGGTTATAAGCATGTTCGATTGCAGTGACAAAGTCCTGGGTTCGATTCTTGAGTCAAGCCGGAAACAAGTATTGAGATTTTTCCGTCAAGGAATTGTCAGCACTAACCCGGAGTTCAGGAATTACCCCCATTGCCTTGGAGAGCATGTTAAACCGTCGGTCTTGTGTGATCTCTCTCCGATCATGTTGGATTGTCATCCCATTGGATTATGAGAGTAAGAGTATAGAGAGTTCACCTGTGTTAACGCACATTTGTGCACTATAGTATTTTCCACGCATGATGGCTAATCATTGTGGAGGTTGGCCACCGTGGCAAAAAATCGATCGGATCCAAATAGAATCAAAGTAATAAAAAACGTATGTGTAATCGTTTTTAAACACACTCACCGTTTCACAGCCTGGTCGGCCTTCTCAAGTATTTCCTCGGCCATAAAGTGCTGGTTGTCGGCCAGTTGCTGCGCGTTGTCGGCCAGCTGCGTCGCCGTGTCGGCCTTCGCGGCCACCGCGGCCTCCAAACGCCCGTGTCTCTTGAGCAACGCTTGCACTGATGATAGATCTTTGCCTGGGAAAGGACAGTGAATTTAAAAAAAATCAGGCGTCGATTCGAACAAAACAAGAACGCCAAATAGTTGACGGTTAAATAAGCAACTATTTCATGTATTTATTTTTACACATTTGAGTGCAGAAGTGTATTTGGAAAACAAAGAAATGCAGATGACATTAACAGTAAGATTGTATTGATGCGAGTGTGGGTGGGTTTATTTGTGAGTGATTGCGTATACGTGAGGGTGTGTGTGAACGGGAGTGTGCGTAAATGACTGCGCCCAAATATATGGATGCGAGCTTAAATGGATGTGTTCTTGTTAAGGAATTTGCGTATGTGGGTACGTACGCGAGGCGTGCGTGAGTGAATACGTTGGCAAGTGGTTGAGTTCGTAAGTGAATGCGTGTGCGAATGGATGCAGGAGCGAGTGAGACTGTGTCCAAATATATGGATGTGAGCTTAAATGGATGTGTTCTTGTTAAGGAATTTGCGTATGTGGGTGCGTACGCGAGGCGTGCGTGAGTGAATACGTTGGCAAGTGGTTGAGTTCGTAAGTGAATGCGTGTGCGAATGGATGCAAGAGCGAGTGGGTGTAATTGTGAGTGCGAGAAGTCGTTTATATAGATGCGTATGTGAGTGGGTGCATTCGTGAGTGGATGCATAAATGAGTAGATAGGTGCACCCACCCATACGCGTGTGTACATGTGTGAGTGCGTTCGTAAGAAGGTACGTGGGCGAGTGGGTGTTTTCTAATAAGTGCGTCCGTGTGTGGGTGCATACCATGGTCCTCGCTGAGCAGCTGGGACTCCACGTCATCGAGCCAGGCAGTAAAGTCGTCCAGGCCACGCAGGTACACTCGCGCCTGGTACGCTTCTTGTAAACGATCGCGACGCAACTTTGCGGCTGCCTGTACACATAGATAATAATATAACAAATTAGAGCCAGGACTTCGTCTGTGGTGGCGTTTGCTGGCGCGCGTGTTGTGACTTTTTGGAGTGTTTTTTTTGTTAAAACTGACTGGAAAGCGCTCTAAGGGGGTGCCGTGCGTATGTCGGCGAGCGCCGGCACAGACGGGGTCCATATTTGTATAGTTTAGCTAACTTGTTACAAATAACTACAAACTTGACATTGGCTAATCATTGTTAAAGCCAGACGAGAAAAAAAAAAATTAGAGCCAAGAGAAATAAAAGGATGTTACTACTTTTAAATGTTACTTTAGTCATAATTTTGTAGTTTCTAACATCTTCTGTATATATTTTTTCCTTGCATTGTTCTAAAAAATAATAAATTTCGGGAAATAAAAAATACGTTAAATATAAATAAAGACCTCAGACAAGTCACATAACTCAAATTACATTGATTTACTATTTTATTAGTTATTTATTTATTTATTTAGCTGATGCCAGCAACTTCGTCCGCGTGGATTTAGGTTTCCCGAAATCCCGTGGGAACTCTTTGATTTTCCAGGATAAAAAGTAGCCTATGTGTTAATCCAGGGCCTAATCTATCTCGTACAGCGTGAAAGAGTAACAAACTTTCGTCTATATAATAATATTAGTGTGAAGTGTGATTAAGGAGCTGCTATGACCACCTATTTCCATCGATTTCCAGCTCGATGGTATCATTTCGTTTGGACCGTCCTCACCATAGAATAAGTTTGAAATTAAAATAACATTGTAGTGTAGGGGCGAACTTGAGAAGGCACTAAAACTCCGAGGTACAAAGATGACGTTTATTGACGAGTGAAGAGGTTACAATTATCGCACGTTACAGTGGTTGAGTTGACACGAGTGGAACGACAAGATCGCGCGTGGCACGATGCTAGCAGGTCGCCCGTAACCTATGTGTGCTGCGGTACGTAGTTCGAGGGTGTTCGGCCGTGGGCCAAAGCGCCTTCAAAGCTAGGAGCACCGAGCACAGGTGGCTTTCGGAATCTTGCCCGTCACACATCGAGGTCGTCCACGCGGACCCTGTCGGGTCCCGGGGTGACTGTTCAATGTTATACTTATACTTGAGCATACTATTGAACTCTAACGCGACACAGTATACAACTAGCGTCATCTAATAGCATCTCTTAGGAACTAATAATAATAGGTTGGTTACAAAATACAAATAAGCTCAAAACATACCATAAGGTCTCTCCAAAGATTTTCCAAGTCCTCAACATGTCTTGCGATCTCCTGAGATGCGTAGTGTTCGGCTTCTGTACAACATGGAAGTATTTTTAACTATTAATTTCTGGATGCAGTTATATTCAGTAGATCCTGAACCAGCCTAAGTCAAAAACTTTCTTTTTTAAGGTTCTGTACCCAAAGGGTAAAAACGGAGCCCTATTAATGTTACTCTACTGTCACTGTCTGTCCGTGTGTCAGAGGTCTCTAACTCGTAGACTGTTGAGTTACAAAACTGAAATTTTGGTATTTGGTGTAGAACGTTGACCCAAAACCAAATATTGAATTAGAAATTTAATAAAATTATTTTTCAGGGGGGCTCCCATATATGAAAAAGGAGCCCAAATAATTCTTTTCTTACCTTAGCATGTGGGGTATGATTGTTTAGAGCTCATTGATCCCTGCGATTTGAGCTGTACGTTGGTATGTTAGTCAGTCAGTTACTCCTTTTATATATCTAGACTAGCCGATGCCCGCGACTTCGCCCGCGTGGATTAAGGTTTTTCGAAATCCCGTAGGAACTCTTTTATTTTCCGGGACAAAAAGTAGCCTATGTGCTAATCCTGGATATTATCTATCTCCATTCCAAATTTCAGCCAAATCCGTCCAGTAGTTTTTGCGTGAAGGAGTAACAAACATACACACACACACACACACATACAAACTTTCGCCTTTATAACATTAGTGTGAAATGTGATAGTGTGATAGATTGCCTACCAATGAGATCCTCTCCGGTGGCCGCTACGTCATCTATGCGTTTCTTGTTTGCGGCCAGTTCAGACTCGAAGGCTGCATGCTTTTGGATTTTACTCTGAAGGTTTGATAGTTCCCTGTGAAAATAACATAAGTAAAAAAACCGGTCAAGTGCGAGTGCGAGTCGTACAGAAGGGTTCCGTATCATCGTACGAGATGATGTACTTTTTATTGTATTTTTCAAACTTATGAGGCAGCCATTTTGAAATTTTTATCATCCCAAGAAAATTCCTGCCATCTGATTAAGATTATGTGATTAATAGAGCGTGATTACGTGATTAATGATAGGTGATTATGTGAATAATGATTAGTGGGAGGTGATTGTGTGATTAATCATGATTAATGAAAGGTGATTGTGATAAATTGACTATTTTGACGATTCAAAAGCACTTGTAAAAGTTTATTTGAATGAAAATGTATTCGTTTCTATTCTAAATGGAAAAGGTAATGAGCTTCAGCAATGAGTGCAGAGAGAAACAGAAAGTTGTACGATGAGTTAGTTGTTAGCTCCCTTTGGAGCAGGCTTACCTGTAATTAGTATCAGTAGCGATCTGCATCTTGAGCTCAATCCACTCCCGCTCGTGGGTCAGATCCCGAAGGAACTGGTGGAGTTGTTTCGACTGCTCCAAGCGAATGCCCCTGATGCGACAGCTCTCCTGTATAAAAAAAATCTTTGGAATTGGGCATTGTGAGGTTAATATCTCCTGAGGATGCTCAGGTGTCGGGGCGAAACGTGAGTCGAGTGGTTTTGGGATTTGTGTGGTGCTGCGTGGTGGTGGTAGGTATTGCTTGCTTGGTGTCTGGCTTTTCCTGCATGTTTATCAGTGGGAGGGCGAGCGGTGCATATTGCATGTTGCATCATACAGATTTCACTGGTTTAGCGGATTATAGCAAATTAAGCTATTGGTTCCTTGAAAAAAAAAATAAGCATAAGCCCACAACAGTACTGATTCTGATGTATTCGCATCTTTTTCTTACTAATGTAGTAAGAAAATGATAGACAAACATATTTTAATTTAAAACTGTGAAACCTCGTGACTTTAGGTGTCAGTCTTGAGCATAGTGTTTAAAGTTCACCCCCACCACTTTGCCTAGTAACCCTGGGCTGCTAAATTGAGATTCAATTTCCCTATATCTCTTTAACCAATAGGCTTGTCCTAAATGGCATTGAAGACTATTATGTACATGTTAAAGGCTACTTATATACAGTGGACCCCCGGTAATCCGACAAACGTTTTGCAGGACATTGTCGAACTATCGCATTTGTCGGATTATAGAGTACTGCCTAAGTATATAGTCCAGAATTTTTGACAAAAGAGTATCTTGTAATCCGACAAATTACAGATCTAATGATAAGATTCTATATGTTATACATACTCCTAAGTACAAATCATACCTCACTTTGTATGTCGAATTTAGTAAATTCTATAATAATAGACATGTCGGATTACAGGGGGGTGCCGGATTAGACAGGGGCCGGATTACCAGGGGTCCACTGTACCGACTTTGAAGTCCGGGCTGTTAAGTTTTATCACTTACCTTCAAGGAGTCCGCGCGTTTGCTAACAGCGTTGAGTCTGCGCTGAATGTAAGGCGCGTGGTAATGGCCACCTGCGACCACAGTTTGGGCGAATTTCTCAAGTTCCACCACTCTGCCTAGTTGAGATTCCAGGAGTTTTGTGAATTCCGCGTGCTTGCGGATTAGGGTTTCCACGGCTGTGACAAAAATATTAAGGTTAGGGAATAATTTAGGTAAGAGAATGTTTAAGTGGAAGGAAAAGAGGAGAGGAAGATCAAAGAAAAGGGGGATGGATTGCGTGAAAGAGGATGTGTGTGTAAAAGGGGTGAAGATGCGTTGACGTATGACAGAAGTGAGTGGAAGAGAAGGACATGTGCTGATCCCACATAACTGGGGATAAAGAACAAGAAAAAGAAGAGAATATTTTAATGGTATAATTTAGCCTGGCGGGCGGCTTCGGCCGTAGCTAGTAACCACTCTACCGGCAAAGCCGTGCCGCCAAGCGATTTAGCGTTCCGGCACGATGCCGCATACAAACCAATCAGGGGTACGGGTTTAATGAAACTTCCATACCCCTTCTAAGTTAACCTGCATCCATTTTACACTGCAACTTACAACCAGATGAGATTGCAATCAAGGGCTAACTTGTATTGGAATAAAAAGAAACAAATACATACAACAAAAATGAAAGTCTATCAGAGGGCAAAGATCAGTGTAGCAAAGACTTTGAAAACAAAACATGAACTGCCCGATCTCAAGCTGAGAATGTCTGGACTGAAAACCCCAATAACTTTGTAACCCGACTCAGGACCTCATGATCGGTTTCTGAGGTCCTGGATCAGTTTTGACGATCCGCAGCCAAATAAACTAACTATTAGACTAAGCAGTAGGTAGTAGGAATAATCAGGTAGCAGGACTTCGTCTGTGTTGGCGTTTGCTGGCGCGCGTGCGGTGCCTTTTTGGAGTGTTTTTTTTTTTTTTGTTAAAAGTGGCCGGTTTTTGTGTTTTACTGGTGTTTTTTGGTGGTGGAACTGACTGGGAAGCGCTCTAAAGGGGCGCCGCGTGTGTGTCGGCGAGCGCCGGCACAGACGAAGTCCATACTTACATAGTTTCTCTAACTTGTAAATAACTACAAACTTGACATTGACTAATCTGTGTAAAGCCAGACGAGAGAGAAAAAAAAACAGGTAGCAGCAAATAATAGTTACCATCAAGGTTTTCCCCAAGGTCATC
Organism: Maniola jurtina; assembly: GCF_905333055.1. Classification (NCBI taxonomy): domain Eukaryota; kingdom Metazoa; phylum Arthropoda; class Insecta; order Lepidoptera; family Nymphalidae; genus Maniola; species Maniola jurtina. The sequence continues at coordinate 6,530,272 of NC_060054.1, read as the reverse complement.
ATTGTTGAGGAATGCCTCCTTCGCAGCCAGCCAGTCTTCCACCTGCCTCGCCTGCTCCTTGAACAGCTGCAGCTCATGTGCCTGTGTTAAGTACTGCTTCCTCTGAAGCCACGCTTGGTCCAGGGTTGCGGACAGTTTCTCCACACGCTTCATCTTTTCAGGGTCTTGAGCTCCGGCTTCCTTTTGGAGCGAAGCGATCGCTTTTTGGCGACCGTCGATTTCAGCCTGTGAAAATTATTAGGTATATGACCATTGTTTTGGTTTATTAGGCATTTTGTCAGTTTTTAACACCAATTTTTGGAAAATCTGACAAGATTGAAGGCTAAAAGTTGGTCTAATCAAAGCCTGTAGCTTAATTGAAATCTGGCCTTGTGCGTTTGGATCTTATTGCATTTTGAAGATCAATAATGGAATATCTGACCAAGACCCAAGTTAATTCAGGTTTTTTTTAAATTTGGCTAAAGATGGTCTAGTAGACTAAGTAAAATCTGGCCTACAAACTGATTTTCCAAATTATTTAAAGCCTGGCAACATACAGCGGTTCCTCTGGTGCTGCAAATATTCGATATTCGTAGAATAGTAATCACTTAAATACATGTACCACCACCTAATCGTTCCTAGCTGTTTGTATAAAAAGTTATGTGTTATGGCTCTAGGCGGATCCTGTTAATCTGAAAAGATTCTTCTACCTTTCTCTCATGGTGCTGTTCCAATTGCGCTTCTGCATCAGAAACACTTTCTGGCTCCGCGCCTTCCATACGCTTCACCGTCTCCGACACCCATAACTCCAATTCCTGAGGGAAAAATAATTAAAATCGTATAAAGAAAGCTCTCTTCAGTAGCTCCAATTTATGCGTATTGCTATTTCAACCCGCATTTACAGGCAGTAAATTCTCTAGAGAGATGTGAAATATTTTGACGATGTAAAGCAACTACTTTATACTATGAGTTTCATGCTTCATAATTAGTAATTTGTGTTATGGTGTTTTTGAATTTTTGTAATGTATTTTGTGTTTGTTTAGCTAAGCAGTTAGGTTTAAGTAAATATTTAATATAGTTTATTAGAAGTAGTTATAGATTTAGTGTATGGATAGTAAGTAGCACAAAGTTAAGAGCGCCACCTCGCCAAAAAAACTGGCCCACCAGTTTGGCGAGATACAAAATGTTAAAGACAGGTAAAATTATTGTGAATAAAATAAATTAAAAAAAAAAAACGTTTAGCAGTACGTTATATTTGGCAAAACTAATGACTATATGAAATCAATTATTAAGTAAAGTGTTTATATACGCACATTAACGCACACGCACACACGCAACAAACACGCACGCGCAAATTGGCACAAAAAATCAAGGGTTTGAGTTAGTTACCTTGAGATTCTCGTCAAACTTATGTTCAGCGATGGCTTCATCCAAAATGGCGGTTCTTTGAGCTGACAGTTGCTGCAGCTTGTCCCAAGCCTTATCCAGCTCGGATAAACTGGCCTCGATCTGTTTTGCGTGGTCTGGGTGACTGCAAAAATGATAAAGATACTTTTATAAAAACTACGAATTTTTTCCGAATTTTTTTAAGTTTTCTTAAAATTCAGATAAATAAAAAAAGAAAAAAATATATATTTTTATTCAATTAGACTTTTACAAGTTCTTTTGAATCGTCAAAAGCATCTACCACTGGTCCGGAATGCCTTTCCTACCGAGAAGAACCAGCAAGAAATTCGGCGGTTGCTCTTTTCAAAGATTTAAAAAAAGTCTAAAAGTTAGTCCTTGACTGCAATCTCAACTGGTGGAATCTAAGTCTGCAGTCTAAGATGGAAGCGGGCTAACCTGGAAGGGGTATGGCAGTTTTTATCAAACCCATATCCCTTTAGTTTCTACACAACATCGTACTGGAACGTTCAATCGCTTGAATGTCATTATGGCCAGTTCCACAAATGATTTACACCTCATCGCTTCGCATATTTTTTTTTAATTCATTATAGACAAGCGCTTGACCACAATCAGACCTGATGGAAAGTGATGATGTGGCCTAGCATTGGACGCGTTTTTTTTTTCTTAAAAAAGAACATTAGCTATTTTAATTATGACTAACATTCCCTTTACCCCTCCAACTAAGCATAAAGCTTGTGCTAGGAGTAAGTACGACAATAGTGCAACGGGTGGGTTTGAACCACCGACCTTTCGGATCTCAGTCCGCTCCTATGACCGTTGAGCTATTGGGGCTTAAGCGTTTACCTAGAAGATGCCTATTCACTTTTGTTTGTGCTACTTGTCGGGATATATGCCACGTCCTCACTTGGCGCCGTACACTCACCTGTGCGCGAGCTTGTCGCCGTCGGCCTTGAGCGCGCGGATGCGGTCGCCGATAGCGGAGGCTTCGGCGGCGCGTGCGAGGTGCCGCCGTCGCAGCTCGTGCGCCGCGCTCAGGTCCCGACCGCCCTCTACGCGACCGAACTGCGCCGCCTTCTGCGCCACGCGCTCCGCCGTCTCCGCCACGTCCCTGCGAAGTTACAACGTCTAGAAACCAACCTTATAACTGATCAATCCAGTTACTCACACATACTCACACTCACACACAGACAAACACGCGCGCCCACACACACTTACACTCCTCACTCATTCACACTTACTTTCTTTCTCTCTTCATTCACACTTTCTTTCTTTCTTTCTTTCTTTCTTTCTTTCTCTCTCTCACTCACTCTCACACGCTCTTTCAAAAATTTAAAAAAAAACTCAAAATCGTTTATTCAAAGTAGTAACTATTGTACATATTTTGACGGTCAGATTTGTTAGATTTGTAAGATGATGTAGTGGTAATAATTAATTACGTAGACTTAAAATTAAGGCTACGAAGTTTCCAAACACGCCTAGGTCTGAGCAGAACTTACAACAAACTCAGCCAGGTATAATCTCTCACTCACACTTCACACTTTCTCACTTCACTCACACAAACATTTTTGGCCAATTGTAACTGAAAAATCTTCTGTATCTCACCTATTGAAGGAATGTAACTGCAGAGCGGCGGTCAGTCTTCCTCTATAGGATTGTAGGGCTCCACTGAGGGCGCGCCATTTGCTGAGGAAGGCGTCTCTTCGAGCTGAAACTGCCTCCGCTTGCTGGGTTGGACCCTGGAATTAAAGGACTTAATGGTTATAATGGTCTCACCACCAAAGTTCAATTTTAACAGACTTTTTTTAGGGTTCCGTACCTTGAAAGGAAAAATGGAACCCTTATAGGATCACTTTATTGTCTATCTGTCTGTCAAGAAAACCTATAGGGTACTTCCCGTTGACCTAGAATCATGAAATTTGGCAGGTAAGTAGGTCTTATAGCGCAAGTAACGGAAAAAATCCAAAAACTGTAAATTTGCGGATACATCACAAAAAAATAAAACGTGTTCATGAACAAATAATTAGTATTTTCAATTTTCAAAGCAAGATAAAACAATACCAAGTGGGGTATCATATGAAAGGGCTTTACCTGTACATTCCAAAACAGATTTTTATTATTTTTTATTTTTTATGCATAATAGTTTTTATTTTATCAGGCAAAATGTCGGAAAGAATACCCGAGTAAGGAACCCTCGCGCGAGTCTGAGTCGCTTTTTTTTTAATTTATAGACTAGCGCTAATTTACCTGTTGCAGCAATTTATGCGCAAGCGCCTGTATGGTGCGCACGTGCTTGTCATCGACCTTCATGTCGCTGTCTAAATCGTCCAGCTTACGAAGAAGAGCGGTGCAATGTTCGTAGTCCCGACCTGTTTCATTCGCTTGTACCTGAAAACAACAAGAATTATTCCCGGAGTTTGTTGTGGGCTCTTCTCAGACCTGGGCGCGTTGGGGAACTTCGTAGCTTTAGTTTTAAGTTTACATAATTATTATTGTAAATTGAAAAGAGCAACCGCCGAGTTTCTTGCTGGTTCTTCTCGGTAGGAACGGCATTCCGAACCAGTGGTAAATCATTTGACGATTCAAAAGCACTTGTAAAAGTTTATTTGAATAAAAATCTATTCTATTCTATTCTATTCATAATTAATTATCACCACTATATCATCTTTCAAATCTAACAATACTGACCAACAAAAGGTGTATACTGTACCTACTTTGAATAAATAATTTTGATTTTTGATTTTGAATATTTTGGGGCCATATCATTTTACCAATAATATTGACGACGGAACAGAATCTATACGCGTTCTTAATCTCCTCCAAATTTTCCAAATCGATCCAGACGCCTTCGAGTAATCGGGGAACATATTCAATAATAATTTTAAAAAAAGATTCCGACGAATTGAGAACCTCCTTCTTTTTAAAGTCGGTTAAAAAGGGGAAAATATCAAAAGTAAGGGCAGCATCGAAAAGAAGAAAGAAAAATGGAAAAACGGCGCAATGCAATAAGTTCAGAAGTTACAAAGTAGACATACCATCATTTCCTTGTCTCTGATCCAAGCTTCGATCTTGTCCAGGTGTTGGTTGAACTCCAATATGTCCTGAGCTTCTTCCAGGCCACGACCTGTTCAAAAGAAAATAATTTGAAAATACTTCTGCATAAAGTTATATCATATGGTAAATAAAAATTGCGCATTTGATCTATGGGACTACTGTTTAGTACTTTAAAACACCTCGATAAAAGATGGCAGACATAAAACAGCTGTTCTGTTTGGCGTCAAAATGGAAGTAACGTTAGAATGACTTAGAAAAAAAATTTCAGTATTCTTAAGTCACACTTAAAGGAGTTTTACTTCAATAAATCTCTTGGTACAGCTGTTGACGTCAAGTAAAAAGTGCTATGGACAAGAGTGGAAGAGATGTCTGTGTATAGTTACTATAGTTTCATACAGGTTAACTGAAGAAGCAACCATGCGGCAGGACAGGTTTTGACACCAGATTCTCTTCTTACCTCGTTGTTCCGTGGCAGCCTCCAGCGTCTGCCAGTCCTTGTGCAGGTGTTCCAGCTGCTTCTCCACCTCAGGGTCCGGAGTGAGCTGCCGGGCCAGGGTCTGCACCTCCTGGACACGAGCCTTGTTGGCGGCCAGCTCGGCTGTGAAGGCCTGGTGCTTTTGCAGTTTCTTGATCTTGTCCTCCAGGTTGGTTACTTCACCTGGACAAGGAAAACATTTTATTGTTGCAATATTGGTAATTCAGGGGAAAAAAATATCGTATTTTCGTTAAAAAATAAAGACAATCATGTGCAGTTTTTTTATTACACGCATTTTCCTAAAAACTTTCAGTTAACTAAATTTGGAGAGAATGAAACGAATGAAAATTCATGAAACTCTCAGGCATGCAGGTTTCTTCAGGTAATAAAGCGTCCCCGGGATCGAACCCGGAGGAGGCGAACGTCTTAACCAACACGCTATCAAAGCATACTGTTAGACTTAGGGCAAAAGCTTACCGTGGTGAGCGGGCAACTGAGCCAGCTTGTCTGCTATCCAGCCACGCGCCTCAGCCGCGTCGCGCGCGAATTGTGCTCTCGCTCGCGCGCGCTTTAGCGCCTCGCGACGACGCGCCGCTGCCTCGTACAGCTACAAAGAAATAAACATAGTTTACATTATATGAAACAAGCTTAAGAGTCCGCTTCGTCGAGTGTGGAGGTATAAAATAGTGCTGTTTTCTAAATTTGAAATTTTTTTGGAGACCCTCAGTTTTTTGGATGTAAACACCCATCACGTCGATTTTTATTGGTATAAAATGTAGCTTATGTCACTCGGACCATAATTACAAATCAATTGACACCTCATTCATCAAAATCGGTTCAGTAGTTTAGGAGCTACGGTAAAACGCATAAATACAAACCTACATACATAGACTGCTAAAATCAAAACCTTCCTTTTGGCTTTGCCGTAGGAATTTCTCTTCTTTACCACTACTTCCTCACGAGTTCCACAACCATGGACCCTCACCTTCTTTCTCCGTTCATTGATGGTCAGCAGTTCGTCAGCGATCCTTTGACTCTCCACGTGGTTCTGTTGTAATAGCTTATCGCCGTGGCTGTTCAGGGTTGTTAGCTTCTCATCCTGGAAAGTTAAATACTAAGTTGATAACATGATTATAAAACCATAAACTTCAAGTAAGGAAAACAACTAAACTAGAAATGTAGATATTTTTACGGATAAAAGTCACTTCCGCCAAAAATGGCCACCAAACAGAACAGCTGTTTTATTTGGTGGCCGCCATTTTTGATCAAGGTTTTCACAAACAGATAAAAGTCTGAACTTATGTCCGTTCCGTTTGAATTTTCTAAATTAACATGATTATTACTAATGTTATTATTTTCACAATGTTAAAAAAGGATGGAATAATATTCACCTGTGTAGCCAAAAGTTTCTCAAAAGCTTCATGTTTCTTGAGTTGGTGCTCCACTTCTTCAACACTGCTGGTAGGCGAAATTTCACTACCTGAAAGTTGAAACCGTCCTTCAGGAACAATTCCTATTCCTATGTCTAAAATAAATTAATTCGATAATCGATTCATACTAGTATTATAAATGCGAAAGTCTGTTTGTATGTCTGTTTGTCTGCTCGCTTTTCACGACCCAATTCAACCGGTTTAGATGTGGTACAGAGTTAGATTACATCCCCGGGAAGGCCATAGGATACTTTTTATCTCAAAAATCAAAGAGTTCTCAAGGGATTTTTAAAGGCCCATCTGTTTTAGAATAGAATAGATAGATTTTATTCAACTAAACTTTTACAAGTGCTTTTGAATCGTCAAATAATTGACCACTGGTTCGGAATGCCGTTCCTACCGAGAAGAACCAGCAAGAAACTCGGCGGTTGCTCTTTTCAATTCTTCAATCGATCGTTTAATCGATTTGTATGCATTTTGGTACAGAGGTGGCTGCATCCCGGAAATTGACTGTTCGACAGCTATGACGCACGGGAGGAGACGCGCGGGGAGGCGACCAGGCAAGGCGGCACAGCGCACGCGCATTAGCATTCCCGTTTCTTCGTTCGCTTTGTCACCACAGAGACGTTCTTACACTCATACTAGCTGATGCCCGTGACTTCGTCCGCGTGGATTTAGGTTTTTCAAAGTCCCGTGGGAACTCTTTGATTTTCCGGGATAAAAAAGCCTATGTGCTAATCCAGGATTTTATCTATCTTCATTTGAAATTTCAACCAAATCCGTTCAGTAGTTTTTGCGTGTAAGAGTAACAAACATACACACACGCATACAAATACAAATACTTTCGCCTTTATAATATTAGTGTGATACTTAACTAAGCTACTGCTTGTTAATGTAAAATAGTCATAAGTGGTAACTAGATTACATAAAATTGTGCAACGATGGTGTAAATTCATTCGAACCAGCCTACCACAGCGAGCGTCAAAACATTGACATAGGCAACTTTTTATACAGGAAAATCAGAGTTCCCGCGGGATTTCCAAAAAACCTTAAGCCACGCCGACAAAGTCGGGGGCATCATCTAGAAAGGAATAAAACACAAAGGATAACTCACTCAGAGCGGCCTCTTGTGCAGCGCACAAGTCGTGCAGCTGTTTAGCGTCGCGCAGGAAGCAGTGCCAGTCGATCAGCTGGTCCAGCGCCACTTGGCGCGCCGCCCACGCGCCTTGCAGTCGCGCGCGCTCCTCTAGAAGCGCTGCACAACGCTCCTCGATTTCCTGAAAAGAGAATAGATATAAGTATTTTTTAACAAAAGAACAAGCGCAGCGAGCGGCTAATTTATTTTTAAACTCCCTGCTGTCTACTTCTGCTTTTAGCGGTGGCGTTCGCCACATTCGCTAGCAGATGTCGCTTCTAACTCATACAAAGAAATCAGTCAACAATCACTCGATACATGAACCCAAGCCTCTCAAAATTACTCACAACGGCCTCACTAGATGGCAGCACGAGTACCATACAGCTGAAACTCGAGTAGAACACGCAAATCTGAATCGCACTAATGGAGCGTTTAGGAATCTGTACTATATATAGATATAGAAGTTTCAACATGTAACCGCCGGCCCAAATGACTACCGAGCATAACACCGCTCAGTGGGAATTTAACTATTTCTCCGGTCGAGCACTTGTCGAGGGGTGTCCCTCCCGTATAAGTGCATCGTGATAAGAAAGATCATTCAAGATGTGTTAAAGATAAAAAGAGAGATGGCTGTTGGAAAATAACGAGTCACAGAAATCGGACAAAGCTGCGGCGTGTTGAAGCTCCCTGAAAAATGACTATGTCCAGCAGTGGACATCCACTAACCTGCGAGTTGGGATGCCCGTCAGCAATGAGCTGCTGGCCACTAGCCAGCGCAGCCCGGAAGCTGTCGTCTCTGGCGTCTATCTCAGCTCTCAGCGCGTCATGATGAGCACGTTGCGCCTGCGCAGCGGCCGCGGAGCGCGCGGACCCGCTTGAAGACATCTCTCCGCGCAGGGCCGTGGACCAGGAGGTTACGTCGCGGACCTAATGAAAAAAGAAAAAAAAATTGTTGACGTTGATTACTAATTTATATAAAGTTGTGTTTAGATATTAAAAAGTGGAAGACTGCCCTAGTTCGCCCTATCCAGAAGAAGGTAGGTCTGTAATTTGAGGGCAGCTTTTGCGCATATCTACATTAATTAATATTATAAAAGAGGTATTTGTTGGTTTATGAGTATGTATATAGGGGGCAAACTCCGGAACTAATTATCCGATACAGAACATTCCTTCACTGATACATAGCTACACTATCCCCAAATGTTATAGGCTATAAACTGTCACTATTTAGGCTATAACCTGTCAAAATTTAGTCTATTATACAATTGATCACACCACAACAACAGTTTTAGAAATTAGTGTTTAGATGGTACTAGGAAATCAGAACATTCTATCACCTGATTTCGTTTTTGCTAGCATTCTGGTTACAGTCTTCACATACCTCAGTGAAGAACTGGTGAAGCTTCAGATGCTGGTGCAGGAGCCTCCTCCTCTCGTCAGCAGCGCTGCGCAGCGCGGTCCACGCTTCGCTCAAGGCGCGCTGCCGAAGCGCTATTTGCTGCTCGTTGCCTCCCGGACAGAGGCGTTGGAGACGGGCCCCTTCTTCCTGGAGGACCTGGTGAATAAAGTTTGAAAGAAGGTCAAGTCATAAATCTCATCACTTTAACTAATAAACGTCCAGACGATGCTATTGGAAAAGCGATCCACTTTTGTAATCATAATGAAATGTTTTTAAAATCTTGCCAATAATGTAGTTATTAGCAACAATACCAGATTTTCATGGGATTTTGAGTGATTTTTGGAGGTTATTGGGAACATTTTTAGCGAAACTAGACAATATTATTAGTTTTTTTATTGTTATAGTTAGCACCTTTAACAGCGTTTGTACCTCCTGTGGTGGGTGTTATCTAAACGTCCTATCCCCAGCTTTGGTCTGACTTTGGTAGGTGTTCGGACCCTTGGAAGGTGTCATAAGATTCTGAACTACCTGTGTTTGCGTATCGATAGCTTCGAGATCATTCTCCACAGTCCATGGTCCCTTTACAAGGCGATGGCGGCCTTAGGTCCCTGGGGGTGGCAGGGGAGCCAACTGAGGCCTGCGACCTGAGACAGGTATACTTGCCAGATACATTAACTTTTGGAAGGAGAAATTTTCCAGATGGTTTGTGCTCTTTGCTAGATTTAGGAGGATTTTTGGGGAATTTCGGGATAATTTTTAGCGGAATAGTTAGTATTTACCTGCATTTGCGCATCGATAGCCACCAGATCATTCTCGGCAGTATCATGGTCCCTCAGCAACGCGGTGGCAGCTCTCAAATCCCTGGGGGGTGGTGGAGGGGCGAGCTGTGCCCTGCGGTCCGCAGCCCTGGCCAGGAGGTCGCTAGCGTCGCGGTGGAAGCGGTGGATTTCACCCGCCGCGTGGAGCCTTGCTCCACGGGATTGGATCTGGTCGACTAGACGTTGCCAGGATTCTCTAAAAAAGACGGAGTTACATTAATAAATAAATAAAAAACCGGCCAAGTGCGAGTCAGACTCGCACACTGAGGGTTCTGTACACAGGTTTTTTTTATCATTTTGCACGATAAATCAAAAACTATTATACATAAAAATAAATAAAAGTCTGTTTTTGGATGTACAGATAAAGCCCTTTCATATGATACCCCACTTGGTATAGTCATCTTAGTTTGAAAATTGCAACGTTTTTATTTTTTTTAATGATGTAACCACAAATTCGCGGTTTTGAGATTTATTCCTGTACATGTGCTATAAGACCTACCTACCTGCCAAATTTCATGATTCTAGAATCTAGGTCAACGGGAAGTACCCTATAGGTTTTTTGACAGACAGACAGACAGACAGACAACGAGGTTCCGTTTTTCCTTTTGAGGTATGGAACCCTAAAAATTACACAAAGTTTAAGGAATGTTCTGAAATCGCTAAGGACGAGGTTCAAAGCTCACCCGTTGCACTATTGCCGTGTTTATTCCTAACAAAGAGTACTTAGTGGCACCTTTCAAGTATAGGAGGATTTTGCAAACAAATATATAACGACCCTTATCTCAACGCAATAAGATGCAATTTAGCTCCCGAAAGGAGTATATACATACATACAAATTTTCCGAGTCATGTGCGTTTGGATGTCTGAGAGTTCTCGTTAATATTCCCAAAAAAAAGTGAAGTCTGCAAATCCGTACTTGACCAGCGAGGTTAACTATGACCTAAATCCTTCTCTTTCTGAGAGAAGACCCATTTTTCAAGAGGGGACAACAACAACTTGATGTGGTGATGAGTAAAATAACCTACTGACATGGCCCAAACTATTAGCAAGCTGAAGTGGCAGTGGGCAGGCCATGCCTGTCGTAGAGGCGATGGCCGTTGGAGCCGGAAAGTCCTTGAGTGGAGACCGCGTTTAAGCAAGCGTAGTGTAGGACGCCCTCCAGCACGATGGACCGACGATATAAAGCGGCTGGCGGGAAGTGGCTGGATGAAGAAGGCTGAAGACCGGGTGTGGTGGCGCTAGGGTAGGCCTATGTCCAACAGTGGAGGTCCACAGGCTGATGATGATGATGAAAATAACCTAATATGGTTTCATCCTATGTGAATATCAGACATGTTTATTTGTTTGTCATATTCAAATACTTTGGGGACCAGTAGCAGTTGTAACTCACCCGAGAGCCTCCTGCCTCTTCTCTATATCCGCGATGTATGGACTCTCGGAGGCTAACAGCTTCTTGGCCAGCTCCTCACACTGGTTGAACCTCTCTGCACCACTCTCTACGCGGTGCCGGAGCTCTTCGAATTTGGAGCGAAGGATCTACGAGCAAAACAGAATGTCAGACAAACAAACAGGTCACCTGAGGTTTATTAATTAATTATAATTAATAATTAAGCCCCCCATCCGCCTTCTCATAAACACTTTAGATCGCTCTTGCACGAAAACACCGACACCATGTAATTTTGCAAGTCTAAGCAACTGTTAGTGACATTAAGAAATGTTATATTGCAGTCGTAATCGATCTACTTGACTAGCTGCTGCTCGTTTGCGGTTGAATGACAGCTACAATGCCACGGTCGCAATCACCTCTGATTGGTTGACGCTCGCTCCCTATTGGCTACAATGCATTGTTGCAATAAGAACACCATTAATTCAGCCAATCACAACAATTGCGATTGTAATAATGTTTGATGCAGGTTTTACAGAATGCACCAGTGTCTTATTATTCGCTCTAGTACTTTGTTCTTTATGCTATGTAGAGAGAGCTCAAAATTAAATGTAAAATTTTAGATTGTCCCTTTGATTCACTTTGATTCTGTGAATCATCCCTAAGTGACAGTTTGTTGGTAGAAAGTCTGACCCATCGATGTATATGGATTAGCCTTTCCCATACGATTCCGTCCGCAAAAATACGCTTGAATCTTACGTCATCGTCATTGACAAAGACAATAGACTTTTGCAAATTCTATTGACTTTTTGAGCGCGTTTTTTATCTTCGAAGGGCCTATCCATATACATCGATGGTCTGACCACTTTAACTTACCAGTAAATGTTCGTAATCTTGTCCATAGTCTTCACTGGACGCAGCTGCGTATTGCTCCTGAATCCAACTTTCTAATTCTGCGCTCTCGGCCAAGTATTCATGCCTATAGCAAAAAGTATAATGTTATCAATCATAATAATCCCTTGAAACGTAGTATTATATATTTGAGAACTCCTGGGCATGGTTTTGGAGGATTTTCTACAAAAAATACTAACTGATGCCCGCGACTTCGTCCGAGTGGATATAGTTTTTTGAAAATCCCGTGGGACCTCTTTGATTTTCCGGGATTAAAAGAGCCTATGTCATTCCCCAGGTCTTTAATTATACGAATACAAAAAAACACGCATACAAATTGAAGGACAAACTAATAAAACAACAAACAAACACACTTTCGCATTTATGATATGGGTAGTGATTAAGAAATCTCGCACTCGCGCTTTTATTTAGTTCTCTCACTAAGAAATATGTACTTTAAAAATTGGCTCGTCTCCGTTTTGCTTATAAACCCATGTTTTTTTGTACTAAAACACAAAGGGAATAGTGACAAGGCACAAGTGAGAGAAAATAACTTGGAAGGAGTCAAGATGGCGAACCGGGAAACAGGCAAAGGGTTACCGAACGGGAGCCCTCCCTCGTTTTATTGGTAGGGCCATGGGAGGTGGTCGATTGTACTCGCCACAAGCCGGTGATCACTCACCTGCAAACGCTCTCCACGAGCGCAGCCTGGCGCAGTGCCGCTTTGCGCTGTAGCCGAGCAAGGGTGTCAGCCAACTGAGCGTGTCGGCTCACTAGCGCAGCACCTTCGGGGTGACCACTCGCCGCCATGGATGCCGCCACGTGGCCCATTTCTGCGATTATTGCCGCGTACGTGTCTAGCTCTAATTCCACGGCCTGATGGGAGAAAGAGAAAAAAGATAAAGTTAAACAGCACTAAATACCCGACTACTATACCCGCGAAGTGCCGATAGACATAGTAATAAACGGGTTGATTGATTGATACCTTGTGCCTGGTGAGGAGTTGCGTGGCCCTGTGCCTGTCGTTGCCCACGTCAGCTGAGGACAATGCCGCATCCTTGTCTGCCAGCCAGGAGTCCACCTCCAGGGCGTCATGGAGGAACTGCTGAGCCTTGAGTGCTGCTTCCAATCGAGCAGCTCTCTCTTCAGCCGCTTGGGACACTGAGGAGTAGGCCTCTTCCAGCTCGTTGCAGAGTTGTTTGATCTAGAACGAAAAATATAAGTTAGTTTAGGATAAACAATTTCTTCCTGCAGGAGAAATGAATACATCAAATAAGTTTACTTTGAAGAAAATGCAAATTTTTAGGGTTCTGTACCTCAAAAGGAAAAACGGAACCCTTATAGGATCACTTTGCTGTCTGTCTGTCTAGACAGACAGACAGCAAAGTCCGTCTGTCCGTCCATCCAAGTCACTTTCTCACAAATTAGTCGACACTGGAGCTAATTTCTTAAAGTAGATCCTTTCAAATAAAGATTTTTATATAAACCTGTGAGGATGATACTACCATTGTCGCAATTGAAATGCCATAAGCCTACGTTGTCGTATTAGTTTACAAATTGCGAAAAACCACATTAAATTTGAATTTCGCGGACAGACCCGTCGCATCCATCTTAAAAAAACGATGCAAGTACCCTAAACTTAGTTTAGGAGAAAACATCAGAATCGACGCCATTATTACTAATTATAATCTTGATTAAAAAATAAACACAAACCTTCAAAGCTTGAGGGTGCTGCTTGTCGGCCTGCAACTGTCGGCCTTGCTCCAACACGCGGTGTATGAGCGGCTGTCGGCCGAGCAGCTCGGCGCGCAGCTTGGCGTGCTTCTTTTGAGCCGCTTGGGCCGCGTGCAGGTCGTTCGGTAGAGCCGCGGAGGACGCGGCGGCTTTGCGCTCCGACACCCAGTCTAGTTCGCCCGACACTTCTGCCGCGAATTTGTGTAAACTGTGGAAGAGAATGAAAATGAAAAATGATGAACGAATGATGTATTCATTATCAATTCATTTTTAGGGTTCCGTACCTCAAAACGAAAAAAAAAAACGGCCACTTTTTTTTGTGGCGTAAACACAATTTGGTAGTTTTCAGATTTTTTCCTTTCCTTGGGCTATAAGACAGTGCTACACGTTAAATTTCATGATTCTAGGTCATCTAGGTCAACGGAAAGTAAATGAGTATTGATTCCGACAGACAACGAAATGATCCTATAAGGGTTCCTTTTTCCTTTTGTAGTAGGCAACCCTAAAAATGAGCAAAGAGAGAGATAGATAGCAAACTTTATTGCAAACATGAAATAACCAAGACAAAACAAAGAAACTAAAAACAAGTGTATGCAAAGGCGGCCTTATTGCTCAGAGCTATCTCCACCAGGCAACCTTTGAAAGGAGAAACTAGGTGTGTTAGGATTTACACGAAATACGCTGAGATATCAAGACTTACCGTAAGCTAGCCTCCAGCGCCTGTCTCCGCTCGGCCGCGTGAGGGCGGAGCACCCGGGCTGCTTGCAGCAGGGCTCCGCAGTCTCGCTCGATGGCAGCAGCGTCGAAGTGTCCACTCGACACGAGGTCGGAGCCCTGCGCAACTAGGGCTTCGGCCCGCTGCTCGCATTGGTTAAGCTCTTGTTCTAACGCCTAGACAATAAAACACAGTTCATAAACCAAACTTATCCATGCTTTAATTTTAATATTGTAAATGCGAAAGTGTGTGTCTGTCTGCTAGTTTTCTCAGCCCAACAGTTTAACCGATTTTGATGAAATTTGGTACAGAGTTAGCTTATACCCCGGGGACGGAATAGGCTACTTTTTATCCCGGAAAATCAAACAGATCCTACGGGATTCTTAAGGGTCTATCCGTTTATCCGATTTATATGAAATTTGGTACAGAGGTATCTTGTGTCCTGGAAAATTTCAACTCTACCTATTATGGTTCGCGAGATACAGTCCACTGACAGACAAATTATAGTAAATTTAGAGCCTCGATAGCTCAACGGTTGAGGAGCGGACTGAATTCTGAAAGGTCGCCGGTTCAAACTCCACCCGTTGCACTATTGTCGTACCCACTCCTATGAGACAGGGGAGTATTAGTCATGATTAGCATGGCTAATATTCTCTTTTTTTAACAAGTGTAAATTAAAAATTTATAACACCCCCGACGATCCAAAGTATTTTAAGTTTTCCAAAACATCATTTTCAAATAAATAATTATGTATTTAGGCAACGTCCATCTTGACAGCTTGACATTTGTCAATTGACATAATATTAAGAACCTAAAGGTTATCTAACCTTCTTTTTTACAAGAAAACTAGAAAAGAGCTGATAACTCTTAAACGGCTGAACCAATTTTTTTGGATTATAGCTAAGAACACTCTCGATCAAGCCACCTTTCAAACAAAAAAAACTAAATTAAAATCGGTTCATTCGTTTAGGCGCTACGATGCCACAGACAGATACACAGATACACAGATACACAGACACACAGATACACAGATACACACGTCAAACTTATAACACCCCTCTTTTTGGGTCGGGGGGTTAAAAAAAAGGACGGACGGACAGCGGAGGCCTAGTAATAGGGTCCCGTTGGTGCCCTAGGAACCCTAAAAAAAATATGCCGCCATACCTGATGCTGTATGAGCAGCCGTTTGCAGGATCGTAAGTCGGTGCCCAGCTCCCGGCTCGTCAGGGAGCGCTCCAGCTCCACCAGCCGCGCCTTCGCATCCTCGATCGAGCTGATGATGGAGACGATCCAGTTATAATCTAACTATTTCTGATTTATCTATTTCTGAACTACGAAATAGCGGTGGTCGTCTCGGCCGAAATGCATGGAAAGCTCAGTAAGTTATGTTTTAGATAAATATTTAGGTTTTTAAGTTTAATTTATTAGTTTTTATGTTTTATCTGTTTTCATTCTATTAACTGTGTTTGCGCCTAACTTTATAGTCCCGAATAAAAGTATTTTTTTTTTTTTTTTTAATCTCATCGTCCTATGATAACTTCCCTGGCGCAGTGGAAAGCGCTGTGGTCTTATTAGTGAGAGGTCCCGGGTTCGATTCCCGGCAGGGGTTTGGTACTTTATAATTTCTTTTCTCGTATGTTCTGGTGGGAGGCTTCGGCCGTGGCTAGTTGTCACCCTGCCGGCAAAGCCGTGACGCCAAGCGATTTAGCGTTCCAATACGATGCCGTGTAGAAACTAAAGAGGTATGGGTTTAATAAAACTGCCATACTTCCATCTTAGACTGTATCATCACTTACCACCAGATGAGATTGCAGTTAAGGACTAACTTGTATCTGAATAAAACAAACACAAAGTGTGACAAGACTTAAGGGTACATTTTACACTATGGTTGGCAAATATTATTTTGCTATTCAAAATATAGAAATGGGAAATAATATGTTAATTTCTAATTTGCCCGGTTACTAAAAGTAAAGCTGCGCACTAACCGTCTGTGTTGTCGCTGTTGCGACGCTTGCCGCAGCTTGGAGCCCTTGTCGCGCGACGCCGCGACTAACTCTTCCCAGGCTGTATGAAGACTGTCTAGTTTTTCCGACACTTCGGTCGCGCGAGCCGGGTCTGACTTTTGGAGAGATTGCCCGATCTGTCAATGTGATATAAACAGTCAAATAGTGCAGTTATTAGTGTGGTATAAATAGTAACAAATAAATTAGTGTGATTATACTAATTTGCTTTTTTTATTTAAACCCACTGTTTCAATAAGAAACAATCATAATACATAAGGTCCAGGAACCTCGGATAAATTGGTGTAAATATCAAAACAAGTCGTAATGGAAACGGACAAGTGCGAGTCGGACTCACACACAAATGGTTCCGTACCATCGCACAAGGTATATCTAACACTTTTATGTAAAACACTGCAAGTTGATGTCAGACTGCACCGTCTATATGTGATTTAGTAAATTAATTTTGATGTAAACTTTAACTAACTTTACTTGTTCTATAAGACCTACCTTCCTCAAATTTCATGATTCTAGGTCAACGAAAAGTACCCTATAGGTTTTCCTGACTGACATAAAATTAATAGTAAATTTAAAACATTATCAATTGTCAAGTGCGTTCTCTAGAAAGAAAGCTATACGCGGAGGGTCTTTAATATTAACCCGCAACAATATCAATTATAAAGAACGGAAAGACATTGTTAATCTTTCATTGGAACGCACTATTGAGCTGTCCTGTGTTGAGCTGGAGCGCTATATTGTCGTGTGCGTGTACCGACCCCCCTCAGGTGACTTTGTTCTGTTTGAGGACGTTATGGAAGAGGCCTTGAGGCGGATATGTAGGTCATCAAAAAAGATATTAGTTTGTGGAGACTTCAATATTGATATTTTGCTTCACACTTCTTTTACTGACAGATTACTCAATTTATTTAAAAGCTTTAATTTACAGAAAATTTTCAATGAACCAACACGGATAACTGCAAATTCAGCCACTTGTATAGATAACATTTTCTGTGACTGTAAGATTGTCGCAAAATCGATCATGACGAATCTAAGATCCGATCACTGTGGACAAATGATATCTGTTCCCAGTGATAATCAAGACATAACAAAGTTAATAAAGTATAGGCCAGTAACCACTAAAAAGGTAAAGCAGTTCAAACTAAAGGTTTTAACTGCTTTACCTAAACTTGACTTTACTCAGGGTGGTCCGGATGAACACTATAATGCTTTTTTTGATCTCATAAACTCTCAATTTAATTCTACCTTTAAAATTGTAGAAAAAAAACTGTTTAAAAATCTTAAATTTAGTGACTGGGCTACTGTTGGCATCTATAAAAGTAGAAATAAGTTGTTCGACTTGTATGCAGAAAAACAATATAACTACACTCCCACATTTGTTGAATATGTAAAAAATTATTCAAAATTATTCAAAAAGGTTTGCATACAAGCAAAGTCACTCTGCATAAAGCAAAAAATTATTAATTCTGATAATAAAATTAAAGCAGCTTGGGATATCATCACGGATGAAACTGGGAAACAAAAAGTGCATAACAATAAATTGGAGCTAAAAATTAATAACCGTATTATTGACTCCAATATTGAAATTGCAAATACATTTGAGAATTTTTTCCAGAACATTCCAGTCATCACTACTAGTTCCCTTAGCTCTTCACCAACAGAAGCCTATGATCTTCTCAGGGCCAATGTCACTGAATGCGGTGTGTTGTTTTGGTTTGAATACGTTACTCCATATGACATTGTTAAAGTGTTCAAATCTTTACAAAGCAAAAAAACCGGAGATCTGTGGGGAATATCAGTAAAAATAATTAACAATATTATTGATATTATTGCGCCATATCTAGCCTTAATTTTTAATGAGTCTGTGGATACAGGCGCTTTTCCAGATCTCATGAAATGTAGTAAATTGATACCTCTTTTTAAATCGGGTAGCAAAAGTGACCCAAACAATTACAGGCCAATTTCAATTTTGCCAACACTGAGCAAGATATTTGAGAAAATCATGCTCAACCAACTGCTTCAGCATTTCAATTTAAATAAGCTACTCCATTCTGAACAGTATGGCTTCACTAAAGGTCGATCAACAACCGACGCGGCCGCAATGCTGTTAAAGCATATATTCAATGCGTGGGAGGGGTCACAGAATGCCATTGGTATTTTCTGTGATTTATCCAAGGCATTTGATTGCGTTGAGCACGAGACTCTTTTAGTTAAATTGAGCCACTATGGAATCAAAGACACTGCGCTTGGTCTCATTGCGTCATATCTTAGTGATCGTATTCAAACAGTATGTGTGAATGATGTGAAGTCATCCGGATCAGCCTCACTAATGGGTGTTCCTCAAGGCTCTATTCTAGGTCCTTTCATGTTCTTAGTATACATAAACGATTTACCATATGTAGTCCAAAATATTTGCGATATCGTACTATTTGCTGACGATACGTCTTTGATTTTTAAAGTCGATAGAAATAAGGACAATTTTGACGATATAAATGGTGCCATATCTCAGGTAACTCACTGGTTTACTGTAAATAATCTACTTTTAAATGCAAAAAAAACTAAGTGTATTGAATTCGCACTGCCCAATACCAAGAACACAAGTAACATTAATTTAATGATAAATAATGATATTTTGAAAATAGAAGAGACTACTACATTTTTGGGGATAACCTTAGATGCGAAGCTGCAATGGGGCACCCATATATCAACTCTTGCTGGCAAACTAAGCTCTGCTGCTTACGCGGTTAGAAAGATTCGACAATTAACTGACGTGGAGACCGCAAAGATAGTATATTTTGCTTATTTTCATAGTATTATGTCTTATGGAATCTTAATATGGGGTAGAGCGGCAGATATTGGGAGAATTTTTGTATTACAAAAAAGGGCAATACGCGCAATTTATAACTTAAAACCACGCGATTCACTTCGAGAAAAATTTAAGGAAATAGGTATCCTTACCGTAGCCTCTCAATATATTTACAACAACATAATTTTTGTAAGACAAAATATTCTTAGATACAAGAGGGTTGGCGATCTACACAACAGGCTGACTAGACACCGTAACAGGCTTGCGACTCCTACACTCCGTCTCAGGAAGGTCCAAAAGTCATTTGTGGGAATGGGTATAATCTTCTATAACAAAATTCCTCAGTCAATTTTGGACTTGCCTTTACACAGGTTCAAAAAATCTATTAAAAATATGCTCTTGAGAAAAGCATATTATACTATCGAAGATTATGTAAATGATAAAAAAGCGTGGATTTGAACTTCGATTCGCTCCAGCAATGCGCAGGACTTCAATTGCTTTTATACATGGCATAATATTGTATATCAAATCTTTGAAAAGAGCAACCGCCGAGTTTCTTGCTGGTTCTTCTCGGTAGGAAAGGCATTCCGAACCAGTGGTAGATGCTTTTGACGATTCGAAAGAACTTGTAAAAGTCTAATTGAATAAAAACATTTTGAATTTGAATTTGAATTTGAATTTGACACGACAGACGGGCAGACGGATAGACAGCAAAGTGATTCTATAAGGGTTCCGTTTTTTCTTTTGAGGTATCAAACTCTAAAGACCTGGCCACTTGAGTGAGTTATTTTGTTCGTGATCAGACGTCTAAAGTTTATACATACTATTCTACATCAATAGGTAAAGTATAAAAACTCACGCTCTCAACATTTCTCAGTTGCTTCTCGTTGGCTTGCAACTCCCGCTCGAACGCCTCGTGTTTTTGCAGCTTTCGCTCCAAATTCGCCAAGTCCCTGGAAATAAAACCGCAATAAAATATATTCCGTAATCAATTTCACCCTCATAATAATTGCCAGTAGGCGTAAAACGCCGATTCTGGCACACAGGGTGGCTGGTATAAGAAGAACTCTGCAAAGTAGGGCCGTTGTATAGCCGAGGCCGTTCAGCTTACGCTGGGTTTGGTTGAAAAAAGCTTGCTTAGGCCTTGAACGCGTAGTGTTGAGTGAGAGGTAAGATATGAATTTGCGAGTGTGTAAGCGAGATAGCGCTAAACTGGTATAAAAATAGCCTCGTGTTAGCGGTGTGCCAATCTACGGCTGGGCGGATTAGATCCTTTTTTCCACGCACATGGAAACTGTGGAATCAACTCTCTTTGGCGGTGTTCCTACTAGATTACAACATGAGGATAATTCAAGGGCCATACGGACCAACAAATTCCTGAAAGGCCGGTTCCTCTGGTGCTGCCAATGTTCTTGGGCGGCGGGTAAACACTTAACATCAGGTGATCCGCCCGCTCATTTGCTCGCTATTCTTCTTTATTTAAAAAAATTCTTATTCTTATAATTACTTACAATCCGGGTATCTTTAAAACAAGAGTGAATAGGCACCTTCTAGGTAAACGCGTCCCATCTTAGACCAAATCATCACTTTCCATCAGGTGTGATTGTGGTCAAGTGCTTACCTATAGTGAATAAAAAAAATGCTAAATCTACCGCCGAGTTTCTTACTTGTTTACTTTACACGTGATCTTGAGAGCATGACACTCTTTTTTTTGGGTAGTCTATACTAATATTATAAAGAGGAAACCTTTGTATTTTTGTATTTTTGTATGTTTGTATTGAATAGGCTCAAAAACTTCTGGACCGATTTCAAAATTTCTTTTACCATTACTTAGAGGGATTCTTCCGAATCCGTATAGGCTATATTTTATCCCGGAACACCCGTGCGAAGCCGGGGCGGGTCGCTAGTTGTGTATAAAGTAAGTTAACAAAGGAAAGTACCTGTAACTCTGGTCCTTAGCCGTCCTAGTTTTGTCTTGTATCCACGCTTGCAACTCCTCTGTTGCTGCTACGAACTGAAAATTAAACAAGATAAAGTCAAACAGCAATAAACCCGACTACTACCCGCGAACGGCCGATAGATAGCGATAGAGTGAAAAATCGTTTTTCTGTCGCTCGGTGTATCTTAACATTAAAAACTAGCCATGGCCGAAACCTCTCATGGAGAATATTTTATTTTAATGTCAACTGGATACCTCTATACGTTCCTGAGAAAAATAATCTTGATAGACAGATGGACAACGAAGTTATAAGGGAATCCTTTTTAACCGACCGCGACGTGTGATACACGTGTAATGTACCTAGGTATGAAGTCGGGCGAGCTTCACACTTGGATTTCTAATTTTGTTTTATTATGCTCGCTCGACTTCATACCTAGGTACATTACACGTGTAGCTAAACAAAAATTATTATTTGTTACTTTTTAGTGTTAGTGGTTTTTGAAGTCGGTTTTATTTTTCTTTTGTTTTTTATGGATATGGAACCCTAAAAATGTAGTGAATGTCAACAAACCTGTTGGTGAGCCAAGCTAGCCAACAGCGCCCGGCGTCTCTCGGCAGCCGCACGCCGCACGTTGTCTCTCCTCTGCAGAACGGCCGCGCGACGGGCCTCGATACTGGACAAATCAAAGTCAAAATGTTTTATCAGTCACTATATTCCCTCACTCTCAAGATATTAAAAAATTGGTTGTCTGTAAAGTCGGTTTACTGACGTCGGTGATAGTGTGTGACAGGTCAGGAAATGTCAACATGTCATCAACAATAGCCTCAATAGCTCATCGGTTGAGGAGCGGACTGAATTTCGTAAGGTCGGCGGTTTAATATATGTACTTAAAAAAAAATTGGTTGTCTGTAAAGTCTGTTTACTGACGATAGTTGAACGTGACAACAAAGGCCGATTGTGCTTCTTTGTCGCTCGTTCCGCGCTCTCGCTTGCACTTCAAGCCTTACATGGAACGCCTCAGAGCGAGGTAACGCCGCATGAGTTATGTTTTTTCGTGCGTGCAGCCGGCTCTATCGAATTATAAGACGTTGTCACGTCAAAAGTAATATCGACCAAATTCCGCGAAATTCTGCGAGATATTATATTGTGCACAAGTGTATATGCAAGCACTGGTGCACTCTCTCTCACTCTCATACCCCGATGGGACGGAAATCCGACACAACCGAAGAGAGATCAGGCGCAGGATCGACGGCTTTACGTGTTGTCCGAGTAATGGGGATGAAACACCGCCAACTTGCTAACTCTGGGCTAGTACTGAGAATTTTTCAAAAGAAAAACCCAATATTTAACTATTTTTTGGCCTCGAATCAAACCCTAGTCATTTTCAGTTGAAAATGCTAGCCACTAGACAAACGAGGCAGTTAAGCAGTAGTTTATACAAAACTTACTGGTCTGCAGCATAATGCTTGTTCTTCTGGTTCGCTAGGCTGTGTGCCTTCTGGGCAAAAGCGGCCAGGCGTTCATCCTGAGCAGTCAGTCTAGCTTCCAGCTCTTCGTGGCGTTTGAGCAGCGCCTCTGCTTCGTCCACTGATGACTGGAGACAAAATATAGTATAAGTATAGATTATTCCAGCTATACTCACGTATTTAGTCGACGTAGGCCCGGCTAGTTTCGAACCCATCCGGGGTGCTTTTTTTTTTCTCTCATTTGGCTTTACACTGATTAGCCAATGTCAAGTTTGTAGTTATTTACAAGTTAAGGAAACTATATGTATAAGTATGGACTTCGTCTGTGGCCTGTGCCGGCGCCCCTTTAGAGCGCTTCCCAGTCAGTTCCACCACCAATAAACACCAGCAGAACACAAAAACCGGCCACTTCTCACAAAAAAAAAACACTCCAAAAAAGCACCGCACGGGCGCCTGCAAACGCCACCACAGACGAAGTCCTCCGGGGTGCTTTTACATAGGGACTCCGCTGGCTACATGCCTGAGAAATCTCCATAGTGTTCTCAAAGGAGTGTGAAGTTTGCCAACCCACACTTGGCGAGCGTGGTAGACTATCGTCTAAAACCTTCTCATTCTGAAAGAGCAACCGCCGAGTTTCTTGCTGGTTCTTCTCGGTAGGAAAGGCATTCCGAACCAGTGGTAGATGCTTTTGACGATTCAAAAGAACTTGTAAAAGTCTAATTGAATAAAAATATTTTGAATTGAATTGAATTAAAGGTTACATCGTCGGTCTCATTCGTTACATTCTATACTTAAGATACAGGTTTCCTCACGATATTTTCCTTCGCCGTTAAAGCAAGTGATATTTAATTGCTTAAAACGCACATAACTCCGAAAAGTTAAAGGTGCGTGCCCGGGATCGAACCCCCGACCTTCTGAATACGAGGCGGGCGTCTTAACCACTATACTATCACGGCTCTAGTGTAGTTAGATCTATACAAACTCACGCCACAGTGGTTGTAGTCTAAGAACGCCTCGTGCGCTCCACTGGACGCGTCGATCTGGTCCGCCTCGCGGTTGAAGCTTTGCAGCTGGAGGCATTGCTTCAAATGCAGGTCCTTGGCTTGCCATTCTGTGAAGAAAAATATCCGTTGAAGCAAGTGGCATACAAACACTTTTTGACGTGACAACGTCTTATAATTTGATAGAGCCGGCTGCACGCACGAAAAGACATGACTCATGCGGCGTTACCTCGCTCTGAGGCGTTCCATGTAAGGCTTGAAGTACAAGCGAGAGCGCGGAACGAGCGACAAAGAAGCACAATCGGCCTTTGTTGTCACGTTCAACTATCGTCAGTAAACAGACTTTACAGACAACCAATTTTTTTTTTTAAGTACATATATTAAACCGCCGACCTTACGGAATTCAGTCCGCTCCTCAAACGATGAGTTATTGAGGCTATTGTTGATGACATTTCCTGACCTGTCACACACTAGCACACTAATATTATAATAGCGAAAGTTTGTGTGTATGTTTGTTACTCCTTCACGCAAAAACTACTGGACGGATCGGGCTGAAATTTAGAACGGAGATAGATTATACCCTGGATTAGCACAGAGGGTGTTTTTTATCTCGGAAAATCAAATAGTTCCCACGGGATTTTTAAAAAACCTACATCCACGCGAACGAAGTCGCGGGCATCAGCTAGTGATGGCATACCTTTAATTATAGCCTGTTGTTCTGCCTCCAGCATTTTCGCGGTTTCTGCCACATCCGCGAGAGAGGGGTTGGAAGCTACCAGCTGTTTGCCCAGACCTATCACTTCTTTGAACCTGTGAACATTAAAAAAAAACTAACGTCTTTTTCTCTCTCGTCTGGCTTTACAAAGATTAGCCAATGTCGAGTTTGTTGTTATTTACAAGTCAGGGAAACTATACAAGTATGGACCTCATCTGTACCGGCGCTCGCCGACACACGCGCGGCGCCCTTTTAGAGCGCTTCCCAGTCAGTTCCACCACCATAAACACCATTAAAACACAAAACCCGGCCACTTTTAACAAAAAAAAAAACCCACTTCAAAAAGGCAGAGTACTCGCGCCAGCAAACGCCAACACAGACGAAGTCCACTAACGTCTTTATTCATTCATTTAAACTTCGACTGAAACAGGTAGAGAGGAAAGATAGTTCTTTCCTCTCTGTTATAATATTATTTATTCATATCATTTTTTATTATTACGAATGGGTATTTTTTTATCATTATGATATGAGTGTAATTGCAACGCTGGCAAAAACGAAACATATTGCAAATAAAACATCTGACTGACGCTAGAGGTCAACAAACGTTGCGTAGATAGGTATCGCGTGGTCGTAGGCGAGGCATTGACCCCAAGTTTTGCACTAAATCGTCATTACCATTTTTCAATCGTCAAATAACTTTTATCTGAGGTATAAATTTGAGGGTTTGACAGTGTTTGTACTGGAAATCTGTCAATACGTCAAATTTATTCTTCAGATAAAAGTTAAATGGGCACTACAATAAGCCACCAATCGAGTGAAGAATAGGAAGTTAAATGACGGTTGAAAAATCGGTTCTTAATCATTAAAACTACAAGTGAGTGAGGATGGTTCTTGGTATTGGATTGCGTTTAGGTAGTATAATCACACTAATATTATAAAGGCGAAAGTTTGTGTATGTGTGTGTATGTTTGTTACTCCTTCACACAAAAACCACTGGACGGATTTGGCTGAAATTCGGAATGGAGATAGATAATATCCTGGATTAGCACATAGGCTACTTTTTATCCCGGAAAACCAAAGAGTTCCCCCGGAATTTCGAAAAACCTAAATCCTGGCAGACGAAGTATCGGGCGTCAGCTAGTAATAGCATAAAAATACTAGGTAAAGGCAAAAGAAATGTTGATGAGGCAGACTCACTCATCGTCGTGCGCCTTGATGTCATCGTGCAGTTCTTGGTGCTGCTTGACCAGCGCCTCCGCGGTGGCCACGTCCTTGGCTTGGACGTTAGAAGACACTTGCTCGCGGACTTTCTGTTAACCGCACAAATAACATATATAATACTAACTTAATTGAAAAAAAAAACTTTAATGACAACAACGACCTCCGTGGTGCAGTGGTGAGCGCTGTGATCTTATTAGTGGGAGGTCCCGGGTTCGTTTCCCGGCAGGGGTTTGGAATTTTATAATTTCTTAGACTTTTGGAGGATCCCAAAATAACCGGCTCGTTGGAAAGCCTGGAGAATCGCAAGAGACGTGCGTGTTCTATCGCCTTTATAATGGGGAGTTCTAAGGAGTTGTTTGATCTTATTCCACACTTCATTTTCTACAACCGCACCGCACATCACCGCAAGCAATGTCACCCTCACCATCTAAGTGCCTGGTATACTTCGACCACCCGTTGTGCCAGATTCTTTTCCTGAACTTCGTCTTTTAACTACTTACAGATGTTTTTATATCTCTCTCTCTCACCTGTATCCAGTCCTGCAGCTGTCTCGCTTCGTTGGCGAACACCTGGTGACCTACAGCACTCTCCAGCTTCGCTCATCTTTCCGCCGCTTGAGCCCTGAATCTTTCCCACTCCACTTCCAGCTGTTTCTATCTCTCTCTTACCTGTATCCAGTCCTGCAGCTGCCTCGCTCCGTTGGCGAACACCTGGTGACCCACAGCACTCTCCAGCCTCACTCTTCGTTCAGCCGCTTGGGCCCTGCATCTTCCCCAGGCCGCTTCCAGCTGTTTCTGTCTCCCTTCCACGTTGGCGCGCTCGGTTGGATATTGAGATTTTACGCTGAGAATTAAAAAAAATACGTGAGGGATTGTGGGACACACTCATAATTTTTTTTTTGTTTTTTATGTTAGGAACACTTCTCTTAAGAAGTTATGCTTCGAAAGCCACATTTCAAAGTCAGAATCAATGCTTTTCTAAAGCAATATGTTCCTTGTTATCTGCCACTAATTTGAAATTCTGTACATAATATTATGTAATGATCCAGAAAGAAACTCTGCCTCCTTTATTTTCAAAAATTCTCTCATTCTTAAATGGGCTATAAAAATTTCTTTTTGAGATAATCCTAAGTTCAAATATTTCAAAGGATTTGCCAGAAACATTTGTACAGTTTTATGTATTTTTCTTAAAACCCCCTAAAAATAGAAATAATGGTTTTTATATTTGCATACTCTACATAAATGTAATTAACATACCCATTCATTTGTAACCATTGCAAAACGCTGCATGTGACAACAAAACCACATTTTTATCCATATACAGTTCATACAAAGTTCATAAATTTAGCGTTCCGGTATGATACCGTGTAAATACCAAAGGAGTATGGGTTTAATGAAAACTGCCATAACCCTTCCAGGTTAACCTGCTTCCATCTTAGACTGCATCATCACTTACCACTAGGTGAGATTGCAGTCAAGGGCTAACTTGTATCTGAACAAAAGTAAAAAAAATCAGAAAAAAAAAATCATTTGCTAACATTTATAAAAATGCTCAAATACAATCAACTATCTGAAAATGCAAAATTCATGTGAAACTAAATGATGCCCGCAACTTACGAATCGACGAGCAAGCTAACGGTTTTAACTTACGAATCGACAAGCAAGGTAACGGTGTTAACTTACGAATCCACAGGTAAGGTAACGGTGTTAACTCACGAATCCACAGGTAAGGTAACGGTGTTAACTTACGAATCGACGAGCAAGCTAACGGTTTTAACTTACGAATCCACAAGCAAGGTAACGGTGTTAACTTACGAATCCACAGGTAAGGTAACGGTGTTAACTTACGAATCCACAGGTAAGGTAACGGTGTTAACTTACGAATCGGCGAGCAGGGTAACGGTGTTAACTTACGAATCAAATATCGTATGTCCGGTTGAACAGTTCCACGCTGCAGAAGTAGATTGGTTAACTTACGAATCGGCGAGCAGGGTAACGGTGTTGACTTTCTCCCTCAGCGGCTCCAGCTCGCGCTCCAGCTGCGCGTGTCTGCGCTGCAGCGCGCGCACGGTGCGCAAGTCTGCGGCGGGCGCGCCCCCCGCGGCCAGCTGCTGCTCCTTCTCCGACATCCAGTCCAGCGCCTCGTCGCATGTCCGGTTGAACAGTTCCACACTGTGAAAATGCAAAAAAGTTAAATGCAAAAAAAAAAACAAAAATGGCCGCCATACAAATTAACAAGTAGTGTTATATTATCATGTACGATGGTACGGAACCCTTCGTGAGCAAGTCCTATTCGAACTTGACTGGTTTTTATCCTAAGCACATTCGACAAACTCCTAGGCAATGGCTAACCAGAAGCTCCTTTTATTCTAGACTTTTTCTGCTGTTTTAGCCTCAAGATTTGGTTCCACTGGGTTTGCTTATTATTTTAATTCATTCACACTAGTCAATGAGTTGGTTCGTTAGGACTAGTTCGTCGACAAGTTGCTCACCTGGAAGCTCCTTCTAGACTCTTCTCTTTCTGCTGCTTCAACCTCAGCAGTCTATCCCACTGCTGCCTCAGCTGCTGTCGTCGCGCCGTCGCTTTGGCGGCTTGGCTGTGATTGGCTGCCACCAGCTCTTCTGCTGCAGCGTCAATAGTTTCCAGGCGTTTGGACGCCGCGGACAGGTCCGTGACGAATTTCTGCAAAAAAAATGAAGGATGATGTCCAACAGTAGAAGCATATATCGACGGCTTAGAGTGAAAACCTCGTAAGTGTAAAAGAAGTAACTTTTCAGGAGGAAGAAAAAACTGCGTGCTGTAAAATTTTCGTATGGCATCTATTATGTTTTTGAGTTTCTCATTTAATGTCATAGATGGCGTTACGAGTATCGAATGAACAAATTAGTCAGATCAGGATGTGCGTTGCGAAGTTTTCTTCCTAGAAACGCAATAAAATAAATTTGAGCAAAAATGCATTCCCGAGGTTTTCACTCTAAGACGACGATATGTCTATGATTATGTAGTTTCGAGGGATATGGCACTCACCTCATATTTCCTCTTGGCAGTGTCGACGCTGTCCTCTGGGTCATCAGTTCGCAGCATCTTCTCCCTGTCCCGTATCCACTTGTCGAAGTCATCGCACTCGGCAAAGAAGCTGTACAGCTTGATTGCGTCTTCCAGCTGGGCTCGACGAGCCTCTGACAGCTTCAAGAGTTCCTCTGTGGATATACACAAATATTGATTATACTTTAAAAAAAAAATTAAAAACACGATCGCCTCGCCAAAAAATAAGCTAAAACGTAAAAAAAAACACATTTGAAAATGACGCCATACAGCCGCCATACTGTATTTTTTTATTCAAAAATAGATAGCAAGTGTCGCTTAGGATGATCTAAGGATTCTAACGATACATGGGGATCTGTTCAAGCAATTAGACGATTTGTTAAAAAAAAAGAAACTCACTGAACCCTGACAACACAGTATTCCTTTTTTTGATTTTCAAGAGATTTTCAATTTTCAAAACCTGATTTTCAAGAGGTCAGAAGTTTTCAAAGAAGCAGATTTTTAAGGAGAGAAAGGGTTCCATAAGCAGGCGAATTTTTGGAAAGTGGGGTTTTTTCAAGAGTTATAAAGGATTTTAAGATCAGCTATGTATGTGTCTGAACGGTTCTACTATGTTTGGTGGTCGGTAGACCCCCACTAGGTGGACAGGCGACATCAAACGAGTCGGAGGGAGCCGCTAGATATCGGCGGCGCTAGACCGTGGAGCGTGGAAGTCCCTACAAGAGACCTATGTCCAGCTGTGGAGTCTATCGGTTAACGATGATGATGAACTTTTTTTTGTTTTTTTTTTTTCCTTTAGTAGATAGGAACAACCCTCCAACCACCCATGGCCCCATCAACCTCTCGGTTATATGATGTATATATGGTTATACGATGATGATGAACTGTTCTAAATGTATTATAGAAGCAGGCGTTATTTTGCGGAAGTCCATGATATACAAGGAACCGAAAGCTTAATTTGCTATAATCCGCCAAACCAACGAAATCTGTATGGTACGCAGCACTACACAAATTCCAACACCACTCGACGCGCGTTTCGCCCCGACACCGGAGCATCCTAAGGAGATGTAGACCTTACAATGTCTAATTCAAATTCAAATTATTTTTATTCAATTAAACTTTTACAAGTGCTTTTGAATCGTCAAAATAATCTACCACTGGTTCGGAATGCTGTTCCTACCGAGAAGAACCAGCAAGAAACTCGGCGGTTGCTCTTTTTAAATGTACAATTTACAATAATATGCCATACTGTATACAAGCAATTGCAGCGCCGTGTATTGCTGGAGCGCATCAAATCCAAGCTTTTTTTTCATTTACATAATCTTCGATTGTATAATAAGCTTTTTTCAGGAGCATACTTTTAATAGATTTTTTAAACTTGTGTAAAGGCAAGTCCAAAATTGATTGTGGAATTTTATTATAAAATATTACACTCATTCCCACAAACGATTTTCCAACTTTCCTGAGGCGGAGCGTAGGATATGCGAGCCTATCACGGTTTCTAGTTTTAATTGCAAAGTCAACTGTTCTCATCACTCACCGTACTCCCCCTGGATCTGCTGCATGCGCTGCTGCACGGGCGGGTGCGGCGCGGGCGCGGGGGGCGCAGCCCTCTGCCGCCGCGCCGGAGCCCCCCTCTTCACCTGCACCACCTGCTTCACCAGCACTGTCTTCTTCACTCGCTGCACTGTTCGCACCTTCTCCGGGCGACGGACTTGGACCTGCCAAGATAACCCCAAAAATTTAGGAAATCCGGCTCGAAGGGCCATCTTGCGGAGTGTGCTTAGGATCTCAACCGAGACCGCTCAGCTCTATAAAAGTAGCTATACCATATTTTTTGTCGAAAACAAGAAGAAATAATTTAACATAGCAGTAATAACTTGTAAAAAGTTTATTTGAATAAAAATCTATTCTATTCTATTCTATAAGCGTCATGTGTTAATAAGCGCTATGTGTTTTTCTGGTGGAAGGCTTCGGCCGTGGCTAGTTACCACCCCACCGGCAAAGCCCGCGAAGCGGTTTAGCGTTCCGGTACGATGCCGTGTAGAAACTAAAGGAGTATAGGTTTAA
The DNA here is from genome assembly GCF_905333055.1 of Maniola jurtina. Classification (NCBI taxonomy): domain Eukaryota; kingdom Metazoa; phylum Arthropoda; class Insecta; order Lepidoptera; family Nymphalidae; genus Maniola; species Maniola jurtina. Next base: position 6,499,571 of record NC_060054.1, on the reverse strand, counting down.
CGTAAACTGCCATACCCCGTCCAGGTTAGCCCACTTCCATCTTAGAGTGTATCATCACTTACCAGTAGGTGAGATTGCAGTCAAGGGCTGACTTGTTTCTGAATTTAAAAAAATAGTATGGTTCGGAATATGATATTTTCTTAAACAAAAAAAAATTGTAAGACTCACCGGTACAACTCTCGGCTCGATCTCCCGCACGTAGTTGGCCGGCACGAAGCCGTCGGTGCGGTCGGCCTTCCGCACCGACCACCAGTCGGGGTTGGTCTTGCTGATGAGGAACATCACCTCCCCTTTGGCTATGGAGATGCCTTGCCCGCTGAACTGTAAGACTCACCGGTACAACTCTCGGCTCGATCTCCCGCACGTAGTTGGCCGGCACGAAGCCGTCGGTGCGGTCGGCCTTCCGCACCGACCACCAGTCGGGGTTGGTCTTGCTGATGAGGAACATCACCTCCCCTTTGGCTATGGAGATGCCTTGCCCGCTGAACTGTAAGACTCACCGGTACAACTCTCGGCTCGATCTCCCGCACGTAGTTGGCCGGCACGAAGCCGTCGGTGCGGTCGGCCTTCCGCACCGACCACCAGTCGGGGTTGGTCTTGCTGATGAGGAACATCACCTCCCCTTTGGCTATGGAGATCCCTTGCCCGCTGAACGCGTACAAAGCTTTGACCTGGTGGGAGAAAAATGGGGGGGATATTTTGAGGTTATAGTGGGTTAGATGTAGTTTAGAAGGTAAGCTACCGTTTAGAGAGTACAAGGTTAAATTTTTTTTGTGATATAGGCTTACGTTTGATGACAATTTGAAACTTCTCATATTGGAAATTGCCGAGAAATAAATGGGCAGTATACAAGGTTTTCTCCGGATTGCCTGGATTTAATAATATGCAGCCCATCTAATCAAAATCCAAGATTAAGTAACAGTTTTCCTTAAATTTTTCCACAAATCTAGCCTGTCCTCTGTTGATCTCATAGTTCACGAAACCTGTGGAAACTCTTTGATTTTCCGGGGTAAAAAGTAGCTTAGTAAAAAGTAGTCCTTTCCTGGGATATAAGCTAACTCTGTACCATCAAAATCAGTTCAACTGTTAGGCCGTGAAAAGCTAACAGACAGACACTTTCGCATTTATAATATCAAGTATGGATGTAGGTTTCATTATTTAAATAAACTACATGGAAAAAAACAACAACGGACATTTTGTATGACACAGTTATATTTTTCTTATGTTTTTATAGAAAGTAGACGGTTAGGAATGAGTTCTATTTTTAAAATAAAATATAAAACCTTACAATGGATAAGTGGCTGATTTCACCACAAAGTTCAAATTCTGGACAATTTGGGCGCAAAAGGGATGTTCAAATGGAAAAATTTTGCACTGCAAATTATTTTTACTTACTTGTGGCACACTCCTCTGCTCTGTGACAGTTCTATGCTCAAGTCTTTCCACGGGTTCCTCCTCCCATACTTCTGTGGGCACTAATCTGGATTCGTTCACCCATTCCTCTTCTTGTTCTAGACCCGCATTCGCTTCTACCTCTGTTGGCAACTGGAAACGAAAGAATAAAGTAAAAACAATGATTCAGTTCATCTGTTTACAGTAATGAAACATTCAGAGAGAATTCCAAACGCACCTTAATCTGCGAAACCTTTAACCCACACCCCTTTGGTTTCTACATGGCACAGTACCGGAACGCTAAATCGCTTGGTGGCACGACTTTACCGGTAGAGTGGTAACCAGCCACGGCCGAAGCCTCCCAACACACGAGACCAATAGTAAAATTCCAAACCCCTGCCGGGAATCGAACCCGAGATCTCCCACTGATAAGAACACAGCACTTACCACTGCACCAGCGAGGTCAATCCATCCCTAAGGGGGGGTTAAAGAGAGGATCCTGTGAAGTATTTTGCCAGATACACACTTTATAAAAAGAGGTTCTTAATTCGTCAGAATCTTTTTTCATTGTATGTATGACCCGTGCGCATTAACATGGCACCTGGCTCGAACATAATCCCTCCTCCCACTTCCAAGCGCGATGTCCCGCTCTCGCCGTGCCGCCGCGCCGTGCGAGACCAGTAGCGGCACGGCGAGAGCGGGGCATCGCGCGGGGAAGTGGGAGGAGGGATTATGTTCGAGCCAGGTGCCATGTTAATGCGCACGGGTTGTAATAGTAATTTGTACGCACCAATAACGTGTGTATGCCCTGGTCCGTCAGCCGTTGCGCGGCCGCAGCCAGCGCTTTCAGCTCCGCGGCGTGCGCCCTCAGCTCGTCGTGCAGCAGCCGCTGCCGCGCCAACAGCGCCGCAGCGCCCGCCGCGTCGCGCCCGCAGTCCTCGCTCGCGACGACCGTACGCTTCTCACGCATCCACGACTCCGCTTCGTTCGCGTCGCCGTAGAACTGCGAAAAAAGTCAAAATCGTGTCAAGAAACACTATCTATCACTATAAATTTTTATTTTCTGTCATAATATATTACTAGCTGATGCCCGCGACTTCGTTCACGTGGATGTAGGTTTTTTAAAAATCCCGTGGGAACTCTTTAATTTTCCGGGATAAAAAGTAGCCTATGTGCTAATCCAGGGTATAATCTATCTCCATTCTAAATTTCAGCCCAATCCGTCCAGTAGTTTTTGCGTGAAGGAGTAACAAACACACACACACACACACACACACACACACACACACACACACACACGCACACGCACACGCGCACGCGCACGCGCACGCGCACGCGCACACGCACACGCACACGCACACGCACACGCACACGCACACGCACACGCACACGCACACGCACACACACACGCACACACACACACACACACACACACACACAAACTTTCGCCTTTATAATATTAGTGTGATAGTGTGATAGTGTGATGTGCACTATGCTATTTATTTAACTTTGTATTATTTATTTAATTACCTGGGACTTGGGAGAGATCACTCTAGTGATGATGTCGCCCTTTGTTTAATTAAGTATATCATTTATTCTGTCTTTGTAATTTTGTTACAATAACGTTGTTTAAATAAATAAATAAATGCTTTCAAAATTTACGTCTTTGGGTTGGTGAGTTTTTTGAGTTGGAGAATTAGGACTCCAAAATTCGGAATCCAAATGTGTTGAGTTTAACTTCTTTATTGGAATGTGCCTGGCGCACGCACAAGCAACCCGATTAACATTGCATACGATTTCCAATCCGCGTACATGTTATATTAATATGTTCGAAGTTAGAAGCCCCTACACGTTTTTTTTTTCAGGGGATGTTCGGAATACTGATTACGAAATTGACGTCCTTTTTTTGGGTTCCGTACCTCAAAAGGAAAAACGGAACCCTTATAGATTCACTTTGTTGTCTGTCTGTTTGTCCGTCCGTTAGTCAAGAAAACCTATAGGGTACTTCCCGTTGATCTAGAATCATGAAATTTGGAAATCATGAAAATACCGAGTGGGGTGTCATATGAAAGGGCTTTATCTGTACATTCTAAAACAGGTTTTCATTTATTTCTATGCATTCTAGTTTTGGATTTATCGTGCAAAATGTCGGGAACAATACCCGAGTACGGAACCCTCGGTGCGCGAGTCTGACTCGTACTTGGCCGGTTTGTTTACCTGGTGCGCTTCCGCAGCATCAGCGAGCTGCTTCTCCCGCGCTTCGGCCAGCTCGCGGAGGATCTCCCACTGCTTGTTGAGGGAAGCGAGGCGCCTTTCAATCTCTACGCTCTTGGGATGCTTGGCATCGATCAGGCTGAAATAAAAGTATTGATGATTTATCCGGTTCGAAGGACCAAGTTTTGTATTATTTTCGTCTAACCACAGAGTTTTTTTAGACTAGCCGATGCCCGCGCCTTCATCCGCGTGGATTTAGATTTTTCAAAATCCCGTGGGAACTCTTTGATTTTCCGGGATAAAAAGTAGCTTATGTGCTAATCCAGGATATTATCTATCTCCATTCCAAATTTCAGCCAAATCCGTCTAGTGGTTTTGCACGAAGGAGTAACAAACATAAACGTACACACACACACACATACACACAAACTTTCGCCTTTATAATTTTAGTGTGAAGTGTGATAGTGTGACTAGTTTGTCTCACAATTCCACCCTTATTGAATTCGGTTTCTTCGAAACCCTCGGTGCGCGAGTATGACTCGCACTTGGCCGGTTTTTTCTTTCATCTCTAAATTGACATCTACCAGACAACTTTTGGGGGAGAAATTGAGTGATCTTCAGGTTCGCATATACGTACCTCTGTCCTTTAGAGCGATGTCGTTGGGCTACTAGGTCTCTGGCGCGAAGTTCGTGCAAGAGCGCAGTGTGCTTCTGCCTTAATGCTTGCACGGCGCGGACGTCCTTGGCCGCGACGTCCGCACGGCATATGCGTTGTTTTTCTGTCACCCAACCTGTTTCGAAAACAAGTTAAAGTTAAACACCACTAAAATCCGACTACTACCCGCGAACTGTCGACAGGTAGCTATAGTTATAATATAAAATTGTGTTTTTTTAGGGTTCCATACCTCAAAAAGAAAAACGAAACCCTTATAGGATCACTTTGTTGTCTGTCTGTCTGTTCGTCCGTCGTGTCTGTCAAGAAAACCTATAGAGTACTTCCCGTTGACCTAGAATCATGAAATTTGGCAGGTAGGTAGGTACAAGTCAAGGAATAAATCTTGAATTTGAGTGTGAATTAAAATGTGTTTTAATTTTCAAAGAATGATAACTATGCCAAGTGGGGTATCATATGAAAGGGCTTTACTTGTACATTTTGAAACAGATTTTTATTTATTTTTAAGCATAATAGTTTTTGATTTATCGAGCAAAATGTCGGAACAAATACCCGAGTACGGAACCCTCGCTGCGCGAGTCTGACTCGCACTTGGCCGGTTTTTTTATAAATTAATATTTATGAACTAAGATTTTTTTCTCTTTCATTTGATATCCCACTCGATACCCTTTAACATACTCAAGATATTCAATGCCTTTAGAAGTTGCCAGCAAAATTTCAACTGTACCTTCTTCCTCATCATGGTCTTCCAGGAATTGGTATAAGTTCCTCGCGTCCTCCAAGCGCGCTTTGCGGTCTTTGGCTGCGGCAACCAATCTGTAAACAAAAATGATACGGTTATATCTTGGAACCCCTAAGTCAATGGAGTCCTTGGACTTTTTTAAGTTACACCACCTCCGCCCACCTTGGGCCTAAACCTCCGTCTCCGGAATGTAAATAAACTCCTGTACCTTAAATTTTTTTTACCCTTGAAATGTGGGTAAATCCCGATGCCCGCGACTCCATCCGCTTGGATTTAGGTTTTTTTTAAAAACCCATGGGAACTCTTTGCTTTTCCGCGATAAAAATTGCCGAAGTACCAAATTTTATATAAATCGGTTAAACAGATAAACTCTTAAGAATCCCGTGGAAACTCTTTAATATTGCAGAAAAAAAGTAGCCTATGTCCGTCCCCGGGATGTAAGCTAACTCTGTACCAAATTCTATCAAAATTGGTTAAACTGGGTTAACGAGCAGACAAGTAGGCAGACAGACAGACAGATAGATAGACAGAGAACCACACTTTCACATTTATAATATTAGTGGGATTGCTGTGCCGCACGGACCAGTCTCTTGATGCTCTCCTCCAGGGCTCCTAGCTGCAACTCCTGCAGAGCGTGTCACAATACAGCTGCTTACTCAGTGAGTGCATCCTCCAGCTGTTGCAGCTGGTGGTGCAGCTGCTGCGTGGTCTGCTGCGGCCCGTCAGCCCCGGCGCCGTGCCGCACCAGTCTCTTGATGCTCTCCTCTAGGGGTCCCAGCTGCAACTCCTGCAGAGCGTGTCACAATACAGCTGCTTACTCAGTGAGTGCATCCTCCAGCTGTTGCAGCTGGTGGTGCAGCTGCTGCGTGGTCTGCTGCGGCCCGTCAGCCCCGGCGCCGTGCCGCACCAGTCTCTTGATGCTCTCCTCTAGGGGTCCCAGCTGCAACTCCTGCAGAGCGTGTCACAATACAGCTGCTTACTCAGTGAGTGCATCCTCCAGCTGTTGCAGCTGGTGGTGCAGCTGCTGCGTGGTCTGCTGCGGCCCGTCAGCCCCGGCGCCGTGCAGCACCAGTCTCTTGATGCTCTCCTCTAGGGCTCCCAGCTGCAACTCCTGCAGAGCGTGTCACAATACAGCTGCTTACTCAGTGAGTGCATCCTCCAGCTGTTGCAGCTGGTGGTGCAGCTGCTGCGTGGTCTGCTGTGGCCCATCAGCCCCAGCGCCGTGCCGCACCAGTCTCTTGATGCTCTCCTCCAGGGCTCCTAGCTGCAACTCCTGCAGAGCGTGTCACAATACAGCTGCTTACTCAGTGAGTGCATCCTCCAGCTGTTGCAGCTGGTGGTGCAGCTGCTGCGTGGTCTGCTGCGGCCCGTCAGCCCCGGCGCCGTGCCGCACCAGTCTCTTGATGCTCTCCTCTAGGGCTCCCAGCTGCAACTCCTGCAGAGCGTGTCACAATACAGCTGCTTACTCAGTGAGTGCATCCTCCAGCTGTTGCAGCTGGTGGTGCAGCTGCTGCGTGGTCTGCTGCGGCCCGTTAGCCCCGGCGCCGTGCAGCACCAGTCTCTTGATGCTCTCCTCTAGGGCTCCCAGCTGCAACTCCTGCAGAGCGCGTCACAATACAGCTGCTTACTCAGTGAGTGCATCCTCCAGCTGTTGCAGCTGGTGGTGCAGCTGCTGCGTGGTCTGCTGTGGCCCATCAGCCCCGGCGCCGTGCCGCACCAGTCTCTTGATGCTCTCCTCCAGGGCTCCCAGCTGCAACTCCTGCAACGCGTGCTGTTGCAGCAGGCGTTCCACGTCCACAAGGTGTCTTCCAACTTCTTCAGATTGGAATTGGGCCTGGAAATGAGGGTGGCTGTTAGTAAAAATACGGTTTGACTAAATTATTTCAATCCGGCTCGAAGGATCAAAATTAATTCAGTAATTTACGCAATAATTTTAGTAAACGGATATGAATTATAGTCATCGGATAGAAACAATTATAAATTAATAAATAAAGTTTTATTTCAGGCATAATCCATATTTATGTGTTAGTATGAAATAAGAAATATATGTCTTGCAAAATGATTTTGACTCAAGAAGTTAATTTTTGAACAGGCCAAAAAATTTAGGAGCAGAAATATATAAACACATTCTGATCCAAGAGAGAGTGAGAAAGACGCTCTTTAAAAATAATTACCTTCATCTCCCCTAAGGTATGTGCGACAGCATCTGCTTCTCTTAGCAAAGACATCAGGTGTGCCAACTTGGCAAGCGAACTCCTGTGCCTTTCCAGCAGTTCCAGCAGTTCCTTCCAGCGTTGTAAGACCGCTTGTTCTGTTCGAGAGACTGTTTCAGCACCGTGGTAGTTCTCTTTCACCAATTCAGCAGCCATAGCTGATAGGTCTTCGAAACGTTCGGTTCTGAAAAAAAATGGATTATGAGGGAGTCAGGTCTTGAAGGTCCAGTACCTGCATACCACAGTTACACTGAGGGCAATCAATACAATGATAATTAAAATTCTTCAGATGGGCTAGATTGGCGCTGTGAAGATCATATGTGCTTTTTACCTGACTGTGGCAAAGCCGAAAGGAAGGGTTATGATTTTAGCAGTCTATGTATTTAATATAGAATGTAACTGCTAAACTCCTGTATTTAGTCGATCTAAGCCAGACTAATAATAATAATAATAATAATAAATAGGCTTTATTGCTTACTTATTGCTAGTGACAAACATACATATGTTATAAGTAAATTAAATCTATAAAAAAAAAACTAACAATAGCAATAGGCCGCAAACTCAGCATGGCCGAGCATTGATGACAATGCTCAGCGCTGGTTTTCAGTTTGCTCCAAAAAATATTGATTAATAAAATAAAAACGCACCGCGCCCGTTGCGTTCCCTGCTTATTGATCAATATTAAAATGAATACAGTACAACCCAAAAAGAACCTTAAAAACCGTACAGTAGAAAGAAAAATGAAAAGGAGAAAAAAGCACACACATACACATTACAAGCAAAAAAAAAATGAAAATAAAAACTAAACAAGATAAGATCTAAACAAGATGTCCCTTCCCAGCTAGGCCTAACGAATAATATTATTAATAACTTAAATAGTAGTATTATAGACAACAATAATAATAGTATGGTTCCAATTAATCAAGTATCTATGTATTATATAACTAAAATTATTTACATTATGCACTAGTCAGATATATGTATATAAATAAGACTAGGATAGAATATTTAGCATATCTAGCCTTAATTTCATTATTAAGACGTGTAAATAAGTAAGTTAGGTGTAAATAAATTTAGCTGCCTCGATCTGGTCATTTAAATAAAAATTCCTTAATTTCTTTTTTATTGTGATCTCGCTAGTAGGATAATTCCATTCCCGAAGCGGAGGCGGGAGATCGTTCCAAACCTTAGCTGCAGCAAAACGGAAACAGCCCCTGAATCCTGCCTTTTTATGAGTGGGTATAGCCAGCTTCTTTTTTTGCTGAAATCGAGTCGTGCCTCTGTCAACTCGCCAGTGTAGTCTGTCATATAAGTACGGCGGTCGCTTGTTAAATATTACTCTGTGAATCAACATTGCAATGTGTAAGTTCCTACGTGACTTCATACTAAGGATTTTATGGCTATTGATAACAGGTGTAATATGGCCTCTCCTTGGAACATCAAAGCAGAATCTAATGCATGCATTCTGTATGCGTTGAACGGCCTTTTCAGTCTTTTTGAGCAGTCTCGGTCCGTATATAGTATCACAATAATTAAAAGCTGACAAAATAAGAGATTCCACGAGTATCCGCCGGACTCCGACCGTCAAAAAACGCCTTACACCGTATAGTACTTTTAGCTTGTAGAAAGCGTTCCTTATCTTAGTGTTAAGATGTTCAATGAATCTTAGGTCTTCATCCATATATAGCCCTAAGTTTCTTGCGATAGCCACATTATCAATAGGCTCGCCTTTTATAGCTATATTTGGTTTTCTCCCTTTTATGATAGCTCTCTGATGCTTACTTCCCAACACCATAAAATTCGTCTTTTTGGCGTTAAGAACTAGTCTATTTTCCTCCGACCATTTAGAAATATAATCCAAGTCCTTATTTATTAATTCTGCCGCTTCTGCTGTGCGTTCCGGGTTAAAATGGTAGTAAATTTGAGTGTCATCAGCATATAGGTGGGCATGGCAGTGTCGTATATTCTGGATAATATCGGCAGTATAAATTATAAATAGTAAAGGGCTAAGGCTCGACCCTTGTGGAGTACCCCGTGGAACAGTGTTTACCTGAGATAACAACGGTACTTTCACGTCTTCGTCAACTACCACATACTGTTTCCTGCAACGGAGGAACGAGCTAAACCAAGTACATGCATTCGAATCGACACCATAATATCGCAACTTGGCTAACATAAGTTCAACATCTATACAATCAAATGCTCTAGAGAAATCTAGCAGTATTAGTATGGTACCCTCCCCTCTGTCAGATGCAGATAGTATGTCGTCTGTGACTGATGTTAAAGCCGTTGCCGTCCCGTGGCCCTTTCTAAACCCTGATTGTACCGCTGGAAGCAAGTTATTTGTTTCTAGATACCTAGAGAGTTGGCTACATACCAGTTTTTCAATGATCTTTGACATAACTGGTAGTATACTAATTGGTCTTAGATCTTTGTAGTCTGAAACAGTTGCAGATTTTGGGAGCGGTACAACCTTGGCTAGTTTCCACCGATCAGGAAAAACATTTTTGGAAATAGAGGTATTTAGTATGTAAGTGATTATTGGCAGAGTCCGCGGTAAAGTTAATTTGAGCATGCTAACCGAGATGTCATCATGACCTGCCGAATTAGTTGTTATGCCTTTAATTATCTTAAGAACTTCCTTTTGCGAGCATACCTGTAAAGAGAACACATTGTCCGTACACCTATTTTCTGTAAATTTCTTTACTATCTCTGGTGGGACTGTAGTGCCACCAGGTAATGTTAAAAAGTGATCATTTATTCTATTAGGAATTTTTAAGTGTTCTGGTATATGAGACGGGGTTTTATGACCAAACGGGGAGATCTTTTTAAAGTGATACCACATTTTATTCGGCTTTTTTAAATTATTATTGACATAAAACGTGAAATAGGCAGTTTGCTCCCTTTTAATGCTCGCGTTTGTGTAATTTCTAAGGTTTCTATAATATGACCAGTTCGATTCCTCATTGTATTTGTGCGCTTTTTTTAATGCGTCATCTCTCAAATTCATCATAATTTTAATAACGTCTGTTATCCAAGGGTGAGGCTTCTCCTTAGTTTTAATGCACACTACAGGTGCATGTTTGCCAAAAAGCTCTAATATGTGATTGTTAAACTGTTCGACCATTGCATTTACATCATCCAAACACATTATATCATCCCAAGGTATGGCGTTAAGGTCTTTCTCAAAAAGTTCCACGTTAATTTTATTTAAGCACCTCCTCCTCACGTACTGTGCCTGTACCTTTGGTTTTTTTATATTAAATTCTGCAGTCACGAGGGCATGATCACTCAGGCAAGTATTATGAATAACCTTTACATTTTTACAGCGTGTTGGAGCATCTGTTATAATTAGATCTATAAGCGATGAAGTCGTTTCAGTAACTCTTGTTGGCTCTTGGACTAGTTGAGAGTAATTTTGTTGTTCCAGGAAACTCAAGAACTCTTGGGCATTTTTGCTGTCTTTATCTTTCAGGTTTACATTGAAATCCATCAGCAGACACTGAAAACTGTAGGCAGATAAGGCACTCAGTGTCTCGCTAAGCTCTTCTATGGATTTATTTACAAACTGATATTCAGGTCTATAGGCGGTTCCAACAGCTATATGACTTCCTTTTATTCTTACTTCTATCCACAACTGTTCAAGTTCTGTCTGTGGCTGCTGAATCACCCGTACCTTAATTCCTTTTCTTATGTAAAAACCAACTCCGCCTCCTCTTTTCCCAGTCGTTCTAGGAACATGCTTAAATGTGTACCCCGGGATATGGAATGCATCCGTATTTTCTCCGCATCGTAACCAAGTTTCATTTAGTGCTAAGATATCAGGCTCATATTTCTGCATAGATTCTAATAATTCAGCCCTCCCCGTGTTAAGTGATCGTACATTCAACAAACCTAGCTTTAGATATTTCTCAGTACCCATGAGTGGTTAAAGAAAAACAACCAAAAATAAAAAACAATATGTATTGAGAACCTGATACTAAAAAGAATAACCATTTAGTATGAGCCTGCGATACCTGTATTAGTACTATACAGTTATAGACCGTATGAGGTGTAATTTTATTGGCACCTATTGAACTATGGCAGCCTCGCTCTGGACGGATTGAGTAATTAGAATTCCTACTAAAACTCACAACAATGGACTTAATATAATTACTGCAAGCTGGAAGGGAAACATATAAAATTACAATTACTTTCATTATATTATTATAACCTTTAGCATATATACACGTAACCATTTCCTTACTTATTCTATTAGCGCATTTTTCTTGATATACACTTAATCGTTTGCTGTAGTTTTTTTGTGGCATGACACTATCACAAATACACTGATTAAACATTTGGACCAATATTTTCTGAACCAAAAATACGCAAAATGTCCTGATCTGACCTAATCCGCACTCCAGATTGTCCTTCGTTTTTTCTCGCGTAGATACGTCCGTCTCGACTCCATATAAATTTCCATTTACAACTCTTAGCTGCAGCTCGCGCTTTATTAAACAGTTGTCTATTATTTTTCGTCAGGCGTTCATTGATGTAAAAACGTCGCACAGGACCGGGGAGGCTCAGGTCAGCTGTGGTGGCCTCTCTGCGCACTCGGGCCGCTCGCAGCAAGTCATCACGCAGCGCGCGCCTCGCCAGTCGCACGACGATCGGGCGCGCGGTCACTTCGTCGCGGCCTCCACGCGCGTCGCGGCCTGCACGCACGGGGCCCACCCGCTCAGCTCGTACTATGTCACTTTCCTTTAGTGTGATACCTATTTTGGCCGCGACCAGCGTTGTGACATGGAGCACGTTCTCCCCCTTCTCCTCTGGGATACCCGTGATATCAACATCGTTCAGCAGAAGTTCCTGGTCGCGGTCGTTGAGCTCAGCTTTTAATTGTCCAATCATTGCCTCCACAGCCGTAGAATCGGTGCCGTTTCGCTCTTTTGGTTGGCTTTCTACCGAGACAATTCTGGACTCCAGGTCATCAATTCGCTTGCTAAATTGCTTTTCCACACGAGTAACGCTGGATTCTAAGTCGTCAATTCGCTTATTACATTGCAGCAATGAGGATGAGACATTAGATAGTTCCCGCTTGATCCCCTGCATCTCATTACGCAAGCTACTCAATTCCTCCCTAAGTACTTCACGAAACAACTTTAATTCTTCGGCCACCGAGACATCAGCCGTAATGTCATGCGCGGTGTCATTAGGCGACATGCATGGACTTTGGTCGGCCGCACAAGCCAAATCACGCTCCGAGCTGATTTTAATCGGTGTGTCATCGTTATTTTTCCTTGGAACTTTAGCTTTACACTTTACACTCGGGGCATGCCCAACCTGCTACGATCTTATTCTTATCTTGTATACCAACGCATGCTAGGTGATATGAGCTCTGGCATCCTATACAAGCGGCCCCCTCAGCAGGGTCTTTGGGCATAAATTAAACTAGTTTCTAACCCATTCGGTGTCCTTTTTCATAGGGACTTGGCTCGCTGCGGTCCTCAGAGCGGTCCAGAAGGGTCGCGGCGCGTGCGGCTCGCAGTCTCAACTGAGACGCGCAGACCCAAAAATTGCGAAACCGGCAGGAATCGAACCTACGTCTTCTGGGTTCGCTCTAACCATTAAGCTACGGCATCGCTACTAACCTCAGAAAACGCAGGTTCGATTCCTGACGGTTTCGCAATTTTTGAAATGTATTTAAAAATTATTTAGAAACTAGCTGATGCCCACGACTTCGTCCGTGTGGATTTAGGTTTTTCGAAATCCCGTGTAAACTCTTTGATTTTCCTGGATAAAAAGTAGCACATGCGCTAATCCTGGATATTATTTATCTCCATTCCAAATTTTATTTTTCCGATTTCCGTCCCATTTCCATCTTACCGTTTCTTTCCAAAGTCCTTGAAAAGTTAATTCACTATCAACTTAACCTTTTCCTGAATAGTCACTGCCTATTTAACCCTTTCCAATCTGGTTTCCGTTCTGGACATAGTACGGCTACTGCTCTGATTAAAGTTACTGATGACATTCGCTGGGGCATGGATAATCAACAACTCACAGTATTGACTTTGCTCGATTTCAGTAATGCTTTTAACACTGTGGACCATGATATACTTGTGAGTATGTTGCGTTCTCTTAACTTATCTCCATCAGCAACTGACTGGATGCATAGTTACCTAAGCGGTCGCCAGCAGCGTATTCGTGTCGAGGAAACTCATTCGTCTTGGTGCGATATCACTGCTGGTGTGCCTCAGGGTGGCGTGTTGTCACCATTACTCTTTTCTATTTTCATTAATTCTTTAACTCAAAAACTATCTTCTCTGTACCACATGTATGCAGATGACGTCCAAATTTACACCCAGGCAACTCTTGTGGACCTTCCGGCAGCCGTTACTCAAATAAATAATGATCTGGAGCTAATTCTGGAGTGGAGTCGATTTTATGGCCTCAATGTTAATCCGATCAAATCTCAGGCTATAATTATTGGCAGTCGGAACCTTATCTCAAAAATTGATTGGTTTACGCTTCCTCCCATCGAGTACAATGGTATTGTCATCCCATATTGTGATTCCGTTAAAAATCTGGGGATACATATGGATTGCAATTTAGGTTGGACGAATCACTTAAAACAGATTAGCAGGAAGACTTTTGCATCTCTGAGCTCTTTGCGTCGTCTACAATCATTTCTTCCAATTCCTACTAAAATTATGTTAGCACAGACTTTACTTCTTCCTATCCTTGATTATGCCGACGCAAGTTATATTAACTTAACAGAAGATCAGTTAAACAAGCTTGAGAGACTTCAAAACACTAGTATTCGGTTCATATTTGGGTTGCGCAAATATGACCATGTGTCTCATTTTCGGTCTCGTCTCAAGTGGTTACCCATCCGACTTCGCCGGAACTTACATATCCTTTCTATTCTGTACTGTGTATTGTTTCACCCTTCTTCTCCTCCTTACTTGAAGGAGAAATTTGAATTTGCAGCGCGTCCGGGACAAGTTCTCCGCACCTCTAGGAAGCTTATTTTAAGGACGCCTTCACATTCTTCTTCCTTTTTCAATAAATCCTTCACAGTTCAATCTATTAAATTGTGGAATGCCTTGCCTCTCGTAATCAGGGAGGCTAAGTCCATCAATATCTTTAAGAGGCTGGTGAAAGATCACTATTTGTCACTATCACTTTAGCATTATCGGATTTATTGGAACATATTTTACTAGTCTTAATAATAGTTTGAGGATTTATTATTTATCTATATATCATATTTATTTATTATTATTTTTTTAGTCTATATTATGTATTTTATTATTTAGTACATTATTTAAATTTTAACATGTTTCTATGTATTTATTTATTTATTTATATATTTATTTATTCTAATATTATATATAAATGTAAATGTATACTTACACCACCTACCTCTAATATCTATAGCTATATCCTTTGGACCATTTTGGTTGCCTGGAAGAGATCGCTAGGTAGCGATAAGGCCGCCAAATTGTACCTATATTTTGTTGAGCTTTGTATGTGTTTTTCTGTACTAATTTTGTGGTGTACAATAAAAGTATATTCATTCATTCATTCATTCAGCCAAATCCGTTCAGTCGTTTTTGCGTGAAGGAGTAACAAACATACACATACACACAAACTTTCGCCTTTATAATATTAGTGTGATAGTGTGATTAGTGTGATTACCTTGAAGTGTAGGTGAAACACTACCATAAAAATTGTAAAAATATAGAAATTTGGAGTTCGATATAACATACCTCGCTAATATATCAGCGGAGATGGCCTCATGTTTCTTGACGGTAGCGTCGACCTGCGCGACGTTGGAGCCGTATCGCGGGTCTGATAACACTTGGATCATCTCTTTGAGGTACCCCTTACGTAGCACAGACTGTGTAAGAGAACAGTTTTTATTAAAGGTCCCGTACTTCAAAAGAAAAAGGGAACCCTTATGGCATCACTTCGTCACATTAATATAATTGACGTGACTTATTGCATTTCACCGACGATGAATGGTATATCTAAAGCCAAGTAATCACTTGCAGGTGGAGATGTGATGTCAGAATATTACATTTTACCTGGGTTGGGAAAAAAACAGTTACAAAAAAATATTTTTAGGGTTTCCTACCTCAATAGGAAAACGGAACCCTTATAGGATCACTTTGTGGTCTGTCTTATGTCAGTCTGTCCGTCCGTCGTGTCTGTCAAGTAAACCTATAGGGTACTTCCCATTGATCTAGAATATAAAATTCGGCAGGTAGGTCTTATGGCGCAAGTAAAGGGTAAAATCCGAAAACAGTGTGGTTATATCACAAAAAAAAAAGATTAAAATGCGTTGATAAAGAAATAATTAGTATTTTCAAAATTAGATAACTATACCAAGTAGGGTATCATACTGAACGGCTTTATCTGTTACTTCTATAACAGATTTTTATTTAATTTTATGCAAACGCTTTTTGATTTATCGTGCAAAATGTCGGATAAATACCGAGTATGGAACCCTGACTCGCATTTGGCCGGATTTTTATTGTTTGATAGGCTTGCGTTTGACGACAATCATGCTTAAAAAAAGCAATGGAAAGGAAATTTTGGATGCTACGAAATTACGTAACCCAAATATTGTTTCTGGTTAAGCTATTGCCACCTTGCCAGCAATATTTGACAGTTTCAACACTTTTCTGCACAATACAGTACAATATGGTAGACATCAAAATATTTACCTTGGTATGGAATTTGTACGCCAGCTGTTCCAACCGCTGCTGACGAAGTAATTCTGTTCGAAGTGCCAACTCCCGCGCGTGCTCCGCCTGTAAAAAGCATTATTATGTACAAAGAAATATTAATAGGAAAAATTTTAACAGAAAGATTGTCGCAAAAAAGCACAATTTTTAATATTATGAAGGCTGAATTCTTGCCAACTTTTTTTCTGAAAGTAAATCTGAATTGTTTAAGTTAATAAATATAGGATGATAAAATATATGAGAAACACAACAGCACAGATACACAAAATAAGGGTCATTCATAGGAGTGATACGAATATGTTCCAGCTGCTACAAGTCACTGTCCAGGTTCTGACTTTCTAAACAAGCTAAGACTGACCTGTTCCAGCTGTTGCCAGGCTCTCTCCAGGTCCTGAGGCAGCTGTCCTTCCAGCGGCGCCCAGGGTTCGCCCACCAAACTCTTGTTCATTGTGTTGATGTCGAAGTATAAAACTTCGATTTCTGAACGCTCTTTATATCTGGAAAAAAAACAAGGTATCTAGAAGTGGATAGGAGCAATAATTCCTGAACATGGCATTGCACACACTACGAAAAAACACTTGAGTTTGCAAGATTTCAACGAGAATTAGATTAAGAGCTCAAAATTTTAATTTTTTTTCCTTAAAACTTTCAGAAAATCTCGCAATTTTCTAGAACACCACAGGAGTTGTTTTAATGGCCTTTGGGCGATTTTCAAAGTTTTTAGAATCTTTTGGATTGCCCTGAATAGTTAAGTGGGTTGTGCGGGTTGGTGGAAGTTGGTGGAAGTCGGTGGAAGTCTGTGGGAAGAGGGATGTAGGGGTAGACGAGGATAGAGGAAGGGGGGGTTCTTCTTCTTCTTCTTCTCTCTGGGCTGGTTTCCGCACTTAAACGTTTCCGTCTGTTGTGCGTGCGTTGCCCCTCCCCGCCGAAGTCTTCACTCCAGCCATCCAAGCTCGCTCCAGAAGCCAAGTAGACCGCCCAGGTTGCCGAGGGCTTCATGAAGTGAGGTTGGGGATCCCAGATGGCGTTCTCGATGTTCTGCCACGCTTGCACACTCCAGGAGCACGTGGAGGGGTGCCAAGGGGGGGTTGTAGAACCTTTTAATTTTTAAGGATCCAGGGTACTGACTTGGGCGGTTTCTCCACGGTGCGGTACTGCTTGAAGGACAGCAGCAGGCGCTGGATGCCGTCGAGCGAGTTGGGCAGCTCGCGGCCGTTCAGCTCCTGGATCTTCATCCGGATCCACTCCAGCAGTGTGGACAGCAGGCGGCTGTACTCCGCTTTGCGCCCGTCGCAATCCATCAGCTGGCCGATGATCTACGACGAGTACAAAATTGACGATTACTATAGTGCATGCAGCAAAAAATTTAAAAGTTAAAAAAAAAACCGGCCAAGTGCGAGTCAGACTCGCGCACTGAGGGTTCCGTACTCGGGTATTTTTTCCAAAATTTTGCACGATAAATCAAAGACTATTATACGTAACAATAAATTAAAATCTGTTTTAGAATGTACAGGTAAAGCCCTTTCATATGATACCCCACTTGGTATAGTTATCTTACTTTGAAAATTGAAACACATTTTTTTTTTAAATGATGTAACCACAAATTCGCGGTTTTCAGACTTATTTCTGTATTTGTGCTATAAGACCTACCTAGGGCCTTCGTCTGTGTTAGCGTTTGCTGGCGCGCGTGTTGTGCCTTTTTGGAGTGTTCTTTTTGTTAAAAGTGACCGATTTTTGTGTTTCACTGGTGTTTCTTGGTGCTAGAACCATGCTGGAACTAACTGGGAAGCGCTCTAAGGAGGTGCCGCGTGTATGCCGGCGAGCGCCGGTACAGACGAAGTCCATACTTATATAGTTTCCCTTAACTTGTAAATAACTACAAACTTGACATTGGCTAATCTTTGTAAAGCCAGACGAGAGAGAAAAAAAAAAAGACCTACCTACCTGCCAAATTTCATGATTCTAGGTCAACCGGAAGTACCCTATAGGTTTCTTGACAGACACGACGGACAGACAGACAGATAACGAAGTGATCCTATAAGGGTTCCATTTTTCCTTTTCAGGTACGGAAATTCGAAGTGCGCTCTATAGATTTCAACGTGTGTCGATGGTCACCCTAAAGTTGATCACTCACATTGGCGATCCGTCGTCCGCTCTTCTGTTCGTTCTTCATTCGCGCGAACGTGTGATAGTAACTCGCTACGTACGTCATCACGGACTTCTCGTCCGGTCGTGTGGTGTCCACATCTAGAACAGAAACAAGTGATTTTATAACCTAAAATTTAAAAACCCCCGACACAAAAACCTCTAATAATCTTCAAACGGCTGAACAGATTTTCTTGGATTATAGCTAAGAACACTCTCGATCAAGCCACCTTTCAAACAAAAAAACCTAAATCAAAATCGGTTCAATCGTTTAGGCGCTACAGTGCCACAGATACACACGTCAAACTTATAACACCCCTCTTTTTGGGTTGGGGGTCAAAAGTTTTCAAAAAAAAAAAACAGATGTATATTTTATCAAAATCTGTTGAGCCATTGAGTAGTAACCAGCGAATATACATACATGCAGGTCAAACACATAACCCCCCTTTTGTGGCTTTCGCTTCAGTCGAGTCGAGTAAAAAATGGCACCTCTAGTATAGAGCGCACTAAGAAATAAACAGACTATTTTTAAACCCCGACCCAAAAAGCGGGGTGTTATAAGTTTGACGTGTGCATTTGTGTATCTGTCTGTGGCATCGTATCTCCTAAACGAATGAACCGATTTTAATTATTATTTTTTTTGTTTGAAAGGTGTTTATTCTTAATCTTAGGTGTTTATTCTTAATCGAAGAAAATCGGTTCAGCCGTTTGAAAGTTATGCTCTTTTCTAGTTTTCTTATAGAGGTTTTAGTGTCGGGGTTTTCTAATTTTTGAGTTATTTTAGAGTTATGTAATATATCAAATCATTGGCTTCTATTACAGAAGTATGATTATTCAAAAATAAGATTCCAAATTGATCGATAAATCGACGAAATATATAGTGGATACTCTACATAAGGACTCTTAATCTATGAGCTAAGCCGCAACTTTGTATACATGTGCTGCCATCTATTATCTTGTAGGTATACTGATAGGATACTGTTGTAATGTGTTTTAAAAAGTGTGAAAAATTCGGTCAAGTGCGTGTCTGACTCGCTCACGAAGGGTCCCGTACCATAATACAAGTAATAACACTTTAATTTGCATGGCGGTCATTTTGATTTTTTTTATTCCAGTACAAGTTAGCCCTTGACTGAGATCTCACCTGATGGTAAGTGTTGATGATGATTTTGTTGAAATTTTTAGATAGTTTTAGTATATTGCTGGTAAAAAGCAGCAATATACAATCTAAAAACTTCAACTTCTAGTAGTTCTAAATCTATTTAAATTATTATCATTAACATTAAATTAAATGGAAACACGACGCGCGACGTGTACTGCAGCCCCTGAGCTTGAGCACAGGCCGAGCCGGTATAAACCGATTTCTCTCCGTACGCGACGTAGCGCCTGTGCTCACGCACACACGCGCCTCAAGCTTGTAGTAGTGTACCTATCGTAGCGCGCTTGTATCAAGATTTGACTCTGTTCGCTACTTCTGTGGTTCTAGTACGTAACCCTAAAATAAGTCAAAAAAAAATTGGTTGTCTGTAAAGTCGGTTTACTGACGATAGTTGAACGTGACAACAAAGGCCGATTGTGCTTCTTTGTCGCTCGTTCCGCGCTCTCGCTTGCACTTCAAGCCTTACATGGAACGCCTCAGAGCGAGGTAACGCCGCATGAGTCATGTTTTTTCGTGCGTGCAGCCGGCTCTATCGAATTATAAGACGTTGTCACGTCAAAAATATTTCATCGCCTTTCATCTGTTAGTCTACTCAGTAGCACAGTCCACGTTTTATGAAACTTGAAAAAAGCTTAGGTTTCACCTACACTAGCAGGCGTCAAATGCCTCATGTGACCTGTTTTAACGCTAGGTACGCTGTAAAACGACTACTAGTACTGACTAGGTGCCTTTAATTAACCCCCGACCCAAAAAGAGGGGTGTTATAAGTTTGACGTGTGTATCTGAGTATCTGTCTGTGGCATTCTTCTTCTTTCTTCTTTATGTGCCTCTCCATTACTGAAGGTCAGCAGTCAGTTTTTTAAACTTCTCCTTGTCCATGGCTAGCCGGAATAGTTCTCCTACTGTTTTTATGCCAGTCCACTCCCTTATGTTACGTAGCCATGACTTCTTCCTTCTTCCAACCCCTCTTTTTCCAGCAATTTTTCCCATCATAATTATCTGCAGCAGGCGGTACCTATCGTGTCGCAAAATATGGCCCAGGTACGAGATCTTACGCTGCTTGATGGCTTTAACTAACTCGGTCTTCTTCTGCAACCTGGCAAGAACCTCAGCGTTGGACACCTTAGCCGTCCAGCTTATGTGAAGCATCCTGCGATACGTCCACATTTCAAAGGCGTCGATCTTTTTCCTCAAGTCCTCCACTAGGGTCCATGCCTCACAACCATATAAAACTACGGGCCAAATGTAGCATTGTAGGAGTCTGATACGGAGTTTTAGAGAAAGTTGACGACCACAAAGAACTTTCTTCATCTTCATAAAAGATTGGCGAGCAATTTCAATGCGAACCCGGATGTCAGTGTCACTTTTCCATGCGTCTGTTAGCCATGACCCAAGATATTTGTATTTGTCAACTCTCTCTAAGGTATTATGTCCGATTTGTATTTGTGACAGCAATTGTGGCTTCTTCGAAACAACCATATACTTTGTTTTTGACACATTCATGCTTAACCCCACCCTATTACTGCACTCGTTTACTCTATTAACTATTTCTTGTAGGTCTTGCTGCGTGGAAGCTATTAGGACAGTATCGTCAGCATAACGTAGATTATTAATCACTTGCCCATTAACAATAACTCCCAGTGCAATATCATCTAGAGCATCTTTAATAACGTGTTCCGAGTACAAATTGAATAGTAGAGGCGAAAGAATGCATCCTTGCCGCACACCTTTTTCGATTTTAATGGCGTCTGTTTCTTCACCGTCTACCCTGATTGTTGCAGTTTGTTCCCAGTACAGGTTCATGATGATATGTATGTCCTTAGTGTCTATGCCTGTATCTACAAGAAGTTTCATAAGTATCTCGTGTTGAACACGGTCAAAGGCTTTTTCATAGTCGATAAAACACAAGAACACATCTTGTTGCATATCTCTGCATTTCTGAACCAGTACGTTGAGCGCAAACTGCGCCTCCCTTGTTCCCATACCCGCACGAAATCCAAATTGGTTATCACTCAGTTGGTCTTCACATTTTGTCCTTATACGTTTATGTATGATCTTCAAAAAGGTTTTTAGCATGTGACTCATGAGACTTATAGTACGGAACTCCTGGCATTTTCTTGCATTTTTCTTTTTAGGTAGAGTGATAAATGTTGACTTAAGCCAATCTTCAGGGATTTTGCCAGTACTATAGATATAATTATAATACTGTACGAGTATGGAAATATTTTCTGGCTCTAGCAGTTTCAGAATCTCTACATTTACATTGTCTGGACCAGTTGCCTTTCCACTTTTAGCATTCTTTAGTGCCCATAATACTTCAGATTTTAAAATGTCAGGTCCATCCGCTTCACTCATGCTATTTGTTAACCTGCGGGTGTTGTCACTGTACAGGTCTTTTATGTATTGTTCCCAATGACATTTCTTAGTAGCAGCGTCCAGAATAATGTTCCCCTGATTATCTTCCAAAAGTGAGTGATGGCGCTTTTTGTGAATACCTGCCATATCTTTGACTTCTTTATGGAGACTAAACAAATCATGCTTCTTCATAAGAGCTTCTATGTGGTCGCAACGCTGTTCGTACCACTCATTCCGAGCCCAGCGTGATTCACGGCGTATTCTCTTATCTAAGGCCTGATATTTAGCTGTATCTGTTGATTTATACAGGCGCCGCTCTTCTATGAGTTCCATAATTCTGTCAGTCATCCAAACTTCCTTTTTAATAGTCTTCGATGCTTTTAATATAGTTCTATTTATATCTGAAACTTTCTCCTTGAGACTATCCCAAATTCCTTCTTTATTTTCGCCAAATTGCTGTCTTTTTTCGACTGCCCACTCATTAATTTGTGTGTGTACTTGTCCTTTGATGTTCAACATTTTTAATTTACTTATGTCTACCTTGATGTTACGCTTTTTAGGTCTGTAGTATTTTAGATGACATGCCAAGTCGATGATCACAGGATTATGGTCAGACCCTATATCTGCACCTGGGTAGGTCTTAGCTGTAGCAATGCAGTTCTTAAACCTGGTATTGATTAAAACATAATCTATTTGGTTACGTACTATGTTGTTAGCAGTGTGAGCTGGTGATGTCCAGGTGTAAAGCCTTCTTGGTGGCATTTGAAATAATGTGTTTGTTACGACCAAACTCTTTTCTTGACAGAATTGCACTAACAAGTCTCCACGCTCATTTCTTTCTCCAAGACCAAATCTTCCGACGACTCCGGGTACTTCACCTTTGCCGATTTTTGCATTGAAATCCCCCAAAATAATATTAATTTCCTCATTTTTTGTGAGTCCTAATAGTTGATTTATTTCTTCATAGAAATTTTCTATGTCAGTCATCGGTTTATCCGTGGTTGGTGCATAAACTTGAATAATATTCAAGGGTCTTGGTGTTGTTTTAAATTGTAGCATCATCGCGCGATTAGAGAGCGGTACAAAGTTGGATATAGAAGATTCTACGCATTTATCAATCATAATAGCAACACCATATGTTTCCGCGGAGGTATCAGCTCCTGAGTAGTACATTATCTTATCACTATTCGCTACATGTTTTCCTGTATCACTCCACTTGACTTCGCTCAACCCCAAAATCGAAACACCTAATCGTTCCATTTCTATAGCTACATTTATTACTTTTTCTGGTCTTCTAAGTCCTCTTACATTCCATGTGCCAATTTTTATTTTCTTTTTAAGTTTTCCCCCGGAGATTCTTAGCACCCCTGTCCCATTTAAGGGACGCCGGGAACTCGGGGCCATACATTTTGTTCCTTCTTCCATATTAACTGACTAACTAGGGAAATTAATGTCGGTGGTATCCCGTTGCCTTCCGACATCGCAGCTTGCCGCCGTTTATACCCTAGGGGTTACGCCTGTGCAAGTGCTAGATTCCAAACCCTACCTGACTCCACGTCTTCGGCCTCAGAACCCTACTGAAACTACTGCTGCCTAGTTTCAGGTTACAACTTACGCTCTGCAACTAAGCGTGCCTCCTCCGCCAAATGTTACCGTTCCGATTAACTAAATCTCCGCTAACACTGCCGTTAAGGTCTTCACCTGTAGCCCTAGGCAGGGGACCGCGATATACCCCGCAGTACTGGGTCCCCCTCTGAACTTCGCCACCACGTGAGCCGGCCTACTAACTCACGTGATGCCCACCCCCGCGACGTGGACGCGCCAGAGAGGAGTCGCCCAAGTGAAACACAGAGAAGATAGCTCTGTCCTTCCTTGTGCCGAGTTAACGGTCTTGTGTGGCCCCAAGACCGAGGGCATAGGTCTGTGGCATAGTAGCTCTTAAACTAATGAACCGATTTTAATGAATTTTTTTTATTAGAAATTTTATTTTTGTTATTACGGCATATCAATCGTAACCATTTCCTTCTATTGGAGAAGTATGATTAATCAAAAATTCACATAGTTCGAAAAACCGATAGTTTCACTAAATGTAAAGTGCACACTCTTTGAAGAGTCCTAAACTATGAGCTATAGCGCAATTTTATATACATGTGCTGCCATCTATCGTCTCGTAGGTAAACTGATAGACTATTGATGTACTTATAGTATTTGACAATTGTATGAGTAATAACTCAAAATTTAAATAACTCCCAACACAAAAACCTCAATAAGAAAACTAGAAAAGAGCTGATAACTTTCAAACGGTTGAACCGATTTTCTTCGATTATTTATAGCTAAGAACACTCTCGATCAAGCCACCTAGTTACTGTAACCTTCACTTGTGGGGGGTGTTATAAATTTTTAATTTACACTTGATACACACACACATATATTTGGAGTTATTCATAGTGAGTTCATAGCATACCCTCAGCGTCCAGCAGTTTCGGTATGCCGAGGTGCTTGTGGGCGACGTCGAAGGCATGGTTGAGGGTCTCCACGTGTTCAGCGGTGGGCACCTCGGTCCAGCGGAACAGATCCGGCCTGGGGAACAAAGTGTAGCGTATTCAATTTTACTCGTAAAAATCCCATTTTTTATATCAGACAGCTTTCACGGCCTAGTGATTAAAACATCTATACTTACATATAATAAAATTGTAGAAAAGTGGTGTCTGTACCATGGAAATATATTAAAAAAAGTAGCAGGGGTTGTTATTACATCGATGCCGAACCCGAAATTGTAATTAATTTTTTTTTGTCTGTTTGTCTGTGTGTTTGTGCACGCTAATATCAGAAACGGCTTATTCGATTTAGATACGGTTTTCACTAATATATTGTAGTAAGCTTCACTTAACATTTAGTGTTTATTTCATGTCAATCGGTTCATAAATAAAAAAGTTATGTCAATTTAAAGAATCACGGCGAACATTTTTAACGTACAGAGTACGTACTACACGCCTCGCGCCTGAGCGTCCGTGGCTATATAAAGCGCGCTGAGAGCCATTCCACGCGAACGAAATCGCGGGCACAGCTAGTTTATCATAATTATGATATCATATTCAGGTCATAATATTTTTATTTACCCACGAAGTTGCCTCAAAAGCCCTAAAATAGAGACTTTTCGAGGGCCAGAACGTTTGAAATAAATACATTTTTACTAAATTTATTATTTTAGAGCATAGATAATGGAGAGAAAAATCGATATCTGGCTTAATTTTAGATCTACAACTACAAATAATAGAATGAGAGGCGTAATACGTTTGTATGAAGAGGCGCTTAAGAAGGGCCACTTTAAAAACCATATAGTTACTTAAATTTCATACAAACCTATACTTAATTTTTTTATTTCATTCAAGCGTACTTTCTTCTTTAATTAAAAAACGCCATTATTCAAAGACCATGAGGCCTGTATTCAAAGTCTCACAGTGCCTCTTCTCAGTAGGATTGGCTTTCCGGCGGCGCAATTAGTCTTGACTCTTGATACTTATATATTTACTTACTAGCTGTGCCCGCGACTTCGTTCGCGTGGAATAGTGACTTTTCGGGCAGCATATACTCTGTACGTTAAAAATGTTCGCCGTGATTCTTTAAATTGACATAACTTTTTTATTTATGAACCGATTCACATGAAATAAACACTAAATGTTAAGTGAAGCTTACTACAATATATTAGTGAAAACCGTATCTAAATCAAATAAGCCGTTTCTGATATTAGCGTGCACAAACACACAGACAAACAGACAAAAAAAAATTAATTACAATTTCGGGTTCGGTATCGATATAATAACAACCCCTGCCTCTTTTTTTATATATTTCCATTGTACAGACACCACTTTTCTACAATTTTATTATATGTATAGATTTATAGAGCCTCGATAGCTCAACGGTTGAGGAGCGGACTGAATTCCGAAAGGTCGGCGGTTCAAACCAAACCTGCACTATTGTCGTACCCACTCCTGGCACAAGCTTTACGCTTAATTGGAGGGGAAAGGGGAGTATTAGTCATGATTAACATGGCTAATATTCTTCTTTTTTTTTAAATCTTCTCGGACTTCTCACCTGTGAGCATGTATAAGCGCGTTGAAGCCGAGGCCAGACCTCCAGGAGTCGGTGAAGTTGTGTATATGCACGCCGTGGTAGCCGCTGGTCTTGCGTTGACACCACAGCAGCAGAGCATCCTTGGCTGATTTCTTCTCTGAAGATTCATTTTCTTCGTCCTGGAAAAATTATAAAGTTCAATTAGAATGTTTATTTGCTGGAGAAAAAAATATTTGCATTTTCTTTTTTTTTTTGCAACTTTTTCAAACCCCTACTTTATCCCCTTTTTTTTCTTTAAATCTGGCTTTACTCTGGTTAGCCAATGTCAAGTTTGTGATATTTTCAAGATATTGAATTTATACAAGTATGGACTCCGTCTGCGCCGGCGCCCGCCGACATACGCGCGGCGCCCCTTTAGAGCGATTCCTTGTCAGTTCCACCACCAAAAACACCAACTACCACAAAAACCAGCCACTCTTAACAAAAAAAACACTCCAAACAAGCACAGCACGCGCGCCAGCAAACGCCATCACAGACGAAGTCCCTTTATCCCCTTAGGGGTTGAATTTTCGAAAATCCTTTCTGAGCAGATATCTACGTCATTATAGCTATCTGCATGCCTTTCAGCCCGATCCGTCCAGTAGTTAGAGCTGCGCGTTGATAGATCAGTCAGTCAGTCAGGATACAGGGTATCCGAGAACCTGCATAGCCACAAAGAATAAGAACAACAATAAAGGAAACCATAAGAGAGCTGGAGCTTACCACATCGATTTCGATCTCCTGGATCTGGAAGCGCAGGATGATGGTCCAGATCAGGCCGAGGATGAGGCGCGGGTTGCCGTCCACGATATCCTCAGCACCTATCGACTCCAGCCGCACCTGGTGGAATTAAAATAAATTATCAAATACTAGCCGATGCCCGCGACTTCGCCCGCGTGAATTTAGGTTTTTGAAATCCCGTGGGAACTCTTTAATTTTCCAGGATAAAAAGTAGCCTATGTGCTAATCCAGGATATTATCTATCTCCATTCTGAATTTCAGCCAAATCCGTCCAGTGGTTTTTGCGTGAAGGAGTAACAAACATACACACACACACATACAAACTTTCGCCCTTATAATATTAGTGTGATAGTTTACTTACGCACTAAGATGCCTCAAAAGCCTAAAAATGGAGATTTTCAAGAGCCATTAATGATTTAAAAAAAAACAATTTTACTATATTATAATTGTTCTGTATAAGCTGTGATAGCCTAGTGGTTAGAACGTCCTCTTCCTAACCGGAGGTCAGGGGTTCGATCCCGGGCACGCATTTCTAACTTTTCGGCGTTATGCGTTTAAGTACGTAATTAAATATCACTTGTTTCAACGGTGAAGGAAAACATCGTGAGGAAACCTGTATGCCTGAGTGTTTCTCCATAATGTTCTCAAAGATGTGTAAAGTCTGCCAATCAGCATAAGGCCAGCGTGGTATAGACTGTAGCCAAAACCTTTCTCACTCTGAGAGGAGAGCCGTCCTCTGTAGTGAGCCGGTAATGGGTTGATCATGATGATGAATGAACTACAGCATAATATGGTATTGTAAGACGGTCGTTTGACGACTACTGCGCAGTGGTAAGCGCAGTGATCTTATAAGTGGGATCCCGGGTTTGATTCCTGGCAGGGGCTATTTGGGAATCTATATTTTTGTATCTAGTCTGGTCTGGTCTGGTGGGAGGATTCAGCCGTGGCTATACCCTATCCGTAAAATGAAGTTAGTATAGCGCAATGTCTGTTTGTCTCTATCATTTGTATGGGATTGCATAGCAGAGAAAGCGCTACTCTTCACTCCGCGGATAGGATATGATTACCACTAGGATTAAGAGCCCTTAAGGACTAAAATCTTTGCTAAAATATTTGACACAATTAAATGTATGCACTCGCATTATTATATTTTTTAACCCCCGACCCAAAAAGAGGGGTGTTATAAGTTTGACGTGTGTATCTGTGTGTCTGTGTATCTGTGTATCTGTCTGTGGCATCGTAGCGCCTAAACGAATGAACCGATTTTAATTTACTTTTTTTTTGTTTGAAAGGTGGCTTGATCGAGAGTGTTCTTAGCTATAATCCAAAAAAATTGGTTCAGCCGTTTAAGAGTTATCAGCTCTTTTCTAGTTTTCTTGTAGAAAAGAAGGTTAGATAACCCTTAGGTTCATAATATTATATCAATTGACAAATGTCAAGCTGTCAAGATGGACGTTGCCTAAATACATAATTATTTATTTGAAAATGATGTTTTGTAAAACTCAGATAATTTAGATCGTAGGCGCGGAATAGTCCAAGAAAATCAGTTCAGCCGTTTGAAAGTTATCAGGTCTTTTCGGTCTTTTCTAGTTACTGTAACCTTCACTTGTCGGGGATGTTATAAATTTTTAATTTACACTTGTTATTCTTGGATGAATTTGTTACTTTAATTTCTTTTAAATCTGGGCTAGTAATTGCGTAAGAGCTTGAATCCACCAAATGTAGGTAGAGTTTGTAGGGCTTCGGCTGGTATGCGCTATTTTAGTGCTTCAACCTCAGCTAATACTATTAGCGCACTCCTTTCTTCGCTTCGACATCAATTAAACCTTGTTAAGGTTCCTTACCTCAATAGGAAAAAAACGGAACCCTTATAGGATCACTTTGTTCGTCTGTCGTGTCTGTCAAGAAAACCTATAGGGTACTTCTCATTGACCTACAATCATGAAATTTGGCGAGTTGGTAGATCTGCACTAGTATAGGGAAAAATCCGAAAACCGTGAATTTGTGGTTACATCAGAAATGTGTTCATGAACAAATAATTAGTATCTCAAAATTCAATTTTCAAACCCCTTATAATAACCCCTTAAGGGATGAATTTTCAAAATTCCTTTTTTAGCGGATGATTTAGGGAGTAAAATAGGAGTTTTGTATAGTCCGCGCAGACGACGTCTCGGGAATAAGCTAGTAATTAATAAATAAAATAAAAATAAATTATTATACGTTTCTATATAATATTATCCTATACAAATTATACCTATATAAATTATTAGGTAAGTTATTTGACGATTCAAAAGCACTTGTAAAAGTTTATTTGAATAAAAATCTATTCTATTCTAATAAGGAGTTGAGTCATAGACCCATGAAATGACCGCATGTCTTTACTCACGTAACAAAATCTATCACCATATATTTTAATGAGTAGGTAAACTAATTATGTCGTAATGTGTAAGCTATATCGGTTCTGTTATCACTTATCTGATAAGGACATAGCTTCTGGCCTCGGCTCGCTACTCCTTACATGCTAATGTCTAGATATCTAGATATTTATACATGTATACCCGGCTGAGTTTGTTGTGGGCTCTTCCCAGACCTGGGCGCGTTTAGAACCATCGTAGCTTTAGTTTTAAGTTTACGTAATTAATAAAAGTGCTGAGCTTGAGCCTCGATAGCTCAACGGTTGAGGAGCGGACTGAATTCCGAAAGGTCGGCGGTTCAAATCCCACCCGTTGAACTATTGTCGTACCCACTCCTGCCCGGCTAGCACGGGCAGTAGATAAAAATTATATCCCCGATTATATCCACTGATTTCTATGACATCAGTGGATATAAACGGGGGATATAATTTGTATCTACTGCCCATGCTAGCCGGGCTGGCACACGCTTTACGCTTAGTTGGAGGGGAAAGGGGAGTATTAGTCATGATTAGCATGGCTAATATTCTTTTATAAAAAAAAAATTATCACCACTATAATATTATCATCATACAAATCTAACAATTCTGACCATCAAAAGGTGTATAATAGTACCTACTTTGAATAAATGATTTTGATTTTGAGCTGGGCCATGAAAAGCTACTCGTTACAGACAAATGGAGCGACAGACAGACACACTTTCGCATTTTATAATATTAAGTATGGATAACCTAGAAATAACGTGTAAAACAGCATTTCCTAGCCTAGTATTGTCACAAAAAGTACTTCATAATAAAAAAAACCTTTGTGCACTATCGTCTATCAACAAGGCATGAGGAAACAAGATACACTAATGGTTTAAAGACCAGTACCTCTAATCATTTCCTTTTCAATTTACGTAACCAGAACATTGATAAAAAAAATGCGTCAAATGCGCACAGGAAGGATTCCGTATCATCTAAACAACTCTATTTAATTATTTGTTTATATTTATGGCGGCCATTTCGTTTGTAATATTGTTATAGCGTCAATAGAAACACACATTTTGTGAATACATATAACAGTCATATCTCCCTACCTATTATTACCATATATACCTATTATTATGGTTCACTCAGACGGAAGAGCCACCCGGATGGTTGGCACCCTCGGAACCCTAAAAAACATGTGTGCAGTTCTCTCGCGGTAGGGCCGAAACCTTCAGAAAACTACATTTCGGGAAAATGAGACGAATGCAGAGTACTAGCAGTATGATAATTGTAGGGGTTATTTATTGTAATATTTTACATTTTTCAAGCCTTTGAAACCCCAATTTTACTAACTTTGGGGTTGAATTTTCAAAAGTCATCAGTACGACATACATGAGGAAACAAGATGGGTACACTAATGGTTTGAACACCAGTGCCTCTAATCTCACTTCCTCTACGATTGGTAGAGCTTACGTAATAAAAACATTGATAAAAATGTCTTATCAGACACACGAGGCATTCCTCGTTTAATTCCGATATCTCACGTATTATTGGGATTACTTACAGCTTTAGTACATTCTGTTAATATTCACCATTAACAGTTCTTCACGGTTTAGGTGCGCTGGACCCAGGGTCATAAGGATTGAAGATTTGGGACTCTGAGTTCAATGACGTGGTGCCTACAATAAGATTTCACCATCAACAGTTCCTGAATCCTTAAGGGGCATGACACGGGTCTGCCCGCGAAATTCAAATTTAATTTGGGTTTTCGCAATTTGAAAAGTAATACGACAAAGTAGGCTTATGGTATTCGAATTCCGCAAAGGGCAGTATCATATTGACAGGTTTACATAAAAATCTTTACTTGAAAGTATTCAGTTAAGAAATTAATCGAAATAATGAGTTTGACGTGAGTTACTCACAAATTAGTCGATACTATAACTAATTTCTTGAAGTGGACCCTTCCAAGTAAAGATTTTTATATAAACCTGTGAGGATGATACTGCCATTGACGCAATTAAAATGCCATAAGCCTACTTTTTCGTATTAGTTTACAAATTGCGAAAAATCAAATTTAATTTGAATTTCGCGGGCAGACATATGTCTTGCACCTTAAGCAGTGCTGTATCCTGCAGCATCAGGGTTATAGAATTGGATCCAGAAATTCGTATATGGCACTTTGCAATCTTTCCTTATTGAGTAAGAAAAATTTTGCGAATCTGTTAAAAAATCTCAGAGAAATCGGTTTGCTTACAATAGAAGATGAAACAGCGCAGCGAATGAAGAAGGTGGTGGAGAGCGGGTGGATGAGGAAGGCGGAGGGCCGTGTTTGATGACACGCTCTTGGAAAGGCCTATGTCCAGCAGTGGACGCATACAGGCTGATGGAATGGAATGGAATTGAAATAACTTGAAAGAAAGCACAAGGATATCGAGAAACAGGTTCTCTTTAGAGGAGGCAAGGCGGATGTTCCTTGTCCTGCTTGATTGACTTTACCCACATGCACAAATCGTATGCGGACAGGCCGGTGTTCCGGTAGTAGTATTTAATCCGGTAGTAGGTAATTACATCAGTTCGCTTGTATGGAGTGTGAAGGGAATAGTCCTACCTTCGTGTGCAGGAAGCTGAGGGACTTGTTCACATTCTCGATCTTGTGTACGCGCATGCGCCCCGAGTTGGGTCGTGGCAGACGCTCGCCGCTGATGATCTCCAGCAGCTTCAGGAGTCTTCTGCCATCTGCCAGATCTATGAACAGATCTTCCACCTCCATCCGCGCCTGGAAATATGCAGAAAATAGGTTACAATAGCCTCATTTGGTGATAGAAGGGCTGGCTCATTTTTTGCGCAAAGCATCAGCCTGGCTGCCCAGCGCGGAAATGCAGCCAGTATTCTTGGTACATTCCACGCGGGCTTGATTTGTACAGTAATTAGATAAGACCAGCTAACATTATCAATTTAAAAAAAAATACATGGTTAATGGGATCTTCAAATATTTTCCTGAATTGAAAACTTCTTTAGGTGCCTTGGGCGATTTTGGGATTGATAAATACTTCAAAGTCGGCCAAATTGGACTATTTAAAATGTTTAAACTAAAATTTGAACTAATTTTTAAAACCCTTTCTTAGTGGATGTCACCTTATAATACATAGTTAACTATCTGCGGCCAAACAGCCCGATCCGTCCAGTAGTTTGAGCTGTGCGTTGATAGATCAGTCAGTCAGTTAAGAGGGCTCTCTCCGTCACTCGTTTCATACAATCGTAGTTCCAATTTCATTTGAATATTAAGCAACCAAAGTCCATGAAATTTTGCAGACATATTCTAGAAACTAATATCTATGTCTGTGGTTTTCCAGATTTCTGTTAAAATATTCGGTTTCAAAGTTACGCGGTCTTAAAAAATTTCATACAAATCTTTGAGCCCCTATCAGTCACCTTTTCCTTTTATATATTTAGATGATAATCATCATGTAAAAATTAATTAAGTACCTAGATCATCATAATTACAGGTAACTAGCTGATGCCCGCGACTTCGTTCCCGTGGATATAGGTTTTTAAGAATCCCATGGGAAATCATTGGTTTTCCGGGATAAAAGGTAGCCTATGTGTTAATCCAGGGTATAATCTATCTCCATTCCTCTAAGCCAAATCCATTCAGTAGTTTTGCGTGAAAGAATAACAAACATCCAACCATACATACAAACTTACGCGTTTATAATATTAAGTAGGATTTAGTGTGTTCATTAAATTATTCTAAAAAAACACGTAAATGAACTAATAACATAGTGTTATATAATATGTTTCGACAAAACCATTATAGGTTTGACCCTCCCTTGACAAACATGCTTTAACAGGGCTCTCTCCGTCACTTAGTCCATACAATCATAGTCCCAATTTCATTTGAATATTAAGCAACCAAAGTCAATGAAATTTTGCAGACATATTACAGAAACTAATATCTGTGCCTGTGGTGTTTTAGATTTTTCTAAAAATATGTAGTTTTAAAATTGCAGGGGCTCAAAGATTTGTATGTGAATTTTTAAGACCGCGTAACCTTGAAACCGAGTATTTTAACGGAAATCTGGAAAACCACAGGCATAGATATTAGTTCCCAGAGCGTTTCTACAAAATCTCATTGAGCATGATTGGTTAGTATTCCAATGAGAGACGAACTACGTTTGTATTGAGCGAGTGACGGAGAGACCCCTCTAATTGCGAACAATGTGTTGGCGCGCGCTAACTTTACCAAAAAAACTAAGCGGAAATGTCCCCCATACGAGGACGTGTGCTAAACGAATTAATGTGTCCGTCCATTGAATGTTAATATGTTGATAGTTCTTTAAGTATGTATGTTTATGTAACCACAATTATTGCTCCCTAATAACTGCCAAACAAGCAAGGACCTCTCTGGTGCAGTGGTAAGCGCTGCGGTCATGTTAGTGGAAGGTCCCGCGTTCGATTCCCGGCAGGGGTTTGGAATTTTATAATTTCTAAATTTCTGTATTTGAAACACGGCATCGCACCGGAACGCTAAATCGCTTGGCGGCATGGCTTTGCCGGTAGGGTGCTAACTAAACACGGCCGAAGCCACCCACTAGACCAGACCATCCATACTAATATTATAAATGCGAAAGTGTGTCTGTCTGTCTGTCTGTCTGCTACGCTTTCACGGCTCAACCGCTGAACCGATTTTAATGAAATTTTGTATAGACTTAGGATACATTCCGGGGAAGGACATAGGCTACTTTTTATCCTGGAAAAACAAATAGTTCCCGCGGGATTCCTAAATACTCATCCGCTTGATCGATTTGTATGAAAGTTACCGAGGTAGCTTGCGTCCCTGTAATTGACGTAGGCAACTTTTTATCCCGGAAAATCAAACACTTCCCACGGGATCTTTAAAAACCTAAATCCACACGGACGAAGTCGCGGGCATCCTCTAGTAAATTATAAAATTCCAAACGTATGCCAGTAATCGAACCCGGGACCTCCCACTAATATGACAACAGCGCTTAATACTGCGCTAAGGAGATCGTCTTCGATGAAAAATGACTGACTAATATAAATCGCATTATATTAATCGATGATGTGAGTGGTGGCAATCGGGGGCAAGTGGGGGTCGTCCACCGATGCCCCATCACGCCCTCCATTGCTCTCGAGCTATTAATACTTAACTTGACTTATTGCAATTCGCCGACGATGAATGGCCTGCTTATATCTAAAGCCGGGTTTTCACTATGATGTGGAGCATGTAATGCCAGATATTAGATGTTACCAACCTTACAACAAATTAAAAAAAATACTTAATAAAAAATATTTTTTTCCTCTCTTTTCTGGCTTTACAAAGATTAGCCAATGTCAAGTTTGTAGTTATTTGTAAAAAGTTAATTAAAATATACAAGTATGGACCCCGTCTGTGCCGGCGCTCGCCGACATACGCACGGCACCCCCTTAGAGCGCTTTCCAGTCAGTTTTAACAAAAAAATATATATATATACTAGTGTTTTGCTCGGTGCGCGAGCTGCTAAAGCAGCTCACGTGACGTGGTTATGTTAACTTTATTATATTTAACCAAATTTATTTATTAAAGATACACAATTCACCACAAAAACCCACAAAACGACACCCATATCAATTTTTTTCTTAAAAAGTGCATGTCCGCCATCTTGGATTTCAAAATAAATGTCGTTATCAAAATCAGCACGCCGGAAAACTCTGAAAACGACATCCATATCATTTTTTGTAAAAACGGGGTAGTTGAGGTTAATAAAGTAGGGTGCGTGGGTGCGCGGACCACTAAAGTGGT
The DNA here is from genome assembly GCF_905333055.1 of Maniola jurtina. Taxonomy (NCBI): domain Eukaryota; kingdom Metazoa; phylum Arthropoda; class Insecta; order Lepidoptera; family Nymphalidae; genus Maniola; species Maniola jurtina. Next base: position 6,464,909 of record NC_060054.1, on the reverse strand, counting down.
CCGCGAGCATGCAGAGTTTGTTCCACCGAGTAGACCTTCGGACCCTGATCATCTTTTGTTAAGAAACCACTCTTCCATCTTTTATAGCCTCCGAGATAGACACCGACGAAATTTTTACGGCGGCCATCTTGTTTTTCGAAAATTTTCCACTTTTCCTATTAATCGTTTACTACATTCTTCAAAGATTGCGAGTTTCAACGAAATCGGTTGGAAAACAAAAGAGTTGCAAAAATCATGTCGGTCGCCATCTTGTTTTTCTGAAATGTCATAATTTTTCCCTACTCGCCTCCCCCACCCGAACACATCTCCCCTACATTATCGTATCGTTTTCCGTCTCTTTCTAGGAGAATGAGACATTCAATATTCGCCATACAAAATGTATGGGAAAATAAATTCCGCCATTTTGAATTTTTTTTTCTATTCATCGAGTAGACCTTTGGATCCTGATCCTCTTTTGCCAAGAAACCGCACCTCCATCTTTTATACCCTCCGAGCTGGACTCCGGCGAAATTTGTATGGCGGCCATCTTTTCTTCGCCATTTTGAATTTTTTTTCAGCTTTTTGGCAATTGGATGATGTCATGAATGACATTTGGTCGAGCACCCCCCACCTATCTTCAATACCTTGAGCGGACCCTTCACCCGTCTCCGACATCCTCGATCATCAGCTATTTCCAAATTTTTCCTCGATTTTTTTTTTGTTTTCTATACGAAACCATCAGTGAAAAAAAAAAAAATCATACAAAATTTTACAGGAGGAGGTTTTGGGGAAAATCTCGAAAATCTCCCCAAATGTGGCAACACTGTTTACATATTTCGATACTGCTGGTTGAGTCACACAATCGATTGATACATGTCGACTTTCCAAAATGTTGCCAACTGCCTCAAAAACGTGGTCAAAATTTCGAAAAATAAAAAAAAATACAAAATGGCCGCCAACTCGTTTCACAGAAAGATTTTACACGGTTTCATAATTTTCCTATTAACTACAGGATATACCGCGCCCGATGACGTTTCAATCTTTCCTCTCGCTCGCACCCACGCGAAAGGGGATACCGTGAAAAAGACCGTGTCGAAAATCACTTTTACTTTGATAAATTCCAGTGTTGCCAGTCTCTGGTAACAAAAGTACCTAAATGTCATTTGCACGAGCAAAACACATAATCGCTCATACTCGGATTTTGCTAAAAGTGCGTATTTCGATTTTTTACAATTTCCCGAAAATCTTGAAATTTCCCTAAAAATGGGGTAATTTTTTTCCTCCAATCTATACTTCGAGCCTAAACGTACAATCGCTTGATAGAAGCCGAATCGCTCCGATGTTGCCAACTTTGAGATATTTAACTTTTAAAATTGCGTTTTTGCGTACCTCTAACAAAACGGCCGCCATGACAGCCGCCATCTTGAATTTTTAAAAACCACTACCTTTCTGTCATAGTAAACCTACCTACCTAAAACAACCTAAAGCTACACTCAAAGAACCTTGTCATCAGTATGAAACTCTCCAGCAATTTCCATTACAGTTCTCTTGGAAATTGCTGGCGTGCGGCCAGTAAGGACCCGCTTGTAGTTCTCTATAATGGAATCCTCCCTTTGGTAAAGTGACAGTTTACGAGCAAGTGGAGGTAATAGTAGATTGTATCATAAGGGAGCAAAATAATATTTTTACGGCGAGGGCGCTTTTTTGAATCCAGAGCGAAGTGAGGGATTGTAGAGTAGACGTCAGTCAGTCAATCAGTCAGTCAGAGAGTCAGTCAGTCAGTTCAAACATATTTGTGTTCGATTTCTTTGGCACTGAACACTAAGATGTTTCAAATTCAAAAATAGCGTGGCAAAGATAATTGCGGCGCGCTTAAGAGTATAAAAGCAAAACGCATTAAAGAAAACACCACCTTTGGGTGCACTTAAAGGCGAACCAAGTCGTCCTTTTCGAATAGATGGGATGAAAAATATTATACCTAACCTAAAGAACATGAAAATATATCTGTGAGTGAGTAGTGAGTACCCAGCCTAAACGTGCGGCGCGGCGGGCGCCTTTACTGATAAACGTGTTTACTTAACTTGATTATTGAGACATATACCTAGGTATCAGTCTGCGAAATTTTAAAGAGCTAGAAGATTAATTAAAGTCATTTAAATATAACAGCGCATCACACTACACACTAATATTATAAAGGCGAAAGTTTGTGTATGTGTGAGTGTATGTTTGTTACTCTTTCACGCAAAAACTACTGAACGGATTTGGCTGAAATTTGAAATGGAGATAGATGATATTCTGGATTAGCACATAGGCTGCCTTTTATCCCAGAAAATCAAAGAGTTACCACAGGATTTTGAAAAACCTAAATCCACGCGGACTTTAAACCTAAATAGCCATAAAACGAGCTGACGGGCCACCTAAAAAATCATTGGGTGCGAAAGTGTGTTTGTTTTTTGGTTTGTCCTGGAAATCAGCCGCAACATAGCAACGGATCGCTTTGATTGGATACAGCTAAAGACCTGGAACTAAAATTTAAATGGCAGCTTGCACCATTGGAAAATGGCGCCATAAAGAAAAGAAAAAATTCGAAAACCGTGAATTTGTGGTTACATCACAAAAAAAATTAAAATGTGTTTATATTTTCAATTTTCAAAGTAAGATAACTAGGTATATCAGATCACCTGTACATTCTAAAACAGATTTTTATTTATTTTTATGCATAACTAGCTGATGCCCGCGACTTCGTTCGCTTGGATGTAGTTTTTTAAAAATCCCGTGGGAACTCTTTGATTTTCCGGGATAAAAAGTAGCCTATGTGCTAATCCAGAGTATAATCTATCTCCATTCTAAATTTCAGCCCAATCCGCCCAGTAGTTTTAGCGTGAAGGAGTAACAAACATACACACACACACACACACACACACACACACACACACACACACACACATACAAACTTTCGCCTTTATAATATTAGTGTGATAGTTTTTGATTTATCGTGCAAAATGACGGAAAAAATACCCGAGTCTGACTCGCACTTGGCCAGTTTATTGGGCAATCGTGTAACAATAGAATTTATACGTGAGTCCATTACAAATTGTAATGGTTCAATAATAATCCATACTAATATTATAAATGTGAAAGTGTGTCTGTCTGTCTGCTACCTTTTCACGGCCCAACAGTTTAACCGATTCTGACGAAATTTGGTACAGGGTTAGCTTATATCCCGGGGACGGACATAGGCTATTATTTATCCCGGAAAATCAAAGAGTTCCTACGGGATTCCTAAAAACCCATCCGTATAACCGATTTATATAAATTTTGGTACAGAGGTAGCTTGCGTCCCTGTAATTGACATAGGCAACTTTTTATCTTGGAAAATCAAACAGTTCCCACGGGATCTTTAAAAACCTAAATCCACGCGGACGAAGTCGCGGGCATCCCTCTAGTAAAATACTAATGTAGTAGTAAACATGGACGCGCGACCTCCGCATCGTGACATCATTACTCATAGAAATAATTGATGATTCGTCTGCCGCAATAAACGCTAAGTAATCACATTGTAGTAGAGCTGGGCATTACTGCTACTTTTGTTCATTTTTTAACCCCCGACCCAAAAAGAGGGGTGTTATAAGTTTGATGTGTGTATCTGTGTTTCTGTCTGTGGCATCGTAGCTCCTAAACTAATGAACCGATTTTAATTTAGTTTTTTTTTTGTTTGAAAAGTGGCTTGATCGAGTTTTCTTAGCTATAATCCAAGAAAATCGGTTCAGCCGTTTGAAAGTTATCAGCTCGTTAGAAGCCTGAGTGTAGCGAGGGTTCAAAGGTACAAAAAAAAAAAAAAAAAAATTGAAAGTCAATAAATTAAATAATAAAATAGAGAATTTAAAAAGATTTTATGACATAAAATGCTGGCGTGTGAAAATAGGCGTCGAAGATTTCAAACTTTTTTTGAGACAATACTTTTTCTCAATGAATGAGCAAAAACGCCCTTTTTGAGCTAGTGAGGTGAAAATCACACTAATATTATAAAGGCGAAAGTTTGTATGTGTGTGTGTGTGTGTGTGTGTGTGTGTGTGTGTATATTTGTTACTCTTTCACGCAATAACTACTGAATGGATTTGGCTAAAATTTGGAATGGAGATAGATAATATCCTGGATTAGCACATAGGCTACTTTTTATCCCGGAAAATCAAAGAGTTCCTACGGGATTTTAAAAACCGAAATCCACGCGGGCGAAGCCGCGGGCATCTTCTAGTTTACAATAATATTAAGTAATTTTCAAACTGTGTACGATTTTGCCTTCGTGACTTTTTCACAGGCTACTTTAATAAGTACTAATTATGCTGTTACATATGAAAAGGCATTCCAGTTTCGACGTATGTTTTCAAATGCTTTCTGTGAAATGGCCCATTCCTACTTCGTAGCAAGCTTAATGCAAATTCCTTTCTAGTCTTTTTCTACAGGAAATAAGCTTGCTTTGTTACGACTTACGAGGCTGACTCGAAGCTTGTCTGACCAAACTACAAATGTTAAAGGTCAGTAGGTCAAATTGGGTCGGATTGGGTCAGTTAGGGCCAGGTTAGATTAGATTGGTTCCGATTTGATAGGGTTGGTTGAGAATTGAGATATGCCCCCCGCTAACCTTTGGACTCAAAAATTACATTTTCACTGCAAGTTTTCTTGCAGGAGCAGGATACCCCACTAGGTATAGTTATCTTACTTTGAAAATTGAAACACGTTTTAAATATTTTTTAAATGATGTAACCACAAATTCGCGATTTTCAGATTTATTCCTGTACTTGTGTTATAAGACCTACCTATCTGCCAAATTTCATGATTCTAGGTCTACGGGAAGTACCCTATAGGTTTCTTGACAGACACGACGGACAGACGGACAGACAGACAGACAGACACACAGACAACGAAGTGATCCTATAAGGATTCCGTATTTCCTTTTGAGGTACGGAACCCTAAAATTTTTTTTTTTTATCTATACTAATAAATAAAATTGGAGTGTCTGTCTGTAATTTCGAAATATCTACCTCATATTAAGCTCATAGGGTTATTTGAACGATACCTTAACTGAATCACACGTTTTTAAAATTTTTGTCTGTCTGTCTGTCTGTCTGTCTATCTATCTGTCTGTCTGTCTGTCTGTTTGAAAAGGCTAATCTTTGGAACGGCTGAACCGATTTTGACGGGATTTTCACAGACAAGTAGAGGATTCACCAGGGTGTAACATAGGCTACTTTTTTAACCGACTTTCAAAAAGAGAGTTGTGTTTTTCTACCTATGTACACCGAAATCTCTGAGATTTCTGAACCGATTTGCGTAATTTTTTTTTTAATCGAGAATAGAGGAACTTTGCGACATTGTTTCATAAAAAATTTGGATTCCAACTCCTCAATCCTGATGCTGCAGGGGATCTGACCAATCCACGCGGGCGAAGCTGCGGGCATCAGCTAGTAAAGAATATTAGCCATGTTAAATGACTAATATTCCCCTTTCCTCTCCAACTAAGCGTCAGGCTTGTGCTAGGAGTAGGTACGACAATAGTGCAACGGGCGGGGTTTGAACCGTCGACCTTTCGGTTTTCAGTCCACTCCTTTACCGGTTGAGCTATTTAGGCTCAAATTATTACAATTACATTTTCACTGCAAGTTTTCTTACTGTGAAAATGTAATTGTAAGCTAGCTGTGAAGTCAATCAGTACCCATATGATAAAAACGAAAGAGTGTTTGTTTGATAGTTTGTCTTTCAATCACACAGCAACGAAGTAGCGGAGCGACGTGATTTTTTGCATGAATATGGGCTAAAGACCTGAAGAGTGACCTAGACTAATTTTTAACCCCCGACCCAAAAAGAGGGGTGTTATAAGTTTGACGTGTGTATCTGTGTGTCTGTGTATCTGTGTATCTGTCTGTGGCACCGTAGCGCTTAAACTAATGAACCAATTTTAATTTGTTTTTTTTGTTTTTGTTTGAAAGGTAGCTTGATCGAGAGTGTTCTTAGCTATAATCCAAGAAAATCGGTTCAGCCGTTTGAAAGTTATCAGCTCTTTTCTAGTTACTGTAACCTTCACTTGTCGGGGGTGGTATAAATTTTTAATTTACACTTGTTATTCCTAAAAATCAAAGAGTTCCCACGGCATTTTAAATTACTAAATCCACGCGACTAAGTCGCGGGCACCAGCTAGTATCAAAAAATTTACATTATTTTATTAACAATAGGCCAAGGGTCTACAGCCAATACAACTCACACTTAACTAATTGTCCAGGTGTTTAGCAACTAAAACTTGCAGAAATTAACTTGCTACAAGTGTTAACATATTGCAAGTGACTTGCAAAATTCATTGCTAGTGGACGTTCGGCCTGTAACCTTTCGCACGTGACCTCAAAAGTGTGACATCATACTTGCAATGAATAACTGATGAATCGTCTCCGAGCAGGATGTTCCAATTAAGAGGCTCCTTAACTTCTTAAGACGTCACTCGTTTATCATTCATGATCAACCGATCGCCGGCTCACTACTAAGTACGGGTCTCCTCTCAGAATGAGAAGGGGTTGGCCATAGGTTACCACCACGCTCGCCAAGTGCGAATTGGCAGACTCTCTTGACAGGTTTTTAACCCCCGACCCAAAAAGAGAGGTGTTATGAGTTTGACGTCTCGATCAAGCCACCTTTCAAACAAAGAAAACTAAATTAAAATCGGTTCATTAGTTTAGGAGCTACGATGCCACAGACAGATACACAGATACACACGTCAAACTTATAACACCCCTCTTTTTGGGTCGAGGGTTACAAAAATACGGTTCCGTATTCGAATTGTTTTTGTTGTTCTCACGAAATAGAAACATATTAATATTAACCACCATAAAATAATATGTATTAGTATGGATTGTAGAGTCAAGAAATATTTTTTGAAACCAAAGCAAAATTTAGAGCATTCTGTATAGAGTATCTTTTTTATTTTTATAAAATAAACGTAGGTTTTTTTATCACCAAAAAACGGATGCTAGTGAAATTCCAATCTTTTAGTTTGTTCGAGTAGGTTAGTTATTTAAATTAACGCGAACCGTGAATGAAATCATACAACACAGAATACCTAAAGTACTGCACAAATATGACACAGCCAGCTAACTAACTAAATAAAGACTATTATCATTTTTTTTTCTAAAAAGAATATTAGCCATTTTAATTATGACTAACATTCGCCTTTTCCCCTCCAACTAAGGGTAAAGCTTGTGCTAGGAGTGGGTACGACAATAGTGCAACGGCTGGGGTTTGAACCGCCGGCCTTTGGGAATTCAGTCCACTCCTATAACCGTTGAGCTATTGAGGCTTAGCTATTGATGTTAGTGAAATTCCAATCTTTTAGTTTGGTCGAGTAGGTTAGTTATATTTAAATTAACGGAACCGTGAATGAAATCATACAACACACGGAATACCTAAAGTACTGCACAAATATGACACAGCCAGCTAAATAAAGACTATTATCATATTATGTTGAATACCTACGTGATGACTTAATGGCTTATTTACCCATTTTCCTTTTAGGTACTTTATAATAATATATTTTGAGATATTATTTTGCATCCCAATTAGGTATTTTTCCAGCTTTTTAGCCAGCGACGATGTATTACAAACTATTATTTAATTTGCATTCCAATCATTTTTACCAATTTACAGAATATTATATCCCACCAAAAACATTTCATGTAAAAAGGTAGCCAAGACTCACAAGTTCATAATGTTTTCACTGTTAAAAAGTTATGAGATCTCTAGTAGAGCCAAGCCCCTAGCTGAGCTTAGATTTGTACTGGCCATGGGACCTATCCGAAGTTCAAAGTAATATAGCTCTTAAATGTTCTTGACTGTATCACATTTATAACAATAAAAATAAATAACAAATCACTCTACTTACAAGCTCTGATTCTACAAACCCTACATCTTGGTAAAAAAAGGATGGCTTGGCCGTTTAATGTTCGTAAAACTATTACATGACATAACATATTTTAAGGCCTTAAGGAATAGTTTGTTCGACAATTACTAATTTGTATTGTACTTCGTGATGGTCGCAGAAGCTATTCCGGGCTTAAATGTTATTTCAGATAAATAATCCACGAACTGTAGGGTACTTTCTGAAGAAAGTACCCTAGAATTTGTGACTAGAGGTTTTGAATGTCGATAAATCTGAAACTATACAAGCTAGACAATTGATACTCAGTGCGTTTAATGAATCTGCCAAGAACATCTTATCCTGAAAATATCAGCATTCTAGCGATAGAATTTACAGATTTGCTTCCCCCATACAGAGGCGTAGAGGGGTGAATTTTCCAATTTCTTAATTTTCCTGTAGTTTGTATGCAATTTCTAGTCTACATACCAAATTTCAGTCTTCTAAGACTTCGGGAAGTACCCTAGAATTACAGACTAGAAGTTTTGACTGTCAATAAATCTGAAACTATAAAAGCTAGACAATTGATACTCAGTACGTTTAATAAATCTGCCAAGGACATCTAATCCTGAAAATATCAGCATTCTAGCGACAGAATTTACAGATTTGCTTTTCTCATAAGAGGCGTAGAGGGGGGAAATTTCCAAAGTATTAATTTTCCTGTAGTTTGTATGCAATTTCTAGTCTACATACCAAATTTCAGTCTTCTAAGACTTCGGGAAGTACCCTAGAATTACAGACTAGAAGTTTTGACTGTCAATAAATCTGAAACTATAAAAGCTAGACAATTGATACTCAGTGCGTTTAATAAATCTGCCAAGGACATCTGATCCTGAAAATATCAGCATTCTAGCGACAGAATTTACAGATTTGCTTTTCTCATAAGAGGCGTAGAGGGGGGAAATTTCCAAAGTCTTAATTTTCCTGTAGTTTCTATGCAATTTCTAGCCTACATACTAAATTTCAGTCTTCTAGGACTTCGGGAAGTACCTTAGAGGTTTTGATGATCATCAGTGAGGGACGAAATCGGCGTATTTTAGGTATCAATAAATCTGTAACCATAAAACCTAGATATTTGATATTTGGTACATTTGGTAAATTTGCTGAGGACACCTTATACTGAAAATTTCAGCTTTCTAGCGTCATCCAGACCGAAGTTATGACGGGTCGAAAATACGGCGAAACACTTCGAGAAAAAGGTACGTAGCGCCCCGGCCGCCGCGTTTGGCTCGTCTTGGCGGGGGCACTGCCGTGCCCCCTGATTGTAAAAAAAACCGACCAAGTGCGAATCAGACTCGCGCACCGAGGATTCCGTAGGTACTCGGGTATATTTCCGATATTTTGCACCAAAATCAAAAACTATTGTGCATAAAAATAAATGAAAATCATAATCATATTATCCCAGTCATATTATAAAAGCGTGAACCTACTAACCCAATAAGTATACAATGTACAAAGGATTTCTGTACCTTGCAATCATGCAAGTTATCTAGAGAGTTAAATACAATCAATTAACCATATTGAGTTTAAAATATCACATAGTTGAACTTGAACCATGTAGGTAATACAACAGAAACGTGATTAATATGAAAACATCTGGGTGACATCATGCTAGCGTCATTCATTTCAGATAATTTATTATTATAAACGCGAAAGTGTGTCTATCTGTCTGTCTACTAGCTACTTTTTATCCCGGAAAATCAAAGAGTTCCCACGGATTCCTAAAGGTCTATTCGTTTACCGATTTATGAGGATTAATCGACTTATTATTATTATTTAACTATTAATGTCACTAGTGCGCAAAGTTAAAACTTCAGCCAAGCTGATTTTAATACCCGAGCCGCAGGCTGGGTTTTACCAGTCATAGCAGCGTAAGATCTCGTACCCGGGCCACATTTCGCGACACGATAGGTACCGCCTGCTACAGACAATTATGATGGGTAAAATAGGTGGAAAAAGAGGGGTGGGAAGAAGGAAGTCATGGCTACGTAACATAAAGGAGTGGACTAGCATTAAAACGGTCGAACTATTCCGCCCCGCCATATATAAGAAGTTTAAACAACTGAGTGCTGTCCTTCAGTAGTGGAGAGGCATATAAAGAAGAAGAAGTAATGTCACTAATCGCCTCAATAGCTCAACGGTTGAGGAGCGGACTGAATTCCGAAAGGTCGGCGGTTCAAACCCCACCCGTTACACTATTGTCGTACCCACTCCTGGCACAAGCTTTACGCTTAATTGCAGGGGAAAGGGGGCTATTAGTCTAACTAGCTGATACCCGCGACTTCGTTCGCGTGGATGTAGGTTTTTAAAATTCCCGTGGGAACTCTTTGATTTTCCGGGATAAAAAGTAGCCTATGTGCTAATCCAGGGTATAATCTGTCTCCATTCTAAATTTCAGTCCAATCCGTCCAGTAGTTTTTGCGTGACGGAGTAACAAACATACACACACACACACACATACAAACTTTCTCTTTTATAATATTATATATAGTGTGATGTGATTAGCATGGCTAATATTCTTTAAAAAAAAATGTTTATAATAATAATAATAATAATAAATAATAAATATTTTATTTACCAGATTGTGGGTACATAACAAGTTTACAATGAATCAGTATAGTCCCTACACAATCGACTGTCACCGACAGTGTGCAAATATTTAAGTTGAAGTTAAAATTAACATTTACAATCAATCGAAAACTTAAAACTAAAACTTAATCTCAATTTTAAATTACGCAGTCAAATTATCCAATATTATAGATACATTAAAATAGTGGGGTTAACTAGTTATTTTTAGTAAGTCATTGTCGTTAATATATTCTTTTATACTATAATAATTTTTCTGATTGAGCATGTCAAAAATTTCTCGCTTGAATTTTAAAAGCGGCAAATTTTTTTTACAGTCTGGAAGTCTGTTATACAAGGCAACAGCCATGCATGGCGAATTGTGTGAAAAGACAGCCAACCTTTGTGGTGGAGCCCAGAGTTTAAATTGTGGATATGGCCTGCCTCTCTTATTAGGATATTTTTCTTTTAATGTGGGAAATAGATTAGGGTTTTTCTTTACAAATAGCAGTGCTTCGTATATATAAAGACATGGTAACGGTAGAATTTTATTCTCCCTAAACAATGGTTTGCAGCTGTCCAAAGTTTCAGCTCGACATATTGATCGAACACAAGCTTTCTGTTTGATAAATGCTTTTGTAGCGTCTACAGAATTTCCCCATAGTAAAATACCGTATCGCAAAATCGACGATACATACCCATGGTATGCTAGTAGGGCAGTTCGTTTATTACTGACTTGCGAAAGCTTTTTCAAGACATACACGAATCTGTCAATTTTCTTACATAATTCTTCAATATGAACTTTCCAATTGAAAAACTTATCTAAAGTCAGTCCAAGAAATAAGGATGTATCAGATTTATCAATGTTATACGATTCATACATTACTGTTATATCTGCTGGATGAGAGTTAAGTGTTTGAAACTGTACATAGTGGGTTTTTTTCATATTAATGCTAAGATTGTTTTCATTTAGCCACTGTACAACAGATTTAAGTGCTTCATTTGTTTGTTTTTCAAGAGTTTGTTTGTCCTTTGTTTTAACTACAATTGTTGTATCATCTGCGTATAGAAAACATTTATGTGAGATTGTATTGGGGAGGTCATTTATGTACAAGAGGAACAGTAAAGGACCAAGTACGCTCCCCTGAGGTACTCCATATGGATTTTGGGTTTTAAATGATGAACGGTATGAGTTCATAATTTTCCCAGTAGGTTTAGAGACTTCTACACATTGTTCACGCTCGAAAAGGTAACTAGATATCCATTTTAGTGCTTGGCCTCGTATTCCATAGCTTTCTAGTTTATTAATTAGTATTTTGTGACTTATTAGGTCGAAAGCCTTGGTCATATCAAGAAAAATTGACACAACGTTATGGCCAGTGTTAAGACTTTCTAATACATACTTCGTTAAGGCAAAGCAAGCAAGAGTAGTACTACTTTGTTTTCGAAAACCGTATTGTTCCTCTTTTAAAATACTATTTGTTATTATAAATTTATAGATCTTATCAAACATAATTTTCTCAAACACTTTTGACAAAATAGGGATAAGCGTTATTGGGCGGTAGTTATTTAAGTCATCCTTATTATTCTTTTTATGTAAGGGCTTAACTATGGACTTTTTTAAATTATTGGGAAATACACCTTCTGTAAAGGACAAATTAATTATATGGCTTAGAGGTGGTGCTAAAATTGTGGTTTGTGGTGGTGGTTTGTAGGTTACCTTCTGCAGGAAGGAGTTGACCCATTTGGTGAAGGTCTTCTTTTGGATGTGCAGGCGCTCCTCCTGCAGCGCCTTGATGCGGCCCTGCTCGAACTTGAGCGCGTCTTCGCGCTGCGTCATGTTGCTACGCTGCTGCACTGCCGCCGCGTAGCCGCCCGGCTCATACTGCTGCCCTGTAGGGAAAAAATAAATTATTGCTATTTATGTTACAAGTGCGCAAAGTATAAAATTATGGACGAGGCCCAAACTTATAAATCGCTCAATACTGCTGGCCTTTTCCCTTCCCACTAAGTGCCAAGCTTGTTCTAGGAGTAGGTACGACAATAGTGCACTATTGTCGTATGTACGTATTTGTCGTGTGCACTACGGGTGGGATTTGAACCGGCGACTTTCGAATTTCAGTCCACTCCTTTAACCGTTGAGCTACTGAGGCTTTGATCTTAATTTTTTAACACGCAGTTGAGTAAAATTAAACGTTTTAAGAAAAAAAAACCAGCCAAGTGCGAGTCAGACTCGCGCATTGACGGTTCCGTACGCAGGTATTTTTCCAACATTTTGCACGATAAATCAAAAACTATTATGCATAAAAATAAATGAAAATCTGTTTCAGAATGTACAGGTAAAGCCCTTTCATATGATACCCCACTTGGTATAGTTATCTAACTTTAAATATTGAAACATTTTTTTTTTAAATTAAGTGACCACAAATTCGTGGTTTTCAGATATATTCCTGTATTTGTGCTATAAGACCTACCTGCAAAATTTCATGATTCTAGGTCAACGAGAAGTACCCTATAGTTTTCTTGACAGATACGACGGACAGACAGACAGACAGACAGATAACAAAGTGATCCTATAAGGGTTCCGTTTTTCCTTTTGAGGTACGGAACCCTAAAAATCTCTGACATCAGAACATTCTGACTTTCTGACTGATTTTGTTGGATCATGTACAAGTAACCCTGTTATTCTCAAATTGTTGTAGTTTTAGGTTTATACCTAGTTTAATTTTAATTTAGATTGTACCGATGGGGCTGGCATATAGGACACCTAAAAGCCCTTTAAAAATATTAGAATTAAAAAAAAAAAACTCTGTTATTCATGTGTTTTATTCAGCTTGTAGGCTTGTACCCACCATATCGCCTGCTGGGCTGGTAGTCTTGGTACGACTGTATGCTGACGTTGCTCAGCTGTTTCTGCATCGCGACATCAGAGCTGACACTTTTCACTAACCGCTTACACTTAGCTGACACTAACTTAATTTATCACTTTTTCTTTGGTTAACTTTCTGGTTACACTTAAGTTAGAAGACACTTTTATAAATGGTTATGTTAATATTGGTTTTAAAGTTAGTTTTCTGTAGTCTTTCTGGTAGAGATCAGTAGAGCTTTAGCAAATTCTTTACTATAAAATAATATGTAAGAAAACTTTACATACCTAGTTAACAGAATTAAAAGACTAGGTGGCTTGGTGACAAATCCATACTAATATTATAAATGCGAAAGTGTGTCTGTCTGTCTGCTACCTTTTCACGGCCCAACAGTTTAACCGATTCTGACGAAATTTGATACAGGGTTAGCTTATATCCCGGGGACGGAGATAGGCTACTTTTTATCCCGGAAAATCAAGAGTTCCGGGATCTTTAAAAACTTAAATCCACGCGGACGAAGTCGCGGGCATCCTCTAGTGGCAATCTATATTATTCACAATTTCACGCATGAAAATTTTTTAACTTCAATTTTTCGTCAACTTTTCGAAACCGACTGGTATATTAATTAACATGCTAGAAATTGTTTGTGGGTCAATTTGCAATTTCACTAAATAACCGGTGCCAGTCGCTAAAAAGTGTTAATAACGAATCACCGCTATGTCTGACGCTTCAGACCCATAGACAAATAGATTGCAAACAAATATTGTATATAGAAGTAGGCGTTACTTCGCGAAAGTCCATAATATACAAGGAATCAAAAGCTTAATTTGCTATAATCCGCTAAACCAGAAAAATCTGTATGGTGCAACCTGCGACATGCACCGCGCGCCCTCCCACCGCTAAACATGCAGGAAAAGCCAGCCACCAAGCAATATGCAGCACCACCACGCATCACCACACAAAACCCAAAACCACTCGACGCATGTTTCACATCCTCAATACAACAATAACAACACAACAATTACAAACAACAACAACGATTAAACATTAGTGTGGGAACCCTTGTCCAGCCGTGGGCTTCTTATCACACTAATATTATAAAGGAGAAAGTTTGTATGTGTGTGTGTGTGTGTGTGTGTGTGTGTGTGTGTGTGTGTATGTTTGTTACTCCTTCACGCAAAAACTACTGGACGAATTGTGCTGAAATTTAAAATGGAGATAGATTATACCCTGGATTAGCAGATAGGCTACTTTTTATCCCGGAAAATCAAAGAGTTCCCACGGAAATTTTAAAAAACCTACATCCATGCGAACGAAGTCGCGGGTATCAGCTAGTTATTATTATTTTTTACTAGCTGATACCCGCGACTTCGTTAGCGTGGATGAAGGTTTTTTAAAAATCCCGTGAGAACACTTTAATTTTCCGGGATAAAAAGTAGCCTATGGGCTAATCCAGGGGATAATCTATCTCCATTCTTAATTCAGCCCAATCCGTTCAGTAGTCTTTGCGTGAACGAGTAACAAACATACACGCACACACACACACACACATACAAACTTTCGCCTTTATAATATTAGTGTGATGTGATGTGGTTTACTTTTGACCATCGATGTATATGGATTAGCCTTTCCCATACAATTCCGTCCGCAAAAATACGCTTGAATCTTACGTCATCGTCATTGACAAAGTCAAGAGACTTTTGCAAATTCTCTTGACTTTTTGAGCGCGTTTTTTTATCTTCGAAGGGCCCATCCATATACATCGATGCTTTTGACATATAGAATATTATCGTCGGATCTTTAATTTGTCGGATTACAAGGTACTCTTTAATAAAAAACGCCGGACTATAGGGGGTCTTAGGCAGTACTCTATAATCCGACAAATTCGATAGTCCGACACTGCCCTGCAAAACGTTTGTCGGATTACCGGGGGTCCACTGTATTGTCAGTTTGTTTACGGCGAAGTGCGTGGGAGCCGCATCGGGGTCAGTGACCGGATGTACCTATCTACCTAGTATTATCTCAAAACAGTTGAACTTTGTCTCTGATATCGCGAATACTTATACTTTATATTAATTTCATATTTTTTCTTAGTGATAAGTAAGTGACTAATTATAACCCAGCGATATGAATGTAATAACCCGTATGCGCGCCGTACCTATATCATCTTGTAATGCCCGCATCTAGGCTAAGTAAAGTTAATATGCGCTGAGGTTGGCCATCGAGGGGGTTTTAGTGGGTAGAAATCCTACATAACCCGATCTCTCCTCAAAGAGGTCGGGTATCTTGTGAAGATTTCCCCCCCGTCAACAAAAAAAAGGGCTAAGCAAAGTTAGCAAGTCATTTATTGGTAACGGTGTACATTTCTATAATAAACATCCAGAAGACATACTTGGAAGACATATTAGATATGTCTGTCAACAAGTTCAAAGTTTTCATAAAACGTAAACTGATTGAACACGTGTAAATTAAAAATTTTCAACACCCCCGACAAGTGAAGGTTACAGTAACTACATAGAAAAGAGCTGATAACTTTCAAACGGCTGGACCGATTTTCTTGGACTATTCCGCTCCTACGATCCAAAGTATCTGAGTTTTCCAAAACTATAATTTATCATTTTCAAATAAATAATTATGTATATCTAGGCAACGTCCATCTTGACAGCTTGACATTTGTCAATTGACACTTGAATATTATGAACCTAAAGGGTTATCTAACCTTCTTTTCTACAAGAAAACTAGAAAGAGCTGATAACTTTTAAACGGCTGAACCAATTTTTTTCGATTATAGCTAAGAACACTCTCGATCAAGCCACCTTTTAAACAAAAAAAAGTAAATTAAAATCGGTTCATTCGTTTAGGCGCTACGGTGGCACAGACAGATACACAGAAACACAGATACACAGACATAGATACACACGTCAAACTTATAACACCCCTCTTTTTGGGTCGGGGGTTAAAAATGCTATTACATGATGCGAAAGCTTGGGAATGAGTTGCCAAACAGCTTTGACAGTTCTAATAAGTGTAAGTGTAAATTAAAAATTTATAACACCCCCGACAAGTGAAGGTTACAGTAACTAGACAAGAGCTGATAACTTTCAAACGGCTGAACCGATTTTCTTGAATTATAGCTAAGGACACTCTCGATCAAGCCACCTTTCAAACAAAAAAAAACTAAATTAAAATCGGTTCATTAGTTTAGGAGCTACGATGCCACAGACTACAGATACACAGATACACACGTCAAACTTATAACACCCCTCTTTTTGGGTCGGGGGTTAATAAGTGATTAAAAAGAATACCTGGCTGAGTCTGTTGTGGGCTCTTCTCAGACTTGGACGCGTTTGGAACCCTCGTAGCTTTAGTTTTAAGTTTACCTAATTAATTATCACCACTACATCGTACAAATATAACAATTCTAACCATCAAAAGGAGTAGGTACAATAGTACCTACTTTGAATAAATAATTTTGACTTTGACTTTGATCTAAACCTGCGACTATGAAGCGGGAACGTCAGCCGCGCGGCGATCGCCTCCCATGATAATAATAATAATTAATTGGCGGTGCCAATGTCAGTTCACAAACAATATGAAGACTAGACGGTAAGAGTACATGCGGCTAATTGGCCAAAAATGTTACTCTTGTATATAGGTATACATAATATATTCGGTACTAAATTAAATTATTTTTTACTTTTTAGTGTTTGTGGTATGAAGTCTTTTTTTTTTGGATTTTTTTTCTTTTTGATGTAACGGGACCCTAGAAAACCAGCGCGTTATGGCATAACACCATAACGGCACGGAGGGGTCAACACACGGACGCCGGGATGGTAATCAAAGCGTGGCGGAATCACCCACCGATTTAATTGCTAGCACGCGCCGGACAACACACCGTTTCCAGCCGATTTCAAAAAAACCAGCCAAGCGCGAGTCGGGCTCGCGCACGAAGGGTTCCGTACCATCGCACAAAAAATAACATTCTCTTTTATTTGCAACTAGAGGATGCCCGCGACTTCGTCCGCGTGGATTAAGGTTTTTAAAGATCCCGTGGGAACTGTTTGATTTTCCTGGATAAAAAGTAGCCTATGTCCGTCTCCGGGATATAAGCTAATCCTGTACCAAATTTTGTCAGAATCGGTTAAACTGTTGGGCCGTGAAAAGGTAGAAGACAGACACACTTTCGCATTTATAATATTAGTATGGATATGGATAGATGTTACCACAAATGACGGTTTCCGGATTTTTTCCTTTACCTGCCTTTCAATGATTCTAGGTCAACGAGAAGTACCCTACAAGTTTTGGTGTGGTTTTGTACCTTGATGGGTCTTGACAGACAACAAAGTGATCCTAGAAGGGTTCCTTTTTATTTTGAAGTACGGAACCCTAAAAATTATACTTGGCCGAACACTGAAAGTTGAAGTGCTCATGTACGCTGGAAAAGGTATGCCACACAAAAAACCGGCCAAGTGCGAGTCTGACTCATGCACCGAGGGTTCCGACTGGAGTATTTTTCCCGATATTTAGCACGATTAATCAAAAACTGTTATGTATAAAAATATATGAAAATCTGTTTTAGAATGTACAGGTAAAGAAAGCCCTTTCACATGATACCCCACTTGGTATAGTTATCTTACTTTGAAAATACTAATTTGTACATATATAAAACAAGTTTTTTTTTAAAGAATATTAGCCATTTAATCATTACTAATACTCCCCTTTCCCCTCCAATTAAGCGTAAAGTTTGTGTCAGGAGTGGGTACGACAATAGTGCAACGGGTGGGGTTTGAACCACCGACCTTTCGGAATTCAGTCCGCTCCTCAACTGTTGAGCTATTGGGGGCATGGAGTGTCCCAGTCGTGGGTCTGATGGAATAACGAGGTGTTGCCGGTCCCTTGTGCTCCGTCGTTAGCGGTGGGTGGAACTTCGTGAGGTTTTTAGTCGGTAGGAGTCCGACATAACCACTGTGCTCCCCTGTGGCCAGGCAGAGGTATCCATGACGGATTTTCCTCACGAAAAAAGGGCACGATGGGGCAAATCAGTTAGTAAATATATGTGAATAGTACTTAACAGGGCTCTCTCCGTCACTTAGTCCATACAATCGTAGTTCCAATTTCATTTGAATATTAAGCCACCAAAGTCCATGAAATTTTGCAGACATATTCTAGAAAGTAATATCTGTGTCTGTGGTGTTTTAGATTTTTCTAAAAATATGCAGTTTTAAAATTACAGAGGCTCAAAAATTTGTGTGTAAATTTTTAAAACCGCGTAACTTTGAAACCGGATATTTTAACAGAAATCTGGAAAACCACAGACATAGATATTAGTTTCTAGAATATGTCTGCAAAATGTCATGGACTTTGGTTGCTTAATATTCAAATGAAATTGGAACTACGTTTGTATGAAGCGAGTGACGGAGAGACCCCTCTTAACGGTATACCTACCTATATCGGGCGTTAACAAAGTGTTAGCAATCGTTATCAGCTCTTATCAGTGATGTGGGGCGCGCCTTGACCGCGCTCTCAAGTCTCAATGTTTACTCAAACAAGAATACTTCAAGTCCTTTAGACTTTTTTAAGGGCCTGTCTCCACCTTGACCAATCCGATTCTTTAGGGTTCCGCATTTCAAAAGGTAAAAGGGACCCCTATTATAATTGGAGCGCTTCATTCTGTCTGTCGTGTCTTCAAGAAACCTATAGGGTTCCCATGATTCTAGAGTAACTTCCCGTTCACCTAGAATCATGTTTGGCAGGTAGGTAGGTCTTAGGGGGAAAATCCAAAAACCGTGAATTAGTAGTTACATCACAAAAAAAAAAAATTAAATGTGGTCATGGACAAAATAATGACAAGTATTTTTAACTTTCAAATTAAGATTGCTATACCAAGTGGGATAAAGTATGAAAGGGCTCTACCTGTACATTCCAAAACAGTCTTTTATTTATTTTTATGCATAATAGTTAGGGTTCCGTAGCCAAATGGCAAAAAACGGAACCCTTATAGATTCGTCATGTCTGTCTCTCTGTCGTATGCCACAGCCACTTTTTTTTATAATTCCCGAGTACGGAACCCTCGGTGCGCGAGTTTGACACGCATTTGGCCGTTTTTTTTTCTAAGAAACAGCAACCAAAGGAGCAAGCTAGTCACCAGATAAGTTACCGCCACCCATCATTTATATGCAGAACCAGAGGAACCGCAAATGCGTAGCCGGCCAATATTTTAAGTTTTATTATATTTAATATGAATAAAATTATGTAGAGTTTGTTTAAAAAAAAATACAATACATAATTGTTATTGTTAAGGTCAAGGCTCAAGAGTCAAGACCTATTATAATTTTCTTGTTTTATTTTCTTGGCTGTGTGAAAATATTACACTAAAACTTAAAACTAGCCTTATCTAATTCCTATACAAATCATGCCCTCGTGGAATGGTGCCAAAAATACTGGCTGCATTTCCGCGCTGCCGCTGGACAGCCAGGCTGATCCGTTGCGCAAATGATGAGGCTATTAATCGCGCTGAAATATCTCTTAAATTTTTTTTGACTCCATGGGCCCAGGGTCTCCACGGCAAACCGGAACAAAAATATACCTACCTAACTCTCGATAAGAGATGCATACTTGCGCCGCTTGCCGTTTTCTTAGCTTGATACAGACAGATAATAATATGTATTGTATGTCTGCCTGTCCTACATTCGGTAGCGAACAATAATCCGTATGTAATTCCCACCGCTTTCTCTGGCGCTGCGCATGTTTCTAACTACTTTCTTATGACGTCATACTTTGTGTCGTCACTCTTTCTTATGTTTCGGTTCCACTAGTAATCACCACCCCGAAACCAATCAGATTTTGACAAGATGACGTGATAATTTTTCCGCGTCATATATTATGAATTTGATTGGTCGATTGAACAGATCTCTCCTCTTCGGTTAGGTGGATACCGGGCCTTAAGTTGCTCTAGCTCTCATCACTACCCGTATTATAAATGAGAAAGTGTGTTTATTTGTTGGTTTGTCCTTCAATCACGTCGCGACGGAGCAACGGATCGACGTAATTTTTGCATGGTTAGACTGGTCATGGTTAGATCTGGAGAGTGACATGGCTACTTTTTATCGCGGAAAATCAAAAAGTTGCCACGGAATTTTTATAAAACTAAATCCACGCGAGGACGAAGTGGCGGGCATCAGCTAATATTAGCGGGGGTTAAAAATTAGCCTACATCAACTGAAATGGCCTAAAATCAAGTAAAACTCTATATTCACGAGTGAAGCTATCGCGCCTCGGCGAAACCGGTCCGGCCGGATTCCGGCACCCGTTATCCTTACGAAAACTATCACGGGTAGTAGGTTCCACGCAACCATTATTATATAACCGAACCGACATACGCGGTAACAGCCTAGTCACCTGCCCGGCTAGCTTGGGCCGTAGATAAAAATTATATCCCCCGATTATATCCACTGATGTCATAGAAATCAGTGGATATAATTTTTATCTACTGCCCATGCTAGCCGGGCTGGTGATTAACGTGCAGGGCACGGGTCTGCCCGCGAAATTCAGGTTTAATTTGGTTTTTCGTAATTTGTAAACTAAAACGACAAAGTAGGCTTCTAGCATAGCTAGCATTCTAATAGCGACAATGGCAGTATTATCTCCACAGGTTTATATAAAAATCTTTACTTGAAAGTGTTCAGTTTAAGAAATTACTAATTAGTCAAAATAATGAATTTGACGTGAGTTATTCACAAATTTATTTATTTATTTATTGAAAAGGTACACAAAACAGGTTGTTACTAAAAATGGTCCAAACATAAAAACAAAAGATCTTAATCTAAGTGACAACCCCAAATAGGTGTACACAGCAATACTATACCTAAATAAAATATACATTACACAAGATATACACAGAATTTTTAAAATGAAGGCTTAATAGACAATAATATTTATCTACAATATAAAATGGTTTACTACATGAAGAATGTTACGAAGATGAATTTCTTTTTTTACCCCCGACCCAAAAAGAGGGGTGTTATAAGTTTGACGTGTGTATCTGTGTGTCTGTGTATCTGTGTATCTGTCTGTCCCATCGTAGCGCCTAAACGAATGAACCGATTTTAATTTAGTTTTTTTTGTTTGAAAGGTGGCTTGATCGAGAGTGTTCTTAGCTATCATCCAAAAAAATTGGTTCAGCCGTTTAAGAGTTATCAGCTCTTTTCTAGTTTTCTTGTAGAAAAGAAGGTTACATAACCGTTAGGTTCATAATATTATGTCAATTGACAAATGTCAAGCTGTCAAGATGGACGTTGCCTACATAATTATTTATTTGAAAATGATTTGTCGGGGGTGTTGAAAATTTTTAATTTACACTTGTTAAATATATTAATATTATTGTTAAAAATTGTGTTTATTTTGTTATTTTAAAATTAGTCGATACTCTGACTAATTTCTTAGTAACAGATATAATCCAGTTGGTTTATCCTTCACATAGTTTCAATAACAAAATGATCCAATTCCATGAACTGTGAACTGATGCCATATTAGTGTGGGGACGGCGGTTATCGAACGGGCTTGAATTCAAATCTCTAACAAAGCCGGCGACCTTGGCACTCGTGCGGTGTGGTGAGAGTGCCGGCGGGAGCTGAGCGGAGCGATTTTACACGCGTTAAAGCGGACTTCATCGCGGTCTGTATGATGCCTGTCTACTGAAGCGAAGTGGAGCGGAGATGTGCTCAGTAGGTTTATCAGATTCTTGAGAGGCAAGTAGAGGCAACATAATTTTACAACAGAGCTTCCCTTCATAATGTAGACTAGAAATAAGGCCGGATTATTGCCACTGAGATATTATTATAGTTTGTCAGTTAGATAATCCTTCACATAGTTTCAATAACAAAATGATCTAATCGCATGAACTGTGAACTGATGCCGTATTAGTGTGGGGACGGCGGTTATCGAACGGGCTTGAATTCAAATCTCTAACAAAGCCGGCGACCTTGGCACTCATAGTGCGGTGCAAGTGCCGGCGGGAGCTGAGCGGAGCGATTTTACACGCGTTAAAGCGGACTTCATCGCGGTCTGTATGGTGCCTGTCCACTGAAGCGAAGCGGAGATGTGCTCAGTAGATTTATCGGATTATTGAGAGGCAACCAGAGACAATGTAATCACAAAGCTTCCCTTCATAATGTGGACTAGAAATAAGGCCGGTTAATTGCCACTGTGAAATAGTCTGCCAGTTAGTTTATCCTTCACTTAGGTAGGTAGTTTCAATAACAAAATGATCTAATCGCATGAACTGTGAAGTGATGCCATATTAGTGTGGGGACGGCGGTTATCGAACGGGCTTGAATTCAAATCTCTAACAAAGCCGGCGACCTTGGCACTCGTAGTGCGGTGCGAGTGCCGGCGGGAACTGAGCGGAGCGGTTTTATAGCCCAACACATTATCCATCCGTTTAGTTGAATGCGATCACTTTTTCTAGTTGTCTCCAACGGAACCCTTCGTGTGTGAGTCCGACTCGACCTGACCGGCTTTTTTTTTAATTTTTTTTTTTTTTTAATTTATTACAGGCAAGCGCTTGACCACAATCACACCTGACGGAATGTGATGATGTGCCCTAAGATGGGACGCGTTTACCTAGCATATATTTATTAGGCATCTATTCACTCTTTGTTTTAAAGATAATCTGATTGTATTGTATTATTTTAAATTCCTTACTAATGAATTGTTTTGTAAAGCATTCTTACTCATAGATGCGGAAGATATCATAACCGTTAATAGCATAAAAAGTAACGACTTGTAACGTAGTTAAAGACTGAGGTGCGCAGGTAGTAAGGTGGGCATGACGTCACTCATCGTTTTTTATGCTAATCTGAATCGTGACCATCGTGGCTTCGAACCTGTGTCCGTACTCCGTAAACGATACGATCTGCAAGGATTATTATTGTAATAGCTGAAGCCCGCGACTTCGTTCGCGTGGATTTAGGTTTTTCTGAATCCCGTGGGAACTCTTAAATTTTCCGGGATAAAAAGTTATCTAGGTGTTAATACAGGGTATAATCTATCTACGTTTCAATCAACCAAATCCGATCAGTAGTTTGAAAGAGTAACAAACATACACACATACATACACACAAACTTTCGCCTTTAAAAGTGTGACTAGCTTAAATGCCCGCGACTTCGTCCGCGAGGACTTCACATGTTTTAAATCCCTATTTTACCCCCTTTGGAGATTTTCAAAAATCCTTTCTTAACTTTAATAAGTTTACTCGTAATTCTAATCTGCATGCCTCAGGCCGCTCCGCCCAGTAGTTTGAGCTGTGCGTTGATAGATCAGTCAGTCGTCTTTCCTTTTGAACCCCCGACCCAAAAAGGGGGGTGTTATAAGTTTGACGTGTGTATCTGTGTATCTCTCTGTGGCATCGTAGCTCCTAAACTAATGAACCGAGTTTAATTTAGTTTTTTTTTTTGTATGGAAGGTGGCTTGATCGAGAGTGTTCTTAGCTATAATCCAAGAAAATCGATTCAGCCGTTTGAAAGTGATTTGCTCTTTTCTAGTTACTGTCATACCTTCACTTGTCGGGGGTGTTATAAATTTTCAATTTACACTTGTTATTTTTGATTTCAATGCTTTATGCAGATTCATTACTAACGAACAGACCCATGGATTAAAAAGAAGAATCATTCGTTACGCATTTCGGATGCGCTTGCGCAGTCAATAATGCGGAGTGAATAAAAGTTTCTCGTGTTTTCACCCGTGTGAAAGTGCCGCGGCTATCGATGCAGCGCACGTGGTCGCTGCCGGAATCGAACCGGCTACCTCCCTCGTAGCGCCTAGCTGTGATTTAACTACAAAAACCGGCCAAGTGCGAGTCAGACTCGCGCACCGAGGGTTCTGTACTGGGATATTTTTTCCGACATTTCGTTTCAAAATGTCGGAAAAATACCCGAGTACGGAACCCTCGGTGCGCGAGTCTGAGTCGCACTTGGCCGGTTTCTCCCTCCATATGCATATTTAACATTCTTCAAGTGATATAATTTTCTTCCCTCCGCATTACATGCCATACACAGCAATTCATAGTAGCAAATGACACTATCGTCCTTAATCTCAATGATAACAGTGACGCAATTCGCTTATCGCCGCTTATAAATCTAGTAGTGATATCAAAAAGCGTGATAAGTAGTTAGGTAGGTATGCTGATTTTCTCACGATGTTATCCTTCACACAAGAACGCGACAGACAGACACGTATTATAAAAATAATACTATTCTATTATTATTATTATAATATGTAAATGTGAAAGTGTATAATATGTGAATGTCCGTCTGTTATCTTTCCACAGCCCTTCCGTTTTGACGAAATTTTGTAGATCTATAGTTATCAATAGTTATCGTCAAAACGGATGGGCCGTGGATAGCATCCCGGGGACGGATGCAGGCGACTTTTTATCCCGGAAAATCAAAGTTCCCGGGATTTTTGATTTGAGAACTTTTCAGAGTTATGTGCGTTAACTTTTAAGCAAATTTTTTTTTAAAGAATATTAGCTATGCTAATCATGACTAATACTCCCCTTTCCCCTCCAATTAAGCGTAAAGCTTGTGCCAGGAGTGGGTACGACAATAGTGCAACGGGTGGGGTTTGAACCGCCGACCTTTCGGAATTCAGTCCGCTCCTCAACCGTTGAGCTATTGAGGCTCTATAATTAAATATCACTTGCTTTATTTGTGGAGGAAAACATCGCGAGGGAACCTGCATGCCTAAGAGTTCTCCTTCAATCTCTCAAAGATGTGTGAAGTCTGCCATTCCTCATTAGCGTGGTGGACTAAGGCCTAACTCTTCTCATTTTGGAAGGAGACCCGTGCTCAGAAGTGGGCCAGCGATAGTATGCCAGTCTGTTATCTGCCGACAACGGCTCTCTCAGATTGAGAAGGGTTTAGGGCCTTGGTGGACTATGGCCTAAACTTTAGGCTACGCTGGCCTATTGCTGATTAGCAGACTTGATACTCTTTTGAGAATGTTAAGGAGAACTCTGAGGCATGCTTTCCTGATGTTTTCCTTCACCGTTAAAACAAGTAATATTTATTTGGTCAAAATGCATCTTCGAAAAGTTAGTTTGAACCCTGAACCCAAAACCGAAGTAGGACACAAGTGTTAACCACTAGACTATCACAATCTTATAATAGTATCAATTATTATGGATGATTGAAATTCGCAACCGTAATATAAGATTTCGAATCGAATAGAAATCAGATAAAATTCCAATCTAAAGTAAAAGTAATAAATACTTAAAATTATTGCAAAAAAATGTTAACAAGATACATCCAATCCAAGCCACCTAGCATGTCGGCATTTGGGAAATCCATCAAATCACACACAAAACGGCCAACTCAAAAAAACACCAGAAAGACACAAAAACGCAGATTTTTCACTTTTATGTGTATTTAATAGCACTAAAAACACAATTGATCACCTTTTATTGCACAATATATGGTTGTAAGTATTTTTTTTTGTATTTTATTAACACGCACGGCACGAGATGTGTTCTCAACGGCGGTCGATCAGAGACTGGCGGTTAGGACGTTAGGTTTCAGTTTAGAAGTTTTGGTACTTGTTGGGTGTTGAAGTTATGCCGTTAAATGGTATGTTTCCGTCATGTGTGAGAATTTCAGGGATCCGTGGAATGCGTGTGGAAACCTTTACGCAATCAGATTAGATTTGGATTTTCCTTATACCTATCTACATAATACTCATAGTACTCATATCTTTGGAATTTTGGATTACTTAGATTGTTACTAAGTAGTTACGTTGAAGTTTCTATAGTGTTTTTCAGGTGTTATCTTTTGCAATGAGGTAATTAATTTTCCTGTACTTATATTCTTAGATTTAATATTGGTATTGGGTCAGCTATGCTATTAAGTACCTATTCTATATTCTGTGTATGTACTTCCTTCTGAATTTTAGTAAACGAGTCGTCATTATAGTTTTTTGAAGTTTTTCAAAAGCAAAAAATCCAGCGCCGAAGTAGGCAACTGATATTACTAGTCGGAAGTATCTACCACTACCAAATACTGACCTCCTAAACTACACTCCCAAAAATTCTAATTTTAAAACGTTAGCACATAATAACTAGATTCTAAACGTGTAAGTTGATTTTGTAAACTTAAAGGTACTAGGGTTCCAAATGCGCCTTTCAAACACCTTTGTAAAGAGCGCACAGACACACAGAGAGACCGATACACAAAAATTAGGAAACCACAGTAGGAAACAATGTAAGTTGAGTGTTAACTTAGCCATAGATAGTAGTTGACGGCCATAGACCTGTCAAAACAAGAGCGGTGAAGTGACGCGACGACGTTCCAGTTCACGTTACAAATGTATTTAGATAGAAAAATATTCCGACCATCGAGGGTCCTCTATCTTACGAACCATTTTAAACGGCCAAGATAATCCGTAGTTAGCTTGGTACAAATTCTACACAAATCAAACGCAAAATAACTTTGTCAAAAAAACATTTTGTTTTTGTACAGAACACTGTTTGTTATGCAAGGAAAGCACGCACTTGTCTGGTTTTTAGGCTTTAGTACCCGACGGGTGCCAACTGCCAACGGGACCCTATAGCCTCGGCTGTCAATCCGAGCATCCGTTAGTTCGTCTGTCTGTCAGCGGGTTGTAGCTCGTGAACCGTAATAGGTAGAGTTGAAATTTCAACAGAATGTGTATTTCTAATGCCGCTATAGCAACAAGTAATAATAATTTCATAATGGCAACCATGAAAATTAAAAAAAAAAGTGTTACTTCTTGTACGATTATATGGAACCCATCTTGTGCGAGTCCGACTCGCACTTGACCGGTTTTTATTTTAGGTTAGTTATTGTTTAAATTATTATCGTAGAGAAAAAAGGGTCGAAGCTATGGATCAAAGTCCGACATCCCGTTGACCGTTTACGTAGGGATCCTTTGTAAGCAAAGGGGATTTTAGAGATCCGCTGTAAAACGTTCAATGTTAGACCATTCAAAGGTGATTGCAATCATCGCACTGTAGAATTCAAACTTTGGTTTTAGTAGGCTGGTGACGGACGTTTCACAATCGATTGTGATGGCTAAGCCAACTTATACTTAGGGGTGACTGGATGGGTGCCCGACTTTGGACGTTCTAATCGGGCCTTTTCTTCCATCACGTAGAGAACCTCCAAGCATAAAATCCCCCCATCGCTCACAGGGTGACTGAGCTTTCTTATGAGGCCCATAGCGACCATGTCTCGGATGCATATTAGGTATGTCACAACTTGGCAACAAACACTGCTGGAAGACATTGGACTTCAAACACTGAGGAATTTCGGACGAGAAGATATCTCGAAGCTTCCCGAATCCAGCCAAGTAGGATTTGGCGGTTCTTTTGCGGTAGCGTGGTGATGAATTTTAATGAAACGCACACATTTATGTACAGTTATATTAACATCATTATTGACACACAATATACAAATGTATTATAGAAGTAGGCGTTACAGGCGTCGAGTGGTGTTGGGGGATTTGTATGGTGCTGCGTGGTGGTGGTGCGGGTGGCTTGCTTGGTGGCTGGCTTTTCCTGCATGTTTATCAGTGGGAGGGCGGGCGGTGCATGTCGCATACTGCATGTTGCGCCATACAGATTTCGTTGCTTGGTGGCTGGCTTTTCCTGCATGTTTATCAGTGGGAGGGCGGGCGGTGCATGTCACATACTGCATGTTGCGCCATACAGATTTCGTTGGTTGGCGGAAATTAAGCTTTCGGTTCCTTGTACACAATATACACACTGCATTTACAACGTGGTGGTATGGAACGTAACGAGACTCGGGAGCACGTTGCTCGACCGCTGTGGATGAGGATCTCGGTGTGAATGTGGCTCTCAGATATCCATGAGAGCTGCAGGAATTCGAATGTTCCGAATTCGATTT
Organism: Maniola jurtina; assembly: GCF_905333055.1. Taxonomy (NCBI): domain Eukaryota; kingdom Metazoa; phylum Arthropoda; class Insecta; order Lepidoptera; family Nymphalidae; genus Maniola; species Maniola jurtina. The sequence continues at coordinate 6,436,622 of NC_060054.1, read as the reverse complement.
CTTTGTTTTTTTTTCTGTTAGTTGTCTACTAGCCAGCCAACGTCGACGGTCGCCTCTACACTTTCTCGAAATTGGACCTACCTAGCTGGATTGTGTATAAGGTAGGTATAACGACGTAGCGCTTTTGGTCTGCGGGTGTGCGTTGCGCATTATATCGCGAATATTGTGAATGGTGAAATTGACCCGCCACGCGTGTGAGCGGGCGGCGCGGCGGCGGGTCACGCTCTACTTCTCGCCACAAGCGGAGGCCTTCGCTTGTCTGATCATTTTGTTATTATATTACGTACGTTTACGTAAATTACTTACTTTTTAACCCCCCAATCCAAAAATGTTATAAGTTTGACGTGTGTATCTATCTGTGGCATCGTAGCTCCTAAATTAATAAACCGATTTTAATTTAGTTTTTTTTTGTTTGAAAGGTGGCTTGATCGAGAGTGTTCTTAGCTATAATCCAAGAAAATCAGTTCAGCCGTTTGAAAGTTATCAGCTCTTTTCTAGTTACTGTAACCTTCACTTGTCGGGTGTGTTATAAATTTTTAATTAACACTTGTTGAAAATGCTACTATGAAACTTAAAGCCGTATCTATCAATCAGCCTGTTTGCGGACATAGGCCTTCCCAAGAGCACGTCACCACACACGATCCTCCGCCTTCCTTATTCATCCACCTTGAAGACCTTAAAGAGATAGCTGGAAGTGGATGGATGAGCCTTATCTAATTACTGTACAAATCATGCCCGCGTGGAAAGGTGCCAAGAATAAGAACAGCCAAGCTGATCCGTTGCGCAAAAAATGAGCCAGCCCTTATGTCACCAGATGAGGCTACTAATCACAGTGAAATATCTCGTAAAAAAATTATTTACTTATATGAAAAAGGTTTTCAAAAATCCATGATAATGATAAACATGATCATCATCAACCAATAGACGTTCACGGCTGGACATAGGTCTCTAGTAGAGACTTCCACACACCACGGTCTTGCGCCGCCGCTATCCAGCGCCTACTGCAAACTCGTTTGATGTCATCTGTCCACCTCGTAGGGGGTCTTTCGTTGCTGCGGTTTCCGTTGCGAGGTGGCCATTGCAGCGCCTTGGGACCGCAACGTCTATCGGGTTTCGATTTATGTGTTCTGTCCATTGCCACTTCAGCTTCGCATTGCCACTCCGAGCATAGCTTTCTACATCGCCCGCTGAGTGAGCGAGCTTTCTTATAAGGTCAATAATACACCCCTGGTGGTACGTACTTATGTCACTAGAAAGCACAGTAAGTCGATTCCGTAAAACCGGCATCAATCATTAGTGCAATCGCAATTGTTGTCATTGGCTTTAAAATGGTATTCTGGTTGCGACAATGCATTGTAGCCAATAGTGAGCGAGCGTCAACCAATCAGAGGTGATTGCGATCGTGACATCACCTAGAAAGACTATTAATTTTAGTATATGTCGAAAAATTAAAATTTGGTACTTCGTCTGTGTTGGTGTTGGCTGGCGGGCGTGCTTTGCCTTTTTGGAGTGTTTTTTTTGTTAAAACTGATTGGAAAGCGCTCTAAGGGGGGTGCCGTGCGTATGTCGGCGAGCGCCGGCACAGACTGGGTCCATACTTGGATAGTTTAACTAACTTGTTACAAATAACTACAAACTTGACATTGGCTTATCTTTGTAAAGCCAGACGAGAGAGAAAAAAAAATTAAAATCTAGCAGATTTTCATGTACGGAACCACTGATGTTCAGAACGCCTCGGATTGGCCGCGATATAAATAGCCGTTCAAAATAAACGTTCGCGCACATGTGCGAAGCGGGTGCCCAAACACGTGCGTTGCACCCGGCGTGTCTCATCTCATCAAGTCATCCACCATAGACATACCACAGCACAAGGGTTTGCCTGCTAAACATAATAATATCACTAGAGTTGGGGGCTGGGGCACCAGCTAGATCCTCGTGTGCCTGAGTGTTGGGGGTAACAGCAGCACTTGGGCCTGTGTATCCTGGTAACATAGTTAATAATTTTATCGGGTTTCGTACCTCAAAAGGAAAAACGTAACCCTTATAGGATCGCTTTGCTGTCTGTCTGTATGTCTGTCTGTCCGTCCGTCCGTCCGTCCGTCGTGTCTGTCAAGAAAACCTATAGGGTACTTCCCGTTGACCTAGAATCATGAAATTTGGTAGGTAGGTAAGTCTTATAGCACAAGTACAGGAATAAATCTGAAAACCGCGAATTTGTGGTTACATCATTTAAAAAAATTAAAATGTGTTTCAGTTTTCAAATAAGATAACTATACCAAGTGGGGTATCATATGAAAGATATTTACCTTTACATTCTAAAACGGATTTTTATTTATTTTTATGTATAATAGTTTTTTTTAATTTATCGTCCAAAATGTTGGAAAAAATACCCGAGTACGGAACCCTCAGTGCGCGAGTCCTACTCTCACTTGGCCGGTTTTTTCTTCATAAGGTATTGTTGTTGGCCATGGCTAACTGACCTGGCAGGGAGGGGTTGTTGTCCGCGCGTCCCTCTGAGTGTCCCAAGCAGCCCCAGGAGCGGAAGGTGTGGCTGTGCTAGGTAGTTAGTGATGAATGTTTCATCATTCATCCAATCACTGGCTGCCCCACCAGTCTCTCGCCTGTCCAGTTCGGTGGCGGGCGAGAGAGATGTTGAGGATGGAGAGCGTGGAAAGGGAATTATTGTCTTCCCCGGGAACAATAGCCCTCGGGAGGACCTGTGGATGATGGACACGGAGCGGTCCGTCGTTCACAGAGTATCGTAAACGGAATTTTTTCGCAATAAAATAAATGTGAAAGCTCAGCGATTGATTTATAATTAACATTTCTAGAAATTGGCCACATAATTGTGGCTGGTGTTTTTAAAACTAGATTTATTTATAATGTTATATTTTGTACTCAATAAAAATTTACCCGTTATTTGCGATGTCTATCGATTTAACAGCTTTAAATGTGAAATCTAATACAACGAATAGAAACGTGTGGCATCTTGGAATTATTCTGTAAACCTGTAAACCTTAGATTACGAATTAGTCTTCGCTGCGCTTAATCTAGGCTGCAAACCTTGCTATAAACTTATTTGCCGTATGCGATAGTTGTGCGTATGGTTTGCTTTTCCTGCATATTTAGTAGTGGGAGGGCGGGCGGAGCTTATCGCATGCTGTATGTTGTGCCATATTATAACTATGTATTTGTTGTTTTGGTTGGTTATAGCCATAGAGATATAATAACATGGCTTATAACGAGTTAAGCTTGTTCCTCATGGATAAGCTACCATAGATAGGATATTTAATATACCTACCTACCGACTAGGTATTGTCAGTTAAAGCCATGACGTAATCGCGCCGCCATAACATTTTGTTTTTTGTTCGTTGGCGGCTGGAGCATGCCCCGAGCCATTTTTTTTTTCAAATTCGAAATCGGAACAATAGGCAGCGAGTGGCGAGACGAAACAATTAGGTTATTTATGGTGACGCGTTTGAAAAAGGTTGTTAAGCAGGTCCTATTGTTTTTATAGGGTAGGGTCTGTACTGGTCTATACCTGGATAGATAGATAGATGGAAAGACTTTATTGCACACAAAAAACACATAAGTATGTAAAGGAATACAACACAGAAAGAAGAAAACCGAAAAAAAAACCTTTGTGTGCAAAGGCTGCCTTATTGCTTAGAGTGCCTTAGAGCAATCTCTACCAGGCAACCTTTAGTCAACTTTACCTGGAGTCAATATTTTGTCAGGCTTGGAGAATTTCCTGGTGAATAGGCAATTTGTAATAACATATTTTGTTGATAAGTGTAGGTATGGTATGCGACAGGTCGAGACTAGAGATGGCAATCGGGGTATGAGGCGGGGGGGACGCCCTGCACACCCTCGCGTATCCTGTACCGGGTTAGCGAGGGTACATGGTAGCATATTTCAGGGCAGTAAGGGAACTTTTAACAATACGTCGAGGCTTGAACGTCATTTAACAACGTTACTTAAAATCGATTTTTGACTCTATCGACCTCATACAATCTGTGGCTAGGAGGCCAACAAGAGTGAACTTGCATAAATATGGATGTTTTGAAGGTTTTTAGCTTAGTCTCCTTCTGAGATTCGGAACGATTGTAAACTGGATAATTACATGTTGTGATAGCAATCACACTCTAATTGAATAATTGATTTTGCCACTAGTTTTTTTTTTTTTGATTTTAACTCTCGCAATTCTCGGATAACCTCTATATGTTGAACCTGTGTTCTTCGTGTAGGTTTTGGGAGGACATTCCAATAATTGGAAAAAATATTTAAATAATGCCTGTTTTTTGAGTAACGCTTATACTTAATTGTTTAGGAGTTTATCATTTTTTAACAAATATACAACAGTGGCTACAGTTTACTTAAAAACCATTATGGAGAATGAGATCACCAAGGTCATAGGAAGGACATCTAGATTACTATGATGGAGATTGATGTATGGTTAATTAAGTATGTTATAGCAGATATTATTTTAGATTGAACTTGTGAGTCTTGCATGACCTAATCTAAATAACATAAAAGAAAAAGTTGAAAACTAAAACCCGACTGCGATATAGTAAAATTGTTTTTCTATCGCTTGGTATATTTTAATGTTGTTGTACATTTATATTTATGCACTCAGAATTTTCTCCTCTTTCATTTGACACCCCACGCGATACAATAGCAAAACAATATCTTGGAGACCCCCACTTTTTTTCATGTAACATCCGTTAGGTCCACTTTTTTCGTATAAAATGTAGCCTATGTCACCCGGACCACACCCGGACACACCTCATTCACTAAAATCGGCCCAGTAGTTTACGTGCTACGGTGGAACACACAAAATCTGGATACAAACATACACACACACATACATACATACATAGATTGCTAAAATTATAACCCTTCCTTTTCGCTTTGCCGCAGTCGGGTAAAAAGGGTGGCTACTTGGCTGACTGATTTATCAACTCATAGCTGTATTGGGCGAATCAGCATTACAAACTTTGTGGAAGGATTTAAAAAATCCTATTAAAATCCACACGGATAAATCAAGGGTAAAACCAAATCTAGTATCTTTTGAAATGCTTGCTGCTTGAGTCATACAACTGATTATCAAAATCATTAACCTAAAAAAATAAGAAGCATGTCATCAAAAACTAATCATTAGTTGATAGATTAACACATCTTTAGCCTAGTTGATTGATTAGTGATTATAATTACTTAATCTTAATATTTTTAAAAGGAAAAGGGTAATGGCGACTGACTGAAAGATCTATGTTAACACACAGATAGGCTGAAAGAGGCATATGCCCATGGGCAAACTGAATGAAAAAAGAAAAACAAACAAAACACCTGTGTCAAAATTATATTTATTTGATTAAAATATATGTATTTAATAGAATATATGTACATTAATGTATAACAGGTAATTCAGTAAATAAAGGCTTATATTATTATAACTTAGGTAAGTTAAGTAGTGAACTTCTATTTCTTTAATATTCGTTTAGTTTAAATCTCTGCAACTTACAAAAATTAAGTACTAATTAATAATTATACTACTACTAATAAGTACTAGTAAATATTAGCATTATAATTTTATTACATAAAAGATGTTTAAAGTAAGTAACTCAATAATTTAAATGCTGTTACTATGTCACCAAAAGACATGGGTAACTAAAGAGTTAAGTTATAAATTAACCATGAAAATGGCAATATTAAACAGCAAGGTATAACTAATCACTTTCACACACCTGCACTTCTATTTTACAGCTCAAGGGCGCGTCACAATGCCGTACATAAACCTATTGAATCCGATTATCAGATTAGTTACATTCTTCACATTCCATTAACTTGTTTTCTTACAAATTGACATAAAACAATGAAATTACGTAACTTTCGTAATTATTCCGAATGTTTTTCTAATCAACCTATTTAAAAATCACATGACTTCGAGTGATTTGAATTTGGAAATTTAAAAGAATACGGGAAACCTACTTTCGAACATGCAACGTAACTAATACGCGATACTTTCCCGTGTTAGTTATTTCCTTCAAAAAAAGTTGTTGAATACACTCAAAAGTAATAAAAAGTTGTTACAAACTTACCTTAGGGCGGGCAAACTCTTTTCGGCGTCCGTTAGCAAGAAAAACACGTGCAAAATCCACAAAAATTCGAGCCACTCACTGATTCACACACCCAAACTTGTTGTCATATTTTAACATTTATTTCACAGAATATCGACATCCAAAAGTAAGGAAATTATCTTCAAAAGTACGTATCGGTCATGGTAAATAACATCTAAGGCACTGATTACGCGTTTTCGTAAGAAAATGTTGTTTTAATTGAGAAAACAAGTCGGCATTTTTTGTGATACAAAAACTTGCACAACTCGTCCTACGTGCATCGTTTGACACTTGCTGTCAAGCAAGTTGCCATCGCGTCCAAGTCCAGAACAATTTTTTTTTTACCCAGAGATATTATAAAGCGCTGTCCTTCCTGTATGCTGCCAGCAAATAAAATCTTCCCAATTTTAGGGAATATGCTGAGAATGTCAATTTTAAAAAACGAGTAAGTTTTATCTAATATTAACTGAACGAGGAATTGGAAAGCCATCCCTGTTTCCACACATAGGAAAAATAATAAAACCGTTGATAGGCCATGGTATTGCGACCTATCATGTTTACCGGCTGAAATACTCTATTCACGTAGTGCTAAATATAGTTTAAAAAAAAAAAAAAAAAAGAATATTAGCCAATAGCCATGTTAAATGACTAATATTCCCCTTTCCTCTCCAACTAAGCGTCAGGCTTGTGCTAGGAGTAGGTACATACGACAATAGTGCAACGGGCGGGGTATGAACCGTCGACCTTTCGGTTTTCAGTCCACTCCTTTACCGATTGAGCTATTGAGGCTCTGAAGTTATAAGAAGCAGACACATTTATACTGTTTCTTTCATCAGGGTATATTGATGGCTCTAATATTTGAAGATACCAGTGAAATTGAGATTTTTTACTTAGGAACACCACATACAAGGGGAAAGCGTGACATTTCACAAGATGGCGGTATTAGTTCTGATTTTGACTCACACGCCAAAAGATCTTTGTCGTACCGTACCTACTGTAGATGGCAATGTCAAACGTCCCTTGTCAAATCAAAGTTTATTAGTGTTTATTAGTCTGTGCTTTCAAATGCTTTCAAACGTTTTCATTTTTTAACCCCCGACCCAAAAAGAGGGGTGTTATAAGTTTGACGTGTGTATCTGTGTATCTGTCTGTGGCATCGGCATAATTTACACTTGTCAAACACTTCAAAATGCCTAAAAAATCTGAATTAAAATGTTATTATGACACTAAGCAGGTAGTATTACCAAAGTTGAATAAGCAACAAAATGTTGTATCAGTCCTACGCAGTTCTAATGAATATTTGAGATATCCACTCATAGTGTGATGTCTACATATCTATGGTGATGTCACACTGTACATTGTCATACCGATTATATCAACTAGGCCTGTAAAAGTAATGAAAATCACATCTTGTCCTGTTCTCTATTATCAAATTCATTTAAACATAAGGGGCATGAGACGGGCCTGCCCGCGAAATTCAAATTTTATTTGATCGATATTTAATCGATAGATATCGATATTTAATCGATAGATTCTCTGGTACAAATTCACGTGATGTGTCATGCGATTAGAAAACTTCACGGGCATGCGCTGCGCTCCGCCATATGTGCGCCGGCCCTTAGAGGTTGAATTTTCAAAAATCGTTAGCGAATGTTCAAGTCATAATAGCTATCTGCATGCCTTTCAGCCTAACAGTCTAATAGTTTGAGCTTAGCAGTCAGTTATACTCCTTTTCCTTTTTTACCTATATTTAGATTAATTTCGGGTAACATAATATAAACTTATAAACTATGAAATAAAACGCATTTTCAGGCATACTAAATTCATTTATTATAGATTCTTTGGCTTGGATAATTCTTTGCGACATAATTACTTAAAATAAATTAGAACAAAGGTAAAAAAATAAAATAATCACACTCGATTCGGACACACTTTGTTTTAATGCAACTTTGAGAGTCAACGGAAATTACTAGATGACAATTGGGAGGTCAAAAATTACTTATTTCTTAGGAACTATTAAATAGAGGGTCTTCCGAAATTCGTGAAATCCACGTCCGCTGGTAGTTTTGAGTTTGCTAACCATTTTTAATTATCGATTTAGCTAAAAAAAGTACGTCAATCTATGAATTTCATACAAGCTTCCTCACTGAGCAAGCGTTTTGACGTTTGATAAAAAGTCACTAATTTGACCAGTAGTTCTCATCCCTATTGGGTTATGAGGCGGGGTGAGGGAGGGGGGAGGGCACGACCCATCTTGACCTGTCGCGTACTATGCAATATTACATCCTCAGTTAGCATAGTTTTCGGTGAGAACCCAGATAGTTTAGCTTGCTTAGCTTGACTTAGCCCTAAGTTGAGTGTATGTGGAACTAAGCTAAACAAATTCGTGCTGCATGAAATAATGCTGATTTTCGTTAACTCTCAAAGTTACAGTACAATACAAAACTGAAATTCAGTTCACCATAGACGTACAAACAGAATGACATTACAAAAAAACATCCTTATATATACATAAGAGATCACATATTCCAAATTCAGTATCGTTAGATAATAACAATTCATAAATAAGTACTAAAATAAGATTTAGCAAGGTTAATATAAATATACTAATTAATATACATACAGGTTTTCACACAACTTTATATCATTGATCATAGTGAATAAGTATTGTTCTATGATTTTTAATGATTCCTTGTAATTAATTCTTCCTAGGGTTCCGTACTTCAAAAGGAAAAAGGAACCCTTATAGGATCGCTTTGTTGCCTGTTTGTCTGTCTGTCGTGTTTGCCAAATAAGGTTTTAATTTATTTTTAAGAATAATAGTTTTTGATTTATCGTGCAAAATGTTGCAAGAAATACCCGAGTACGGAACCCTCGGTGCGCGAGTCTGACTCGCACTTGACCGGTTTTTTATTAAATAGGTAAGTTTTGTAAAAAGTTGTATTAGTATTTCTAAATTTACCTTGCTTTATAAGCATTTTAAATGCATACATTTTGTGACACTTAATTACTTTTTTTTTGTATTTCAAGTTTAAAGCACTGTACACAGCAAAGTCCACTGTTGGCGTGACGTGTGCGTTTCAATATTGCAATCTATATGTTTAACTAGCCGATGCCCGCGAGTTCGCCCGCGTGGATTTAGGTTTTTCGAAACCCCGTGGGATCTCTTCAATTTTCCGGGATAAAAAGTAGCCCATGTGCTAATCCAGGATATTATCTATCTCCATTCCAAATTTCAGCCAAATCCGTCCAGTAGTTTTTGCGTGAAGGAGTAACAAACATACGCACACACATACAAACTTTCGCCTTTATAATATTAGTGTGATTAAGTGTAAGTGTATGTTTAATTTTTAAGTCAATTTTTCAATTGTCAAATAATTTTTACTAACTGTGGTATAAATTCGACGTTTTGTATTGGAAATCCGCCAAAATGTCAAATTTATCAGATAAAGTTTATTTGGCGATTGGAAAATCAGCCCTAACAATCGGTATTCTATTGTCTAAAGCCGGCGGCACGAGGCATCTTTGACAGCAAATGAAAATTCCCAGCTTTTTTTTAAATATATAGATTAACGCTTGGCCGCAATTTAATTATTTTATTTTTAAAAACTATACAGCTGCCATTTTTTGGGTTAAATCGCCAAAATTCAAAATTGCTCAAAATCGCTATTTTGAACCGTTTAAAACTATTGCAATGATTTCTATGTGACTTCCATAAAGCTGCCGATATTTGGCGTTCCCTGGCACTAAAACGCCAATGTACAAAATCGCTATTTTGAACCATTAAAACTATCCCGATGATTTCTATGTGACTTTTATACAGTTGCTTACGTTTAGCGTGGCTTGGCGCTAAAACGCCAAAAATCAAAATGGCCCAAAATAGCAATTTTGAACCATTAAAACTAATCTGATGATTTCTATGTGACTTTCATACAGGTGCTTATATTTGGCGTTCCTTGGCGCTAAACCGCCAAAGTTCAAAATTGCTCAAAATCGCTATTTTGAACCATTAAAACTATTCCGATGATTTCTATGTGACTTTCATACAGCTGCCTACATTTGGCGTTCCTTGGCGCTAAACCGCCAAAGTTCAAAATCGCTCCATATCGCTCCGTCCGTGGAAATGATGTCATTAGTCCGGTAGCCAGTGTTGTGCTCGCCACAACAGGCAGTAGAACCCGGTGTGTGTTGTTGTGTTGTTTGACTGAAAAAGAAAATAAACAAAAATTATTTTTTACTTTTTAGTGTTTGTGGTTTTTGAAGTCGGTTTTATTTTTCTTTTGAATTTTTTTTATTTCACAATTTTTAGTGGCCCCACTGTACTATAATATGCTATGCCCAGTTAAAACCCTACTGTTTACTAAACTATTACACTGATCACGAGCAATTTGCTCTTATCCATTGAGGAGTTCTGTTCTCCATCTCCAAAGATATTCATCAGATCTTCACCAAATTTATATGGAACCACTTGTACAGTATATATATATGTTACGGGCAACGTGATTAATTGGGAATTATTAATAAGGACCGGTCATTATTAATAATGCCCAAGAGCGATGGGCAAAGTGATTAATTTATCACTTTGACCGGCCATTATTAATAATGCCCGACGGCCCGTGGTCCATGTAATAAATCAATGTTTGAGATAGCTTGAATTTATCACTTGGACCGGGCTGTATGAATAATTCCCTACTTGTAGCCGGGCAATGTGATAAATTGGACCGCGGCCGTTGGCAGGGGCGCGTACGTGCGGGGGGAGGGCCTTAGATTAGGTTAGGTTAGCTCCTCTTCCATTGGCAGAGGAGGCTCGTTTCACCCACTGCTGGTCATAAGATTATCGAGGCTATCCATCCCATCGTCGAGGATTGGACGAAGAGGAAGCATGGAGCACTCACGTTCCACCTTGTACAGGTTCTTACGGGGCACGGGTGCTTTGGAAGATACCTGTGCAGGGTGGCGCGAACAGAGCCTCCAGAGGAAAGCCACCAGTGCGGTATTGTCTCAGACACGGCACAACATACGCTGGCAGAGTGCCAGGCGTGGACGGAGCCTCGTAAGTCACTGGTGGATATTATGGGGCAGGAGCTCTCATTGCCCGCCGTGATTAAATCCATGGTGAACAGTGAGAGGGCCTGGAAGCGATGGTCTCCTTCAACGAAGAAGTAATGACGCATAAGAAGGCAGCGGAGCGGCTGAGAGGAAGCCGAAAGCTCTCATCCCATGCGCTGCAAGAGAATCGGACGCAGGCGAGCTGCACACGACCATCGCTTGCCCCCTTGAGTAGGGCCTCCGGGTAATAGACACGGGGAGTCTGTTACCCGCGGGAGAGTAGGTCCTCGAGTTGGAAGGCAAGCCCTTGTTTCCAGCGAGCCTTAAACGGTGTTGGGGCCCCTTTTAGTCCCAGAGCTGTGCCTGCCTTGGCGGGCGCCGTTAGCTGGGTCGCAGTTCAAAACGCTCGTGTCCCTGTGCCCAGCAACAACGATTGAGACGCTAAGCCGTGGGGTTTTAGTCGGTAAGAGTCCGACATAACCACCTCGCCTCGCCGAGCACGGTGGTATCCATGAGGATTTTCCCACGTATCAAAAAAAAAGCTTAGGTTAGGTTAGGTTCTTTCATTTAATAAACAAAAACACTACAGTTCACCTATTTTATTACTTTGCCCAAGATAGGGTGGGCATTATTCATAATGGCCGGGAAAAGTGATTAAATATGCTGTTTTAATCACATTGCCCAATTGAGTCGGGCATTATTAATACAGGCCGGCCATTATTAATAGTGCCCGGACTTATCAAATTGCCCGTAACATATATACCCTTTCAGAAAAAAAAAATTCCAAATCAGTCCAGGGGTCTTTGAGTAATCGGGGAACATACATTTAAAAAAAAAAAGATTCCGACGAATTGAGAACCTCCTCTTTTTTTGAAGTTGGTTAAAAATTACATTTAAATTGTAGTTCCGCCTTCACAGTATCAATATTGAGTCGGTTTCGGCTACGCGGGTATTGGTCCACACAAGGAAAGTATTCTTTCTACTGGACAAAGCGTTTCATTTTGGTTTCACTGGCCAACTCCGGCTGAATTTGTAAAAAAATACGGGAGCTTTATTTACCCCGTATTTAATTTTCTCAATTATGGGTTTCTGTATTATCATTAAGCTGAGATAGCCTAGTGGTTAGAACGTCCGCCTCCTAATCGGAGGTCGGGGGTTCGATCCCGGGCACGCACCACTAACTTTTCAGTTATGTGCGTTTTAAGCAATTAAATATTACTTGCTTTAACGGTGAAGGAAAACATCGCGAGGAAACCTGCATTGCATGCCTGAGAGTTCTCCATGTTCTCAAAGGTGAGTGAAGTCTACCAATCCGCATTGAGCCAGCGTGGCAGACTATGGTCTAAACCCTTCTCATTCTGAGAGGAGACCTGTACACAGTTGTGGGGCGGAAATGGGTTGATCATGTATTATCATGCCCTGAAATACAGGGTGACCCGTAAAACATCTGGCAGTCGTATAATGGAGACAGTTACCTGAGCGGGCGCATACCGCTGCACGAGCGGGCGGTACCCCGCGCCGAACGTGGCGAGCAGCGCGCCGCGGGTGCTGCCGTGGGGTAGTAGCGGCACTATCGCGCGCACCTGCGACCAATCAGTACAACCATTAGTGTTATTAGGTTACCTACCTACCAGTTACTTAGAAATTGTATGAAAAAACATTTACTCAAATTTGACCAACTTCTGCCCGATTTTTTTCTTTCAATACAATGAAATGATCCTTACATGAAACTGAGTCGATTGGCATTAAAAAAACCGGCCAAGTGCGTGTCGGAAACACTCTTATTTCTGTGATGTAACCACAAATTCACAGTTTTCAGATTTATTCCTTTAGCACAAGGCTAAGACCTACCTACCTACCAAATTTCATGATTCTAGGTCAACGAGAAGTACCCTATAGGTTTTCTTGAGAGACACGACGGACGGACGGACGGACAGACAGACAGACAACAAAGAGATCCTATGAGGGTTCCGTTTTTCCTTTTGGGGTACGGAACCCTAAAAAACCCACTAACCTCCTCCTCATAGGGTCGGAAGACGGTGAGTGGTCGCAAGGAGGCGGCGTGCGCGACCACGATGCAGCCCCACGCGGTGCCCACGTACACCTCCTCGCCCAGCACGCACAGCGCCGTCACCTGGCAACAGCACACCTTCACACTGCGTTACGTTATACGTACTCACACTAACCCACACTAGCACTAAAATTACTTATTTTTCAAGAAAATCTTCTATAAGAAAGTAACTTTTGTTTCAGTCATATTTCAGCCATGTCCGCCAAGCAGAACAGCCATTTTGAAGCCCCCATCTTGCAACAATAATCGTCGCTATTTTACTATTTTTTACTCACGCTAACCCCTTAAAAATGGTCGCCAACAGAACAGCTGGTTTTAATTAGTGCTCCATGCAATATCCACAAGTGTGTGTGTGTGTGCGTGTGTATGTGAGAGAAAGAGAGAGGGAGTGAGAGAGTTATAGTGTGTGCGTGTGCGCGTATGTGTGTAATTTTGCATGTAGTTGAGTGCAGTGTATGTTTGTGGTGTGTATATATTGTATACTAGAGGATGCCCGCGACTTCGTCCGCGTTAATTTAGGTTTTTAAAGATCGCGTGGGAACTGTTTGATTTTCCGGGATGAAAAGTTGCCTATATCAATAACAGGGACGCAAGCTACCTCGGTACCAAATTTCATACGAATCGATCAAGCGGATGAGTATTTAGGAATCCCACGGGAACTGTTTGTTTTTCCGGGATAAAAAGTAGCCAATGTCCTTCCCTGGAATGTATCCTAAGTCTGTACAAAATTTCATTAAAATCGGTTCAGCGGTTGAGCCGTGAAAGCGTAGCAGACAGACAGACAGACAGACAGACACACTTTCGCATTTATAATATTAGTATGGAAGTATGGATGTGTGTGCCACATACCCGACACCGCTCCTCGTTGAGTCGCTCGTCCAACGCGATGGACTGCAGGCTCTCCGAGCACGGCGCGAGCTTGCTGCAGTCGAGCCTCGCGCTTGCTCGACGAGTTTGCGCGCACCACGCGTACACGAACACTCCTACAAACAAGCGGTAAATATCTATACTAATAATAAATAAAATTGGAGTGTCTGTCTGTAATTTCGAAATAACTACCTCATATTGACCTCATATGGTTATTTAAACGATACCATAACTGAATCACACGTTTTTAAAATTTTTGTCTGTCTGTCTGTCTGTCTGTTTGAAAAGGCTAATCTTCGGAACGGCTGAACCGATTTTGACGGGACTTTCACAAACAAGTAGAGGATTGACCAGGGCGTAACATAGGCTACTTTTTTAACCGACTTTCAAAAAGGGAGTTGTGTTTTTCTACTTATGTATACCGAAATCTCCGAGATTTCTGAACCGATTTGCGTCATTTTTTTTTAATCGATAGAGGAACTTTGGGACATTGTTTCATAAAAAATTTGGGATTCCAACTCCTCAATTCTGATGCTGCAGGGGATCTGACCAATCCACGCGGGCGAAGCTGCGGGCATCAGCTAGTATATAATAACACTAACCTATTGTAACCTGTATAATATGTTATACAAAGTGTTTTTTTTTAACTTGGACAGTATGGGGAAATCTAAAACCATAGAAGACACTGGGAAAGCGTCTTAGGAACCATTTGCTCTTTTTTTATGAAAACAATTTTGGCGGAGTCAACTTTTTTCCTATGTACCACGGTGAGGTTACCTATGCACAATAGCAGACGTATATGTGTAGTCGAATATTGAAAAAATACAGTGAACCTTTATTTAAACAGAAGTTAAAATAAAGTGAAAATGAAAACAAGTGTAAATTAAAAATTTATAACACCCCCGACGATCCAAAGTATCTGAGTTTTCCAAAACATCATTTTCAAATAAATAATTATGTATTTAGGCAACGTCCATCTTGACAGCTTGACATTTGTCTATTGACATAATATTATGAACCTAACGGTTATCTAACCTTCTTTTCTACAAGAAAACTAGAAAAGAGCTGATAACTTTCAAACGGCTGAACCGATTTTCTTGGATTATATCTAAGAACACTCTTAATCAAGCAACCTCTCAAACAAAAAAAACTAAATTAAAATCGGTTCATTCGTTTAGGCGCTACGATGCCACAGACAGATACACAGATACACAGATACACACATCAAACTTATAACACCCCTCTTTTTGGGTCGGGGGTTAATAAAGTATCAATATCTACTTAAATATGAAGTTGGTTGAATACGGTGACCACTCACCGGGTGAGCAGCTCCCCAGCACGACGGGCACGTTCCTAGCGGCCGCGAGAAGAGCCAGCTTCCCCGGCGCGGGTGCAGGCAAGGACTCTGCCGCACTCACACCTTCCTCTGTCACTGTGTAAGTGTAGAGTCTGTCTCCACCCGCCCACACCTCGGTACTGTAAGTTCCGATAGGTATTCCGAAAATATTATATTTCAAGTGTAAATTAAAAATTTATAACACCCCCGACATGTGAAGGTTACAGTAACTAGAAAAGAGCTGATAACTTTCAAACGGCTGAACCGATTTTCTTGGATTATATCTAAGAACACTCTTAATTAAGCTACCTTTCAAACAAAAAAAAACTAAATTAAAATCGGTTCATTCGTTTAGGCGCTACGATGCCACAGAGAGATACACAGATACACACGTCAAACATAACTTTTTGGGTCGGGGGTTAATGAATGAATTAATGAAAAAATAAATAAATAAATTTGGAAGGTCGGAGGTTCGATCCCGGGAACGCACCTCTAACTTTTCCGAGTAATAACCGTTTAAGGAAATTAAATATCATTCCCTTTGACGGCGAAGGAAAACATCTTGAGGAAACCTGCATGCCTGAGAATCACACTAATATTATAAAGGCAAAAGTTTGTGTGTGTGTGTGTGTGTGTGTGTGTGTGTGTGTGTGTGTGTGTGTGTGTGTGTGTGTGTGTGTGTGTGTGTGTGTGTGTGTGTGTGTGTGTGTGTGTGTGTGTGTGTGTGTGTGTGTGTGTGTGTGTGTGTGTGTGTGTGTGTGTGTGTGTGTGTGTGTGTGTGTGTGTGTGTGTGTGTGTGTGTGTGTGTGTGTGTGTGTGCGTGCGTGCGTGCGTGCGTGCGTGCGTGCGTGCGTGCGTGCGTGCGTGCGTGCGTGCGTGCGTGCGTGCGTGCGTGCGTGCGTGCGTGCGTGCGTGCGTGCGTGCGTGCGTGCGTGCGTGCGTGCGTGCGTGCGTGCGTGCGTGCGTGCGTGCGTGCGTGCGTGCGTGCGTGCGTGCGTGCGTGCGTGCGTGCGTGCGTGCGTGCGTGCGTGCGTGCGTGCGTGCGTGCGTGCGTGCGTGCGTGCGTGCGTGCGTGCGTGCGTGCGTGCGTGCGTGCGTGCGTGCGTGCGTGCGTGCGTGCGTGCGTGCGTGCGTGCGTGCGTGCGTGCGTGCGTGCGTGCGTGCGTGCGTGCGTGCGTGCGTGCGTGCGTGCGTGCGT
The DNA here is from genome assembly GCF_905333055.1 of Maniola jurtina. Lineage (NCBI taxonomy): Eukaryota > Metazoa > Arthropoda > Insecta > Lepidoptera > Nymphalidae > Maniola > Maniola jurtina. Next base: position 6,419,985 of record NC_060054.1, on the reverse strand, counting down.
GCGTGCGTGCGTGCGTGCGTGCGTGCGTGCGTGCGTGCGTGCGTGCGTGCGTGCGTGCGTGCGTGCGTGCGTGCGTGCGTGCGTGCGTGCGTGCGTGCGTGCGTGCGTGCGTGCGTGCGTGCGTGCGTGCGTGCGTGCGTGTGTGTGTGTGTGTGTGTGTGTGAGTGTGTGTGTGATGTAGGATACATCCACGCGAACGAAGTCGCGGCCATCAGCTAGTTCTTTATAATATTCTCAAATGTGTGTGAAGTCTGCTAATCCGCACTTGTACCGCTATGGCCCAGAGAGATATTGAGAGGTGATCCGTCCTCTGTAGTGAGCCGGCTATGGACTGATCATGATGATAATCAAACCTACCCGTTATTGGTGTGGACGGAGGCAAGGCAGCATAGTTCGGTGGCGGTGCCGAGCTCAGTCAGCACGAAACTGCCTTCCGCTTCCGGCCGCTCCGACGTCACTATGAACAACCTGCAATATGTTAATTACTTTCTCTAAATTTTGCGGAATACATTGTCTCTAAAATCTTCGGAATTTATTGTTTCTTATATCATCAAGTAATAGTTATTAGTTATATAATAGCAAGCTAGCGAAGGTAAGGTAAGGTTGAACCATGAGCAAGATTCACTTTGCATAATAAAATAAATAAATTTCAAAAAAAAAAAAAAAAACTTTTTCATAATGCTCCTGCGGAAATGGATATCACTAGATTACCTGCCAACCGAGAGATTGCGTAGAACAGCATTAGCTACTATCTGCATTTGCGAAATTGAATCTCTAAAATAAGCGGAATTTACTCTTAAATTAGAAAGAAAGAAAATTAGTTTATTCATCTTGTGTGTGCATCAACAAGTATAGACAAACTTAGGTTAGTATTGGGTTAGTAGTAGATTTTAATAAGTACTTAATAATAACTAATTCTTGCACCCACATGGCACAAGATGAAAAGGCCCCGGCTCAGCATTAATGCTGCAGGTTTTAAAACAAATTCAAATTCAAATTCAAAATTATTTTTATTCAATTAGACTTTTACAAGTTCTTTTGAATCGTCAAAAGCATCTACCACTGGTTCGGAATGCTTTTCCTACCGAGAAGAACCAGCAAGAAACTCGGCGGTTGCTCTTTTCAAAGATTTGATATACAATATTATGCCATGTATAAAAGCAATTGAAGTCCTGCGCATTGCTGGAGCGAATTGCAGGTCAAATCCACGCTTTTTTATCATTTACATAATCTTCGATAGTATAATATGCTTTTCTCAGGAGCATATTTTTAATAGATTTTTTGAACCTGTGTAAAGGCAAGTCCAAAATTGGCTGAGGAATTTTGTTATAAAAGATTATACCCATTCCCACAAATGACTTTTGGACCTTCCTGAGGCGGAGCGTAGGAGTCGCAAGCCTGTTACGGTGTCTAGTCAGCCTGTTGTGTAGATCGCCAACTCTCTTGTAACTAAGAATATTTTGTCTTACAAAAATTATGTTGTTGTAAATATATTGAGAGGCTACGGTAAGGATACCTATTTCCTTAAATTTTTCTCGAAGTGAATCGCGTGGTTTTAAGTTATAAATTGCGCGTATTGCCCTTTTTTGTAATACAAAAATTCTCCCAATATCTGCCGCTCTACCCCATATTAAGATTCCATAAGACATAATACTATGAAAATAAGCAAAAAACCTGAGCGCTGGTATTAAATTAGCGGAATTTAACTCTAAAATAAGCGGATCTTATTCTTAAAAGAGTAAAGGTATCTCAGGCATACCTTCCGCAAGCCAAGGCTATAGCCAGGCGGGGCAGAGGCGCGAGGTGGTGCAAGGCCGCGACCGCACTGGGCGCGCCGCCCACCGCCTCGTGCAGCCGCACGCTCCACGACAGCGTGCACGTTGATATCCTGCACGAACAACATTTACACTTCTAAAAATCTATATCTATACTAATCCATACTAATATTATTGTTAAAACAATCATAAATAACTTTTTTTATTTCAGTTACATAAGGACGACTGTCCAGAGCTGGTAGAGAAAGTAGAAATCCTTTTGGTGGTGAAAATGGTTTAATCAATCGGTTTACATGAAATTGTACATAATAAGTAAAATTACAAGTGTAAATTAAAAATCTATAAGTAACACCCCCGACAAGAAGGTTACAGTAGCATGAAAAGAGCTGGTAACTTTCAAACGGCTGAACCGATTTACTTGGATCTCGATCAAGCTACCTTTCAAACAAAAAAACTAAATTATAATCGGTTCATTCGTTTAGGCGCTACGAGGCCACAGACAGATACACAGATACACAGATACACAGACACACAGATACACAGATACACAGACAAACTTCAAACTTATAACTTCACTCACACACGTCAAACTTATAACACCCCTCTTTTTGGGTCGGGGGTTAAAAATAAGTGTGTACGTCCGTTTCGCACCGATGCTAGGTAACGAAGGATTTGAGTGTAGTCTGCATTCTGTATAGGGTGTTATTTGACTCTCTCGGCACGTTTCGCTGATGAAGGAAGTCATCCAGCGTAACATCTTAGACAATAATTATAGTGGCAACACCACGCGGGTGGCGTGTCTCTCTTTCAAGAACTATGAGTGAAAAATGGTCGACAATTGTGCCAAATTATAAATAAATAATCAAAGCATAATCTAAACCTAGTGAAAAACACAATTTTAAGTGAGTAAACAATTATAAGTGCGAAAGTGTGTCCGTCTGTCTGTCTGTTAGCTTTTCACAGCCCAACAGTTTACCCGATTTTGATGCAAGGTACAAACATAGCTTACAACCCAGGGATTGACAAAAGCTACTTTTTATCCCGAAAAATCAAAGAGTTCCCAATAGATTGCGGATTTTTGTCATAAAAGGGGTTTTCTTATTCATTCCCACAAATGACTTTTGGACTTTCCCGAGGCGGAGCGTAAGAGTCGCAAGCTTATTACGGTTTTTAGTTTGCCTACTATGTAGATCACCAATTATTTCATAATTAAGAATATTTTGTTTTATAAAAATAATGCTGTAAGTATACCTATTTCCTAGTCTGAAAGGGAATCGCGTGGTTAGGTTGTGTTTTGCGCAAACGAATTTTGCCGATTCTACTTAATAAAAGTGGTAATACTGTACTCACGCGTAAACAAAGAGCCGACCGACGGAATCAGCGAGCCACATACTGGTGCCGACTCTGCACATCGCTGTCACCACCACTGGCTCCGAGTTATCTGGAATAACGATATAAATAAATACAAGTTTATTTCAAGATTTGATAGTTCTAATTTATCAATCCAATAAAGTTGAAATGAGCTTGATGCCTATCTTTTAGTGTTGATCATTGAGTTAGCGAATTAACATATACGTTAAAAAGATCCGGAGAAGTTAACCCACCCTGGCGAAACTCTCACTCTGACTTATGGTCGTCAGTAGTTGTATCACCCTAGCTTACATGATTCGTTTGGCTACCAAGTATCAATATTTCAACACCTGTACCATTGATTCAGGGATCCTGAGCTATCCAATTAGCTATTCTGGTCTACAAGGATGATATAAAAGCTTAATTTGCTATAATAATGATAAATGTCGTCGACATTCCATCTACACGCACGAAACGTTTTGCATCTTCATTCCTCATACGCATGGCTAAGGTTTGGAATACTCTCCCGCGATCTGTGTTTCCTACCAATTACAATCCTACATCTTACGGTATCTTTAAAACAAGAGTGAATAGGCACCTTCTAGGTAAACGCGTCCCATCTTAGACCACATTATCACTTTCAGGTGTGATTGTAGTCAAGCGCTTGCCTATAGTGAATAAAAAAAAAAAAATCCGCCAAACCAACGAAATCTGTATGGTAAGTAAAATTAAGTTAATCTGTATGTCTGCAAAGACTTTGCAATTAGGCATCGTGAGGTCTACATCTCCTGAGGATGCTCCGGTGTCGGGGCGAAACGCGCGTCATTTGTGTGGTGCTGCGTACCATACAGATTTCGTTGGTTTGGCGGATTATAGCAAATTAAGCTTTTATATCATCCTTGTATATCATGGACTTCCGCAAAATAACGCCTGCTTCTATAATATGCTGGTGTACTCACCTGGCGGCACCCGGACTGTGTGGTGGTGTGTGAAGGTGGTGGGGGTAGTTATGAGCGTATGCGCACGCTCCGGCTCTGCGCCCCCGTACCATATCTCCCACCCGTCCGCACCATCATCTGCGGAAACAAACATTTCGCTAATAATGTGTTTTTAGCGTTCCGTACCTCAAAAGGAAAAACGGAACCCTTACAGGATCACTTTGTTGTCTGTCTGTCAAGAGACCTATAGCGTACTTCCCGTTGACCTAGAATCATGAAATTTGGTAGGTAGGTAGGTCTTATAGCACAAGTAAAGGAATAAATCCAAAAACCGTGAATTTTTAGTTACATCATTAAAAAAAATATTAAAATATGTTTAAATTTTCAAAGTAAGATAACTATACAGTGAGGTATCATACGAAAGGGCTTTACTTGTACATCCCATAACAGATTTTTATTTATTCTTATGTAGTTTTTTATTTATCGTGCAAAATGTTGGGAAAAATACCCGAGTACGGAACCCTCAGTGCGCACTCGGCCTTGGACTCGGTTTTTTTTAAAGTTATATCCATAAAAATTGGTTTTGGGGCTCTGGGTTAAAAATTAAAAAAATACGTTAGTAGATTTTGTAATAAATCGATACGAGTATAATTTGATGAAGTGTGAACGCATAGTACCTACTCTGTGACAATGTCATTGTATAAAATATGTTCTGTGGCAACTGTCATCCTTTCTCTTGTTGGCCGCGTCCGAATAAATTGCTGTCTGTCATAAGTGTTATTTTATTTAAATAATATAATATTTTGAATTTCGCCAAAATAGTTCCTTTAGGTTTTGGGCCCCGGACGGCCACTGCGCGTAATAAATTAAAATCAAATAAATACAGTTTATTTCGGCGGATTAAGACAGATTTCGGACGAACGCGTAGGGCCTTTACTTTTCAGGACATCATGGCGTCAATCAATCCACTTGCCTTTATTGAGAAGCTCACTGGTCGAGACAACTACAATACATGGAAATTCGCCGTGAAATCATATCTCGAGCACGAGGATTTGTGGGAATGTATTGATCCGGGCGCTAAAGATGCTCAAAAAGATGTCAAGGCAAAGTCAAAAATCATATTGCTTATTGACCCGGTAAATTATATACACGTTCAAGAAGCACGGACAGCACGCGAGGTATGGCTAAACTTACAGCGCGCATTCGACGACTCCGGCCTGTCACGTAAGGTAGGACTTTTGAAAGATTTAATTACAACAAGCCTAGATAGTTGCTCAAATGTTGAGGAATACGTGAACAAGGTGATGTCCACTGCACACAAACTCAGAAATATAGGTTTTGCTGTAGATGATGAGTGGTTAGGCACTTTGCTTCTGGCAGGTTTGCCGGACACCTACAAACCTATGATCATGGCAATAGAGAGTTCGGGTGTGTCTATTAGTGCAGATTTTGTAAAAACTAAAATTTTACAAGATGTAAAGTCCTCTGACTCAGCTGCATTTTATACTAATTATAGTAAAAGGAATGTACACAAGTTTAGTCGGAACAAGGGTCACGGAAAGGGACCCAGGTGCTACACCTGTAACGAATATGGTCACAAGAGCACAAATTGTACTTCTAGTAAGAAGAAAGAGAGTAAATCTAAAAGTAATAATAGCAATTCTGGATTTGTAGCTGCTTTTTCTGCTTTTTCAGTTAGCGTTGACAATTGCTGGGTCATCGACTCCGGTGCGAGTGTGCATATGACCAACCGAGAAGATTGGTTATATGATCGCAAGACAGCAACAGTAGCAACGATAAAAATGGCAGACAGTAAAAGCTTACAAGTGAAAGGATGTGGCAATTTAAATCTACAAATACCAGGATCCGGCAACAACACTCAAGTCATTCAGGTTAGAGACGTTTTATACGTGCCAGGACTAGCAACCAACTTGCTGTCAGTCAGTCAAATGACTCGGAATGGGTGTCAGTTAAAATTTACAGAAAATGAATGCAGCGTCTATCAAAATCAGAAATTAATTTTGACAGCTAAATGTATAAATAATATGTATGTGGTGAATGATGCAGCATATGCACTTTTTACTTCTACTTATTTATGGCATCAAAGATTAGGTCACCTAAACTTTACTGACCTTGCAAAAATTAAAGAATTTACTACTGGTACCGATTTACCACAGTCCATAAATACAAATAATGTACTTTGCACTACTTGTATTGAAGGAAAGCAGACGAGACAGTCGTTTAAGCATGAGGGCACGAGAGCTTCTGAAATCCTCGGTTTAGTTCACTCCGATATATGTGGACCCATGGAAAAGCTATCTCTGGGAGGTGCCAGATATTTTATTACATTTATTGATGACTGTTCTAGGAAAGTTTATGTTTATTTTTTAAAATCAAAGTCTGATTCCTTAGAAAAATTTAAAGAGTTCAAAAATCTTGTTGAAAATCAGTTAAATAGAAAGATTAAGATATTAAGAACAGATAATGGCAAAGAATATGTAAATAATGAGTTTGATAACTTCTTGAAAAAATCAGGTATCCAACATCAAACAACCAATCCTTACACGCCTGAGCAAAATGGGTTAGCCGAGCGAATGAACCGAACTTTGGTCGAGAGAGCTAAATGTATGCTTTTAAATTCCAGTTTATCTAAACAATTTTGGGCTGAGGCAGTGTCAACAGCAGCATATGTCATCAACAGAGCTCCCACGAAGTCGCTACAATACAAGACTCCTGAGGAAGTATGGAGTGGAAAGAAACCAGACATAAGTAATTTGAGAATATTTGGTTGTAAAGCTATGGTGCATATTCCCAAAGAGAAAAGACAAAAATGGGATAGTAAATCTCAAAAATTAATATTCGTTGGATATTGTAGTGACACAAAAGGATATAGGTTATATGATGAGTCAAAGAAACAAGTTTTAAGAAGTAGAAATGTCATATTTTTAGAAAATGATATTAAAAAGGATTATGCACTTATTCCATTGACTGAAAAGAATACTGACAGCTTACAAGAGACCTCAAAAGAGTCCTGCAGCACAACTGCTGATGCAGCAGATCTGAGTACAAGCTCTCTTATAGATAGCTCTGACACAACTTATGGTGCTGATGAGACCTATGTACCAGAGGAGCCAATAAAGGAAGTTACCCCAAGGCAGATATCTTTGAGACCTAGACAAAACATCAAGAAGACTTTTTTATGTCAGGCGGTAACCAGCTCTGTTACACCGATAGAAGAGGATCCTGAGACACCAGAGGCAGCTTTGTCAAGCGTTAACTGTCTTCAGTGGCAAAAAGCTATGGAATCTGAGTATAATTCACTAATAGAGAATAACACGTGGACACTCACCGATCTTCCATCAGGTCGTCGAGCCATACCTTGCAAATGGGTTTATAAGACGAAGCTGGATGCAGAAGGCAACATAAGCAAATATAAAGCAAGATTAGTTATCAAAGGCTATGCACAACGGCGAGGTATTGACTATGAAGAAGTGTATGCGCCTGTTGTCCGTCATACCTCAGTTAGATACTTGATCGGCTTGGCTGTTAAATACAAAATGAAAATAGAGCAGATGGATGCTGTGACTGCCTTCCTTCAAGGTGAAATTGACGTGGAATTGTACATGGAGCAGCCACCATTATATAAACAAAATGAACAAGTATGTAAACTTAATAAATCAATCTATGGCTTAAAACAAGCAAGCAGAAGATGGAATATGAAACTAAATGATGTCCTACAAAATATTGGTTTGAAAAGGTCAAAGGTCGAACCTTGTATCTATTACAATATTTCTAAGAAAAATATATTAATAATTGCAGTATATGTGGATGACTTACTTTTGTTTTATACTGATGAAAATGAAGCTAAAAATTTAAAACAACAATTAAAGGAAAATTTTAAAATGCAAGACATAGGAAGAGCTAATTACTGCATTGGGTTCAGAATTACATACCTAGAAGATGCTATATGCATTGATCAAACAAGATATATTGATCAGATCTTAGAACGTTTCCATATGGGTGAATGTAAGCCTGCGAGTACACCCATGGAACCAGGAATGATACTTACAAGCTCTGGTAAAGATATCTTGACAGACGTACCCTATCAAGAAGCTATTGGATGTTTACTTTACTTATGCCAAGGAACTAGGCCCGACATAACCTATGCAGTTAACACTTTGAGTAAATTTAATAATAAACCTGAAATTAATCACTGGCAAGCAGTCAAGAGATTAATGCGTTACCTGAAGGGTACAAGAAATATGAAACTAATGTACAAGCCAAATAACGAATCAATCATTGGATACTGTGATGCTGATTGGGCTTCAAACTCTGAAGATCGTCGTTCTTGTACTGGTTACATTTTTATGTTTCAGGGCTCTGCCATATCATGGAACTCAAGGAGGCAACCAACAGTAGCCTTATCCACCACCGAGGCAGAGTATATGTCTCTGTCTGCCGCAGTTCAAGAAGCCTTATGGTTAAGGCAGCTGCACACTGAACTTTGGCCGCAAGAAAAACTTTTTCCTCTGAAATTGTACTGTGATAACCAAAGTGCAATCAAGCTAACGTGTAATGAAAGTTTTCAGGCTCGCAGCAAACACATCGACGTGCGGCATCACTTTGTAAGAGACAAGGTAGCCAATGGAGAGATTTGTGTCGAGTACGTTGAAACCAGCTCGATGACTGCAGACTCGCTGACCAAAGCCCTGCCAAAGCCAAAGCATCAACACTTCCTTGGAGCTATGGGTTTGCGTTCAAGGGAGGATGATGAAGTGTGAACGCATAGTACCTACTCTGTGACAATGTCATTGTATAAAATATGTTCTGTGGCAACTGTCATCCTTTCTCTTGTTGGCCGCGTCCGAATAAATTGCTGTCTGTCATAAGTGTTATTTTATTTAAATAATATAATATTTTGAATTTCGCCAAAATAGTTCCTTTATAATTTCCTGGCGCCCTAGTTACCTGCGAGTCGTCTCAAGGGTGCTCCGGCGGCGGCCTGCGCGGGCCTGGCGGCGGCCGCGTCGCGCAGCGCGAGGTACTCGGGCGCTGCGCACACGGCCACCAGCGCGGCGGCCGAGGGCCTCAACTCGGGGGCGCCGCTCCAACACCGCCGCATGCTCTCCAACATACTGCATGGGTATTGTAGGTCCTGTATAACGACATATGTATTTTAGATGATTTAGATAATTTAGCTTAGTTTAACTTAACTTTACTTTAACTTAATTTCCATCTTATTATATTCTTTTAAAATTTATAACTTAGTTATTTTTTCATAGTCCTTAGGTTAGCTATTATATTATTTTTTTATATTTTACTGTACGACTTATGTTTATGTTAATGCATGCTGTGACTGCCCGTAAGTGGAGTTGCATAAGAGCTCTAGAATTTAAGGAACAAAATGTATTTAATCTAAATGTGTAACTCTGTGGGCGGTACCATATTAAATAAATAATTAAATAAATAAATATGTACCTACATATTAAAAGCATAAACTAGCTGACTGACTAACGTAGCTTTAGTTTTAAGTTACGTAATTAATTATCACCACTATATCGTACAAATTTAACAATTTCGACCATCAAAATGAGTACAATTGTACCTACTTTGAATAAATGACTTTGACTTTGACTGACATTGATTTAATGTACGTTCATGCGTATACGTTATCTCGATAATGTGTGTGCCCAAAAGCTTTTTACCCGACTGCGGCAAAGCCAAAAGGAAAGGTTATGATTTTAGCAGTCTATGTATGTATCCAAATTTTGTGCGTTCCATTGTAGCGCCTAAACCACTGGGCCGATTTAGATAAATGAGGTGTTAATTGATTCGTTGTAAAAAGTCCAGGTGACATAGACTATATTTAATACGAAAATAATTAACCTAGCGGATGTTACATCAAAAAAGGGGGTCTCCAAAAAATTTCTTTGCTATTGTATCGAGTGGGATGTCAATTGAAAGAGGAGGAAGTTTTGAGTTCATGAATATAAATGTATTACAACATTGAAATATACCAAGCGACAGAAAAACAATTTAAGTGTAACTACCTGACGCCCGCGACTTCGTCCGCGTGGATTTAGGTTTTTCGAAATCCCGTGGGAACTCTTTGATTTTCCGGGGGACAAAAAGTAGCCTATGTGCTAATCCAGGGTATTATCTATCTCCATTCCAAATTTCAGCCAAATCCGTCAGTAGTTTTTGCGTGAAGAAGTAACAAACATACACACATACACACAAACTTTCGCCTTTATAATATTAGTGTGAAGTGTGATTGTGTGAAGTGTGAAAGTGTGATGTGATGTGATGTGAAGTGTGATAAATCGCTAGTGCTTACCCTAGGCGACAAAGGAGGCCTTGCTCCCTCCAAAACGGCCTCCTTAACAGCCTCGTGGCCCTCAAAGGGCTGTCGCAGAGTGAAGATCTCGTACAGAAGCATTCCGTACGAGAAACAATCGACCTGTAAAATAATGTAATGTAAACATTCTTGTGATTTATTTGTTTTCTTTTTGTATATGTTACACTCAAAGACCAAAATTTTTCATTTATCGATAAAACAGATCCCGAATTAGGAGTCAAGATAAGAGAAGAATGCGCTCTAGCGTTTATAAATACCCGATTTGAGATGCAATTGGTATGACACAATTTTTAATAGCTATATAATAATAATAATATACTGTAAAGCTCCTAAACACAGGACGGACGAACGGACGGACGGACGGACGGACGGACGGACGGACGGACGGACGGACAGACAGACAGACAGACAGACAGACAGACAGACAGACAGACAGACAGACAGACAGACAGACAACAAAGTGATCCTATAAGGGTTCCGTTTTTCCTTTTGAGGTACGGAACCCTAATAACGAGTTTTGGTATACCGTGATAGTTCATGTCAGATAATGTCTACAGTTCAAAAATATGAGGTCCCAAAAATTTTATAAACCATTTATTAAAAAAAAAGTTTTTATTAAAATACCTTCTCCGTATATTCTTCCTCGCCGTTGTAACGCATGATTTCCGGCGCCATGAAACCTTCCGTGCCTCCAAATCCTTTTGTACCAGAGGGGGGAGCCAGGCGAGATATTCCTACGAATATTAGTGAAATCTTCCGGTAAGTCATATAGGCGAAAGGTTCTGCTTTTTACACTTTCAAAATTTATAATATTAAATTTATTAAGCAGCCTAAATCTAATAATCTTATAATCTTTTATAACAAAATTCCTCAGTCAATTTTGGACTTTACACAGGTTCAAAAAATCTATTAAAAATATGCTCCTGAGAAAAAAGAAAAGCATATTATACAATCGAAGATTATGTAAATGATAAAAGAGCGTGGATTTGACCTGCAATTCGCTCCAGCAATGCGCGGGACTTCAATTGCTTTTATACATGGCATAATATTGTTTATCAAATCTTTGAAAAGAGCAACCGCCGAGTGTTTTGCTAGTTCTTCTCGGTAGGAAAGGCATTCCGAACCAGTGGTAGATGCTTTTGACGATCCAAAAGAACTTGTAAAAGTCTAATTGAATAAAAATATTTTGAATTTTGAATTTTGAGTATTCTATTTTAATTTTATTATATCTTACCTAGAGTATTAAGAAAAGTAATCAGTTTTATTTATTTTTATTGACAACTCACGCTTGACCAAAAAACTGATTGGCCAAAATTTTTTTCACATAAAAGGACCCTACGGTTCCCATATCGTTTTGGATTTCCCCATACTGTAGCAGTTGAAAAAAATTGGTTGTCTGTAAAGTCGGTTTACTGACGATAGTTGAACGTGACAACAAAGGCCGATTGTGCTTCTTTGTCGCTCGTTCCGCGCTCTCGATTGCACTTCAAGCCTTACATGGAACGCCTCAGAGCGAGGTAACGCCGCATGAGTCATGTTTTTTCGTGCGTGCAGCCGGCTCTATCGAATTATAAGACGTTGTCACGTCAAAACATGCTGTAGAATAAATAGTATATTCGTTATGTTTCATCTTACCATAGTCGCCTAGTTTGACGTGCACGTCGATTGGTTCCGTACTGAACTCCACCGTCTCTGCGTCCTGCGGCGCCGGCAGCGACCACACCAGCACGTTTTCCGACTGCACACATACACACTTTATAGGTATACAAGATGTTTATATCCAACTAAGGAGTACATAAAGCCTTCGTCCAGCGCCTAATCTCTCTCCGGTCGTGTCGAATTTCCGTCCCATCGGGCTATGAGGGTGAGGGAATGGAGAGTGCACCTCTGTTTGTACATACTTGTGCACTATAATATCTCCCGCGTAATTTGCTAATCTCTATAGAGATTTTGGTATTTTATTTGTACAAATTAGGCTAAAATAGTAAATTTTACTGATAATGGCGCCGATTCTGTTATCTTTCTCTAAACTAAATTTAGAGTATCTGCGTCCTCCTCCTTTTAATATTGTTGAAAAGGGACGGAACATGAATTTTACATTTAAAGACACTAAATTTTAGTGCACGCTATAAATAACAATAGCCTCGCGACTGGCAGCTAAAGTCAAGATGTGTCTGTACTTTTCATATTACATTGGTAAGAGGAGGATGCGAATACTCTAAAATTTAGTTGCCAACGGAATCGGTACCAATGTCGCCCTTTGTTTTTAAGACCATGTATTTCATACTTTGTCATAGTATTAAGCAAAAAAGCTATTTAAATACATAAATAAATTTCATTCCACTGAATACTACAAACGAGTTTCATTTCTACCTATAACATCGCCAAAGCATGTGAGGTGAGTGGTAATTATTATTAAGGGTCGAGGTATTTGAACCTCTCCACTGTGTCTAGAGGGACCCCAGATAATGAATGAAATAATAACATAGACTACTAGAGGATGCCCGCGACTTCTTCCGCGTGGATGTAGATTGCAGGTTCTTTTTAATCCTGTAGGAACTCTTTGATTTTTCGGGATAAAAGTAGCCTATGTCCTTCCCCGGGATGTACCTCAAGTCTGTACCAAATTTCATTAAAATCGGTTCAGTGGTTGGGTCGTGAAAACGTAGCAGACAGACAGACAGACAGACACACTTTTGCATATATAATATTAGTATGAATGACCAATGATCTAAAGTTGTGTGAAAACCTCTATGTACCTATATTAGTATATTTAAATTAACCCTGCTTTATTCTTATTTTAGTACTTATACATGAATTGTCATTATCTAAAGATACTGAATTTGGAATATATGATCTCTTATGTATATATAAGGATGTTTTTTGTAATGTCATTCTGTTTGTACGTTTATGGTGAACTGAATGAAGTCAGACAGACAGACAGACACGATTTCGCTTTTACAATATTAGTATGGATAGATATACCTTCAAATCTCTGTACAGCACGCGGTGCGCGTGTAGATACTCCAATGCTCTGGCCACTTGGAGAGCCAACGCGCGAGCAGTCCTCGGACCAACGCGAGCGCCACAGCCCCTGTAGCGGCGAAGACCACTCTCCAACGAACCCTGAATTTTAACATCAAAATTTTACCATAAGAAGCAAAGATAATTTTCACCTCACTAGCTTAAAGAGGACGCCTTTCCTGTCTAAAACCAGTGAGCAAAAATCGTTTTTGCCCACTCAGTGAAAAAAGTGTTATCTCAAGAAAAGTTCGAAATCTTCCACGCCTATTTTCGTACGCCAGCATTTTATTTCATAAAAACTTTTGAAATTCTCTATTTTATTATTTAAACTATTGACTTTCAATAATAAAAATCTGTTTTTTAATATATCTTGTACTTTTTCGCTATTGAGGTGAAAAGTTGTATGAAGCACACGATAGCAAAATTTTTGTTTCTTGTGCCTTTGAATCCCTCGCTACACTCAGAATTCTAATTAGAATTACTCGCTACGCTCATGAACCTTCCTTGTCCGCTCGGGGCTCCAACTAGGCACTTGCAATAAAAATGAACTTTGCTATCTTGTTCAACAAATAACTATTGTACCGATAAATTAAGATTATAAGAAGTGACAAATATATAAACGAACTATCGAAGTAAACCAATGTATTATTCAACGTGTTAATGGAGAAGGAAAGCCATCTAAATATACCTGCGGAGCGACGGCTAGTAGCAGCGCCAGCGGGGCGGCGCAGACGGCGACCAATGGCAGCACGTGCGGGTGCCGCAGACGAGACAGGATGCCCAGCTCCTGCCGCAGCCCGCAGTACGCTCGACACGCCGCGCCCCACGAGTCCCGCTCCCAGCGCGACACGGCTGCCTGGAGCCAACAGAGTGACGTCATTCGTTTTTTTTTTAATTATATGTATAGACTAGCGCTTGGCTGCAATCAAACCTGCTGGCAAATGATGATGCAGCCTAAGATGGAGCGCGCTTGGCTAGAAATGGCCTATTCACTCTTGACTTGAAGGTACCCATATTAAAAGTGGGAGGGAAAACTGATGCCGGAAGAGCGTTCCATATCCTAGCGGTTCGGATTAGAAACGAGGAGGCAGATCGCTTCGTATGTGTTCGAGGAATGTCGACTACGTATGGATGCAGACCTTGACGATGCCTTGCAGTACGATGGTAGAAAGGTGAAGGAGGAAGCAGGTCAAAGAGTTCTGTAAAGTATGGCGGATGCTGCAGGATTTTGAAGCTGAGCCATCATTCTAAAGTTCAAAATGTTCAAAAAGTAGCCAAAAAAACTTTAAAAATTAGTGAAGCAATGAAAATCAAAGTGAGCTTTTCCGCCCGAAGTTTTTGCGGAATCGCTTTCATGCTATGCCGGGCTGCTAATAATGCTGAGCCGGGGCCTTTTCATCTTGTGCCACGTGGGTGCAGGAAGTTTTTCGATTATTATTAAGTAATTATTAAAAACTACTAACCTACTAACAAGATGAATAAATTAATTTTCTTTCTTTCTTTCTTTCTATGACGTCACAAGGTTAGCTCAGTCGTCGTATTTCATGCTATACTGTTTTTCGCCTCAAAACAATGAATATAACTGTGTGTGGAAGTGTGACATCATTCACTATTCAATATGACGGATGGTGAAAGATTCGATGCGAGAGCTATCCAAATGACGCCAGTGGGTCTGGCTATCAATTTAAAATTGAAGGTGTTTTTAATTTTTCCAGAAAAAATACGAGACCAACTGTTTTTATTTCATATCTTTAAAAATGAGTGATAAATTGAAGATCAAAGTGCGATTTTCTGCCCTAATTGTTTTCTTATCATCGCCCTTCTTGTGATGTTATAATGCAATGTCTGCAAGTTCTGCACAGCCATCACTGAAAAGTAGAGACAAAGAGACGCTGACCTTGTACGCCTGCATCGCGGTCAGGTCTCTGGCCTCGGGCGGCGCGACGGGCTGCAGCGCCTTGACGGCCACGGCGCAGGGCTTCGCCCCGGGGCGCCGCCACGTGCCCGTCAGCACCGTGCCGAACGCGCCGCGCCCTGCCACCGCGCCGCACGACACGTGCTCCCAGCGCGCGCGCGCCTTCTCCTCCACGTCCAGGAGTAACTGCAATGGAGTAAGTAATTAGTAGTGTAGCAAGTAGGTAATTTAGCAATAAGGATCCACAGCCAAAACTAAACTGCTAGGCCAATTCCCGAAAACCTGCATCAATCATTATTACAATCGCAATTGTCGTGATTGGCTGAATTTTTGGTATTCTTGTTGTAACAATGCATTGTGGCCAATAGTGAGCGAGCGTCAACCAATCAGAGGTGATTGCGATCGTGACATTGTAGCTGTCATTCTACCGCAATCAAGCTGCATGTCAGAGAGCGCCACAAGAGGTCCGGACAATGCAAGCTGTCATCTTCTTCTTCACTTGATTGGTGGCTTATTGTAGTGCCAACCCAGCACAATGCACTTTGCCAATGACTCGACATTGGCAAAGTGCATTGTGCTGGGTTGCAGGCTTGGGGAAGGGTTGGAAGCTTGAGGGAGACATCTTATATGACAATATTTTTTTATTATAACGTTTAACAGCTCACTATAGCCGGTTTACGTACCGTGTCCGGCGCGACGTCGGCCAGCTGCACGTCCGCGTGGTGCGGACAGCGCAGCGGCGCGCTGGTGCACGCGGCCAGCACGCACTCCTCCAGCGTCCAGCACGTGGCCACGAAGCAGTTGCCGTTGCAGACCCCCTCCGTCGAACCCATACGTGACGACGCTACACAATAACACGTAATTAAACATTAAAACCGGCCAAGTGCGAGTCAGACTCGCGCACCGAGGGTTCCGTACTGGGTATTTTTTTCGACATTTTGCACGATAAATTAAAAACTATTTTGCATTAAAATAAATAAAAATCTGTTTTGGAATGTACTTTCATATGATACCCCATTTGGCATAGTTATCTTACTTTGAAAATTGAAACACATTTTAATTTATTTTTGTGATGGTTACATGTAATACAAATTCACGGTTTTCGGATTTTTTCCTATACTTGTATTCGCGCCATATTCAAACCTATACTATCTCTTTCCTCCCTACACCTAAATATTATCCCGCACACCTTCGCACCTATACGCGCTCCATATACCAGTCGCTCTTCTAACTTAAAACATCGTGCCCGCATTTGGCGTCGTCGCAAATAAAACCACGTTTACGCCAAGCGCACTACCAAATATTTGAACTCCCGCGCAAATGGTTGTGTGCTGATGTGTGTGTGTGTGTGTGTGTGACTATAATGTTCTACTTTGCGCACTTGCACCCTAGATAACTGTTATTATTTCGCTTACTGTTTGATTCAGCACCAACGCCGCTATCGCCATCTGAAGCTCGTGATTCTTCCGAAAGTCGCAAACGCCTCGGCTCTGCGTTTCCCAGTTCTAAACGCCTGAACACCTACATACAAAAACATATTAAAACCCCCTTGTCCATCCTTGCTAATTAGCCGCATGAACCGTCTATTCAGTCTATTGTTTGTGACTGAAGACTTGCCCCTCATTGGCACAGACTCCAAAAAATTATATTATAAAACTACCTTATCCATATCCATATCCATACTAATCACACTAATATTATAAAGGCGAAAGTTTGTATGTGTGTGTGTGTGTGCGTGTATGTTTGTTACTCCTTCACGCAAAAACTACTGGACGGATTGGGCTGAAATTCAGAATGGAGATAGATTATACCCTGGATTAGCACATAGGCTACTTTTTATCCCGGAAAATCATAAGAGTTCCCGGGATTTTTAAAAAAAAACCACATCCACGCGAACGAAGTCGCGGGCATCAGCTAGTATTATAAATGCGAAAGTGTGTCTGTCTGTATGTGTGTCTGTCTGTCTGTCTGTCATGAATCATCCACTTTGATATATGTGTTCTAGTTGTTTTAAGAGATATGGTCCTTCGCACCGGATCCTTCTTTTTCAATCTACTAACCTGCGCAAGATGTTTGTCGTGATCGTTTTGATGGTGATTGTGATCGCCGTGATCATTGTGCTGATGATCAGCGTTGGACTGGAAGTCTCTTAGACACGCAGGATATGGAACCACTCTGGGCATGAATCATCCATCTTCATGTATGCGTTCTAGTCGTTTTAAGAGATATGGTCCTTCGCACCGGATCCTTCTTTTTCAATCTACTAACCTGTGCAAGATGTTTGTCGTGATCGTTTTGATGGTGATTGTGATCGCCGTGATCATTGTGCTGATGATCAGCGTTGGATTGGAAGTCTCTTAGACACGCAGGAATGAAACCACTCTGGGCATGAATCATCCATCTTCATGTATGCGTTCTAGTCGTTTTAAGAGATATGGCCCTTCGAACCGGATCATTTTTATTTTCAACTAGTTGATGCCCGCGACTTCGTTCGCGTAGATGTAGGTTTTTAAAATTCCCGTGGGAACTCTTTGATTTTCCGGGATAAAAAGTAGCCTATGTGCTAATCCATGGTATAATCTATCTCCATTCTAAATTTCAGCCCAATCCGTCCAGTAGTTTTTGCGTGAAGGAGTAACATACACACACACACACACACACACACACACACACACACACACACACACACACACACACATACAAACTTTCTCCTTTATAATATTAGTGTGATGTTAAAAAATACTAGTAACCTGCGCAAGATGTTTGTCGTGATCGTTTTGATGGTGATTGTGATCGCCGTGATCATTGTGCTGATGATCAGCGTTGGACTGGAAGTCTCTTAGACACGCGGGGCAAGGCGCCACTCTGGTTATGAGACATCTCCCTTCTGAAGTGTGGACGAATCGTGTACCTGGGCAAATACAAAAAAAAATTAAACACCTGTGAAATGTTGTATAGAAACAGGCGTTACTTTGCGGAAGTCCGTGATGTACAAGGAACCAAAAGCTTGATCACACTAATATTATAAAGGCGAAAGTTTGTACGTGGTATTATAGAAAGCTTATAATAAAGTGTCAGTTCCCATCATGTATTCGTTTGATTCACAACAAATACTATGATATACGAATCACATCACACTAATATTATAAAGGCGAAAGTTTGTATGTGTGTGTGTGTGTGTGTATGTTTGTTACTCCTTCACGCAAAAACTACTAGATGGATTTGGCTGAAATTTGGAATGGAGATAGATAATATTAGATTAGCACATAAGTTACTTTTTATCCCGGAAAAACAAAGAGCTCCCACGGGATTTTGAAAAACCGAAATCCACGCGGGCGAAGTCGCGGGCATCGGCTAGTTTGCTATAATTCTGCGAAAGGACCATGGGCAATTTTGTATGGACCCCGTCCCCACCCTCCAACAGTCACCGGATTTATGTTAATATGTTCATTTGGATTCAAATAGACGTAAATAGTTGGTTTCAGCTTCAAAATCGATGGGGTTCTTAAAATAAATAAAAAAAACTTTTTGTTTGAAATTGATTTATTTTTGTTATTTTTTCTATATTTTATTGTACAAAAATCATATAACAGAAAAAAATCACCTGATCTTGATCATCAACATCAATTTGTAGATTGATATCATCCGCGTTTCTTTGAATTTCTGGACCTAGGACGTCATAGTCTGCGTTTCCGATGCGACCTTGTCGCGTAACTTTGCTAGCTCTTTACCAGCATCTATGGCACACTGCCATCGTGTTATTGAATATGTAGAGGCACTAGTAAATAGGCATTTTCGAGCTACGCCGTGTGAGCCGTAGCGAGTTTGGTTAGTTGCCCCTAGCCTCTTGTAGCGTGTTGTTGTTTCCAAAGAAATTGTAACTTTAAATAGTGAATTATAATATATATTTTTTTTAGTGTTCATTTTTGTTTTTATTACTACCCTGGTAGAGAACACGGCGCTACTATATATCCAGCAACATCAGTCGTACATTAAATATATGTACAATAAATACTTGTACATTGGTGACCCCGACTTTGAACTACCAGGGTAGCGCGTGTTAATTTTATTAAAATAGTAACGTAACGTAAGCTAGGGCAACTCAAGTTAACACGTGCAAGGAAGTGAAAAACTAAAAAACTTTAAAAATGGCGCAACCTACGACAGTAGTGATGGATGAAGACACGCATCTAGCGTCGATATCTATCACGTCGAAGATCCCGGAGTTTTGGACCGACCAACCTAGGGTCTGGTTTATCCAGCTGGAGGCAATACTGGCACCACAAAAACAAGGAGATGCATCCAAGTATAACATAGTGGTATCCAAGCTGGGTAAGGATGTCATTCAACAGGTGACGGACATCCTCATCAATCCTCCGGAGGAGCGTAAGTACGAGGTACTTAAAGAAAGGTTGCTGAACATATATGAAGAGTCGGAGAACCACCAAATACAGAAGCTCATCGGGGAGATGGAACTGAGTGATCAGAAACCCAGCCACCTCCTCCGAAAGATGCAGGATCTGGCCAGGGGTAAAATTAATAATGAGACCCTAAGCGTTTTATGGCAGAACCTGCTACCAGCAGCAGCACGAGGCGTTCTGGCTGCGACAGAAGCCAAAGATCTAGATAGACTAGCCGTGATTGCTGACAAAGTAATGGAAACTATGAAGTCCCAACCAGTAGCAGAAGTGGCAGCAAAGGAGGCGGTACCCGGAACTTCGTCAATGGCAGCTGAAATAGCCAGGATACATGCAAGGTTGGACCAGCTGGACAGGTCCAGAGACAGTTGGCGAGGCAGGCGAGGTCGCGGAAGGTTCCGTGGTCGTTCGCGTTCCCGAGGACGAGAGGAAAACAGGTCCAGACGTACCCCGGATAGCCCGGACTGGCTCTGCGTGCATCATTTTAAATATAGGCAGAGAGCTAATCGCTGCGAACAGCCGTGCACCTGGAATACGAAGCAGGAAAACTAGTAAAGATGCAGGTGGAACCGGTGGGTACCTGCGTCGAATTAGGGAACCACCGTTTATGTATTACGGATAAGGACAATGGCATACGCTATTTAATAGACACAGGTGCGAACATTTCAGTGTTGCCTAAAAGTTATAAATCAGTGTGTGACAGTGCAATGAATAATAAATACAAACTTTATGCCGCGAATGGTAGTGAAATACAGACTTTCGGAACAAAGACTCTAGTGTTAAATTTAAGATTGCGTCGTGCGTTTAAGTGGACTTTTGTAATTGCCGACGTTAAACAACCCATTTTAGGAGCGGATTTTTTAGCTAAGTATAATTTGTTAGTAGACTTAAGAAACAGACGATTGTTAGATCAAAAGACTAACATGTATGTAATTTCCACTATAGTAAACTCGGAGCATTCATCTATATTTACTATAGCCGAGTCGCATCCATGTTATTCTCTCCTAAGTAGGTTCCCAGAATTGACAATGCCAGCGACGTTCAAAGAACCACCACGTCACAGCGTAAGACACCACATCGAGACTTCAGGTCCTCCGGTGCATGCGCGCCCAAGGCCACTGCCGCCGGACCGATTTAAAAAGGTAAGAGAAGAATTTCGCCTTATGCAGGAAATGGGTATTTGCCGCCCGTCAAAGAGTGCGTGGGCGAGTCCTCTACACGTTGTACCTAAAAAAGATGGTAATATAAGGCCGTGTGGAGACTATAGAGCGCTGAATGCAATTACGAAGCCTGATAGATACCCAATTCCTCACATAAAGGATTTTACGTTTATTTTAGCCGATAAGAAAGTATTTAGCAGGATTGATATTAACCGAGCGTATCATTTTATTCCGATAGCAGAGGATGACGTGGAGAAAACAGCTATCATTACACCTTTTGGTTTGTTTGAATGGCCATGTATGTCTTTCGGTTTAAGAAACGCAGCACAGACGTTTCAACGTTTCATGAATAATTATGTCTTACAGAATTTAGAGGCAAATTTTCAACAAAATAACCCGGATTGTGCGAATTATAAAGCAGAATTTGTTTTTTCATACTTAGATGATTTAATAATAGCTAGCGAAAATAGTTCGCTCCACGAAAAACATTTAGAGGCCGTTTTTGAAAGACTACAACAAGTTGGGTTAACTATTAATTTAGCAAAGTGTGCGTTTTCACAAGATAAAGTTGAGTTTTTGGGTCATGAGGTGTCAGCCAGTGGCTTAAGGCCGTTGCCAAGCAAGGTCCAAGCCATTGTAGACTTTCCCAGACCGAAAACGGTAGAGGAACTTCGTAGATTTCTAGGCATGGTAAATTTCTATAGAAGTCATTTGCGTCAGGCAGCCGAATATCAAGCAGAATTAAATAACTATCTTCACGGAGCAAAGAAACGTGACAAAAGTAGTATAGTGTGGACAGAAAGTGCCGTTCAAGCGTTCGAACAATGCAAGTTGAATTTACAGAACGCTGCTTTGTTAGCCTATCCGATTTCAGGTCAAGTGCTTGCTATAATGGCAGACGCGTCAAATAATTGTGTTGGAGGCACATTGCAACAAAGAGTAAATAACGAATGGGTTCCGTTAGGTTATTTTTCGAAAAAATTGACTGACACGCAACAAAAGTACAGTACCTACGACAGGGAGTTACTTTCGCTTTATTTGTCAGTGCAATATTTTAGGAACATGTTCGAAGGTAGAGATCTCATTTTGTATACAGATCATAAGCCGTTAACGTTTGCGTTTAAAAAGCTAGGTGGTAGTAAAGAAACGCCGCGAAGGACCCGTCAGTTATTATTTATTAGTGAGTTCACGACGGATATACGCTATACAAAAGGCGAAGAGAACGCGCCCGCGGACGCGTTATCGCGCGTTGAAACAATTTCGTGCCCGTCTGTACTTGACTTCACAGAAGTGGCTATTGCGCAAGCGAACGACACAGAGCTCACAGAATTGTTAGGAACAAGAAACGGTAATACGAGACTAATAAAAATAGACTTGCCGAGTGTAAATAAGCCGATTGTTTGTAACTTGCGAGGCGATAAGGCTAGACCTTACTTACCAAAACAGTTTAGGCGTATCGCATACGAAGCAATACATAACATCAGCCATCCTGGCATTAGAACAACAAGGAAAATGGTAACTAATAATTATTTTTGGCCTGGGATGAATAAAGATATAGGTATTTGGGCTAGGTCGTGCATAGAGTGTCAAAAAGCAAAGGTTCACAGACACACTATGTCACCTTTAGGGCAATTTGCAAAAGTAGATAGAATGTGTCATTTACACATTGACATTACAGGTCCATTCACTATTTCAGAAGAAGGGTACAGGTATTGTCTTACAATGATCGATAGGGAAACAGGTTGGCCGGAAGCATTTCCAATTAAAGATATTTGTGCGAAGACAGTAGCCAAACTCGTGTATGAAGGATGGATTACTAGACATGGGTGTTTTATTAATTTGAGCTCAGATCAAGGAAAGCAATTTGAAAGCAGTCTCTTTAGACAGTTAATGAAATATTTAGGGGTTCATAAGTTTAGGACGACACCGTACCATCCACAAAGTAATGGCATGATCGAACGATGGCATCGTAGTTTTAAGGCCGCCTTAATGGCGAGATTAAAGGACAATAGATCGTGGGTTGAAGAAATGCACACCATTATGATGGGACTGCGTGCAGCACCACGCAGTGACACAGGGGTAAGTGCCGCGGAATTAACCTTCGGGCGAACTCTGAGGCTCCCTGGAGAATTTTTCGAACCATCGGATAGTAAGATAACGGACGGTGAGGAGTACCTAAAGCAGTTGAAACAGGTAATTAGTAATTTAAGACCGAAACCTGAGACACAGAGAGACTCTCGAACTATTTTTGTGCACCCTGCCTTAAAAGACTGTAAAAAAGTTTTTGTTAGAAACGATGTAATGCGTAAGTGTCTGCAACCACCGTATGACGGTCCCTATGACGTCATAAAGCGGTTGGAAAAAGCATACTTAGTACAGTTACCCAATAGACAAGCACTAATTTCAATTGACAGGTTGAAACCGGCTTTTGTCCTGGATATCAAAAATCCACGACAAACGCTGGTTGAAACGACATGTAAGAAAAAATGTAGATTTAGCGACGATGACGTTTTGCCGACTCATACAATCCGTACTACTCGGAGTGGGAGAGTCAGCAAAACGCCCGTTAGGTATCAGTAGAATAATTCGAATAGTAACTAGCAATTAAGCAAACGAGTATTATGAAATAAGTATTGTAAAATGGCCCCGATCCGCATATATTATTTTTTATTAGAAGACATAACTAAACCTTATTATTGAGAGTGTTAGAGTGGTTGACGATTGTTATAGTTTATTGGATAGTGTGTAAATGTAAAATGTAATGTAACAAACATTCGAAGCGTTGAGTGCAACGTAGGCTGGATGGCGGGGGCATAGCAACAATTGAACGTGGTCTTGCCACAGCGAATCCGTCGCCACCCGCTCAAGTTGTAGTAACAATCTCAAGTATGATGTGTTAAGAGATGTACCATGCATCGAATCAAAGGAACACTTTAACTGGGTGACGTGTTTAAATTATGATTTGTTGGGTAAGCGGATCGGAAACATTGCTAGGGTTGTCGAAAACTAAAGAACGAATATTGTGAAATAAAATTAAGGTTGCGGAAATTTGTATTTGTTTAATTTTTATTAAGATAAAAATTTGGGGTGGTGTGATGTAGAGGCACTAGTAAATAGGCATTTTCGAGCTACGCCGTGTGAGCCGTAGCGAGTTTGGTTAGTTGCCCCTAGCCTCTTGTAGCGTGTTGTTGTTTCCAAAGAAATTGTAACTTTAAATAGTGAATTATAATATATATTTTTTTTAGTGTTCATTTCTTTTGTTTTTATTACTACCCTGGTAGAGAACACGGCGCTACTATATATCCAGCAACATCAGTCGTACATTAAATATATGTACAATAAATACTTGTACAAATACAACCTGCAAAAATAAGAAAACTCGGGGAGTATTAGAATCTGCCTTCTGAAGCAAGGGTCGCGGGGTCAAATCTCGTAGAGCACAAGTATTTGTGAAATAAATGTGACGCGTTATGTATTAACTACTGTTATTACACGTCATAAAAAATGAGAATATTGTATAAAAAAGATGTTAGTTACCTGTATCGGCGTATTTTGTGAAATATAGGTAGCTTGTAGAATGTGCCGCCTTTGTCGCAAGACAGATCGCGGACACATTATACACGGCCGGCCTGTCCTGTTTCCATAATGCACAGTATCCAATCCAGTTATCACAAAGTCCTTAATCGTGCAACAATGCAGTGACAGGGTCAATAGAAAAGCTATCAATCAGTCCAGTAAACAAGCAGGGGTTGTAGTTATTTAAAGCAAACACTGATGACAAAAACGTACGGATTGGCTACAGTCGTCCACTGCGCACGCACCCCACTACGCTCCGCAAGAAAACTGAAGACTTTTTTTGAGAAAAAGTTCCAGCAGTTTTCGCCCGTGCGCTCTGTCTGCGCGGAGGAGAAGCCCGAACCCCGGAGATGCCCGATCTCACCAGCCGGTGATCGATTGGGTGGCGTGACGACTGCTCCCACGCGCCGCTAGAGCCGCGCGAGGATGGACAACCGTCCATCCACCTCCAAAGGCCCTTTTCAGGGCCGCCACCAACGACATGCTCGCGATCCGCGATCGCGCGCCGCACCCGCGAGTGCGCTCGACGTCGCAGCCCCGACCGGCTCCGTCACGCGCGACCTCGCGCCGTACGCCGCGCCTCCAGCCGCGCCCGCACCACGCGCCGCACCCGCATCACGCGCCGCACCCGCGAGTGCGCCAGACGTTGTAGCCCCGTATGGCTCCGTCACGCGCGCTCTCGCGCCGTACGCCGCGCCACCGGCCCCGCACGTCTCGCGCGCCGCACCCGCGCCCGCCGCGTTAACCGCCGCGCCGCGCCCGCTGTCGATGCCCTTGCTCGACGACGACAGTGTGGCGGACAGCGAGACAACGGTCCAGCCTACACTTCGGCAGGATGACGCCTACTACGCCGCCATCCTGGCCCTGGAAGGCCCAGATCGCCGTGCGCTCCCCAGCCGGAGGCAGCGCACCGACTCCGAGGAGGACGCGCCCGCTGAGGCGAAACGGGTTGCGAAGACGACCCCTCCCTCCCGCCACGAGATGCCCCGACGCACAGCCGAAGCTTCAGGGACGGACGACACCGGAGCGACCCGAGCTCCGACGCCGGCCCCACGCTCCTACGCCGACCGCGCGAGAGCAACGCCACCGCCGAAGCCCGCCGCCGCCGCCCCTTCCGGCGGCGCGCCACCGAGCGGCCCAGCTCCCAAAACGAAGAAGCTACGCTACCCGCCACTCATCGTGGAAAATCTGCCCAACTGGACGCACCACATCAAGCAGATTAAGCTCCAGTTGGGTAGAAACCCAGCAGCTCGCCCTTACGGAAAGGGCATCCGATTCACGCCTCAGGAGGACCAGGAATTCCGCCTCGTCCAGCGATATCTCACCGCCCTGGAGAAGACGGAGGGCGTGTCCTGGTTCTCCTACTCACTGCCGGCTGAGAGGAGTCTGAAGGTCGCAATCCGCGGCCTTCCTTTCAACACCGAGCCGGCAGAAATAGAAGACGAACTCCGCCAGCTGGGGTTCGAGCCGGAGTACGTGCGCCAGATCAGGGCGAGGAAGGGCAGACCAGGTTGCCTCTTCTTCGCCATGCTCCGCCGCACCCCACACACGATTCCAGCAGTGTACGAAGTCACCGAGCTGCTCTGCATGGGGGGAGTCCGCATAGAGGCATGGAGAGGGAAGAAGGGTCCCGCTCAGTGCCACAGATGCCAGGGTTTCCGCCATGCCTCAACGCACTGCCACAGGCGCCAGGCCTGTGTGATCTGCTCACAGGAGCACAGCGCACGGGACTGCCCTAGACCACGGGAAGACCCAGCGACCTGCGCCAACTGCGGAGGTAGCCACCCCGCAAACCACGTGGGCTGTCCCGTGTTCCGCAAGGAGGCACGGAACAGACGCGCGGGCACCGTCGCGGCCACAGTCCCAAGACCGCCGCCGCGCACCGAGACCACCGGCTCCAGGGTACGGACGCCTGCAAACGACCCGAAGCCACGAGAGGCCACGGAGAGAGCTCCTGCCAGGAAGAGGAGAGGTCGTCGCCGCAGGAAGGCGACATCGCCAACCCGCGCACCCTCGCCGCCGCCTGCGCAGAAACCCAGACCTGCCGAGGGGATCCCGCCCCAGCCCAAAAGGACCGCCGAACCAAGCGTCGCGGCCATCAAAGCCGTGGCGTTTGAGACACTAGAAGACGTTTTCCACGCCATTAAAAATGGCGGGGAAGACCCACTCCTGCGCATCCTGGAGGGACTGCGACGACTCGCCGCCTTTTCCGGTGAGGCCCAGCCTACCAAGGACGCCAGACAGGAGGAAGTAGAGAACCGCGCCACATAGATGCCTCGGAGCGCGTCCTCCGCACACGTCGACCACCCAGCTGGGCTTCCCACAAGCGGGTTCCACCCGGCTAGGTCGGATCACGACGGCGTGAGGACCGCTCTCAACTCTCTCTTCCTCACTGAGGAGGAAAGCCCGTAGGCCCATGGGCCAACCCAAGGACCCTGGCGTAGTCACGCCAGGCGGAAGATCCCGCATGCAGGAGGCCATTGCCTCGGACGTGCCTCTCCCGCGCCCTTGCGGGCGCGCGAGCTCACATACCGGAAAAAAAAAACGTACACTGCAGCGAACTGTCAACTGACTGTGACGAAGGTTCGCGCGACTACCTGCCTGCGCAAGAGCGTGGGTTGGTGAGCGGGGGGAGGGGGTTATTTTGTAGCTGGTTATCTTTAGGTGCATGCTCCGCCCGCCGCTGTGCAATAAATAGATAAATGAGTGAGTATTTTGGAATTAGTCATCAATAATACGTCAACGAAATATTTTTTTAAACGTAAGATACCATGAGAACCCCATGCATTTGGGCATCGTCGCCATAGTAAAAAAATATCATCTTGCCTAGATCTATCAATTGCGCTACATTTCATTCTTGTTGATAGGTGGGGACCATTCCGCCCATAGTCCTTTGTATGGTGCATTTTCGATTTATCATTCCAGTTCGTACGCTCCGCATTTATAGACTCAACAATCGAATGGATCGAACAGTCAAAAAATTGTACAATCGATTGTCGATTTTTATACGATTGTTCAACTGTTACATTCATTCGATTTCTTGTAACAATCGCTCATCGCTAGTTCAAATAGTGTTGTTACTTACCAAGCGATGGGTACCAATCCTCGAGCAGTAAGTCCACGTGGTCGGAAACCAGTGCCAGAACCTTCGTCAGCACTTCCGGGTTCGGCTCCAAACTGATGCTCTGTAGAATAGAAAAAAAGATTCTCACTTTAGTGGTCTTTTTTACCAACTTCAAGAAAGGAGAAGGTTCTCAATTCAACGCGTATTTTTTTTTTAGCGTTCCAAATCTCCAGAGAAGAAAGGAAGGCTTATAGGATCACTTGGCTGTCTGTCAAGACCCGTCAAACCTTTAGGGTACATTCATGATTCTAGATCAACGGGAAGTACCCTATAGGTTGTCATTCCCATTGTCTTACACACACAGGCACGATAGATTACTAAGTAATCCTATTAGGCTTCCCTTTTTAGGGTTCCGTAGCTCAAAAGGAAAAACGGAGCCCTTATAGGATCGTCCGTCCGTCCGTCCGTCCGTCGTGTCTGTCAAGAAACCTATAGGGTACTTCCCGTTGACCTAGAATGATGAAATTTGGTAGGCAGGTAGGTAGCACAAGTACAGGAATAAATCTGAAAAACGTGAATTTGTGGTTACATCATTAAAAAAAAATATTAAAATGTGTTTCAATTTTTAAAGTAAGATAACTATACCAAGTGGGGTATCATATGAAAGGGCTTTACCTACAATCTACATGTGACCTAAAACAGATTTTCATTTATTTTTATGTATTAAAGTTTTTGATTTATCGAGCAAAATGTTGGAAAAAATACCCGAGTACGGAACCCTCGGTGCGTGAGTCCAACTCGCACTTGACCAGTTTTTCCTTTTGAGGGAGAAACCTCTTCAGCTGACAGTTTCTGCCCACCTGACAGCCGGCGATGGGCAGCCCGTCCTCTCGCCTCACGATGCACACCTCGGCTGGCAGCACGATCTCCACGCACGCCGAGCACTGCACGTCCAGCTCACTCCACACCCCTTCCTGCCGGACGCGAAACCTGCATAACAAAGGAACTACAAGTTTCTGCCCACCTGACAGCCGGCGATGGGCAGAAAGTTCAGAATCACTCAGCGAGCGATGCAGAGAGCTTGGAGTTACTCTACGTGATCAAATCAGAAATGAGGAGATACGTAGGAGAACCAGAGTAACCGACATAGCTCAATGGATTGCGAAGCTTGAGTGGCAATGGGCAGGGCACATAGTTCGGAAAACCGACAAATGTTAGGGTTCCAAGGTGCTGAGACGACGTTGCACCAGAATGGCGCAGGTGGTCAAATGACATCAAACAAGTTTGCAGGAGTCGCAGGAAGTGGAAGAGAAAACTGATTCCGGAAGGGATCAATCAGGGTGTAGTTTAGTGTGTAAAGTAGTGCAGTGTGATGTGTGTAGTGGAGAGGTGTCAAATATGGTTATACTAGCTGACGCCCGCGACTTTGTCCGCGTGGATTTAGGTTTTTCGAAATCCCGTGGGAACTCTTTGGTTTTCCGGGATAAAAAGTAGCCTATGTGCTAATCCAGGATATTATCTATCTCCATTCCAAAATTTTCAATCCAGCCCATCCGTCCCAATCCGTCCAGTAGTTTTTG